>NC_056731.1:1917659468-1917994468 GCF_019279795.1 Protopterus annectens
GTATGGCCTTTTGGGACCTGAAATCCCATGAGAAACTGGTTTTCATACAAGGTAAGGAGGTATGGTGTGAATAAGAGGGGTAGTAAAGAGGAGTATATCATTATATGTGATTCAGCTAGTGAGTTAAGGAACTGTTTTACCTGGTGATGCAACACCAGAAGATAGAGTGGTGAGGTAAAGGTACTGGAAGGGGGGATGGGAGAATGCCAGACGAAAGCTAATAGGTGCTATTAAAATATAGGTAGTAGAATGGGGGTGGGTGGAATTATCCCAGATGAAAGCAGATAGGATCTAGAAAGTGGGGGAGTGGCTATTGTACTATAAATTTAGAGGTACTGGGAGCGGGAGGGAATTTGGGCAGGGAGGGGAGTGAAGAGAGCCCGAGCATAGCAAGGGCGAACGTAGCGGGGCTACTGCAGTTTACAAGGTTTCCTAAGGTGTCCTAAAGCTATAAGGTAAGTATTACAGCTCTTAATGTAAGAGTCAATTTACTTCAGTTACAGGGGAAGGAGGCAACCACTCAAGTAGAAACAAAGAGACCTATGGCTGACCAGTATGGTGACCTGCTTAATTACACAGCACTGTACGTGAAAGCTTAAGAAATGCTTTTTGTGTGTGCAACCTACTCTGTTTAAATGTTGAGAGAAACTGATTGCAGTCCCGTAGACAACATTTTGTAGGGAACTGTAGAGTTCAATCTGTTTAAATGTTGAGAGAATCTGACTGCAGTCCTGTAGACACCGTTTTGTAGGGAACTGTAGAGTTCAATCTGTTTAAATGTTGAGAGAAACTGACTGCAGTCCTGTAGACACCGTTTTGTAGGGAACTGTAGAGTTCAATCTGTTTAAATGTTGAGAGAAACTGATTGCAGTCCTGTAGACACCGTTTTGTAGGGAAATGTAGAGTTCAATCTGTTTAAATGTTGAGAGAAACTGATTGCAGTCCTGTAGACACCGTTTTGTAGGGAACTGTAGAGTTCAATCTGTTTAAATGTTGAGAGAAACTGATTGCAGTCCTGTAGACACCATTTTGTAGGGAACCGTAGAGTTCAATCTGTTTAAATGTTGAGAGAAATTGATTGCAGTCCTGTAGACACCGTTTTGTAGGGAACTGTAGAGTTCAATCTGTAATGTTGAGAGAAACTGATTGCAGTCCTGTAGACACCGTTCTGTAGGGAACTGTAGAGTTCAATCTGTTTAAATGTTGAGAGAAACTGACTGCAGTCCTGCAGACACCGTTTTGTAGGGAACTGTAGAGTTCAATCTGTTTAAATGTTGAGAGAAACTGATTGCAGTCCTGTAGACACCGTTTTGTAGGGAACTGTAGAGTTCAATCTGTTTAAATGTTGAGAGAAATTGATTGCAGTCCTGTAGACACCGTTTTGTAGGGAACTGTAGAGTTCAATCTGTTTAAATGTTGAGAGAAACTGACTGCAGTCCTGCAGACACCGTTTTGTAGGGAACTGTAGAGTTCAATCTGTTTAAATGTTGAGAAAAACTGATTGCAGTCCTGTAGACACCGTTTTGTAGGGAACTGTAGAGTTCAATCTGTTTAAATGTTGAGAGAAATTGATTGCAGTCCTGTAGACATCGTTTTGTAGGGAACTGTAGAGTTCAATCTGTTTAAATGTTGAGAGAAACTGACTGCAGTCCTGCAGACACCATTTTGTAGGGAACTGTAGAGTTCAATCTGTTTAAATGTTGAGAGAAACTGATTGCAGTCCTGTAGACACCGTTTTGTAGGGAACTGTAGAGTTCAATCTGTTTAAATGTTGAGAGAAATTGATTGCAGTCCTGTAGACACCGTTTTGTAGGAACTGTAGAGTTCAATCTGTTTAAATGTTGAGAGAAACTGATTGCAGTCCTGTAGACACCATTTTGTAGGGAACTGTAGAGTTCAATCTGTTTAAATGTTGAGAGAAACTGACTGCAGTCCTGTAGACACCGTTTTGTAGGGAACTGTAGAGTTCAATCTGTTTAAATGTTGAGAGAAACTGATTGCAGTCCTGTAGACACCGTTTTGTAGGGAACTGTAGAGTTCAATCTGTTTAAATGTTGAGAGAAACTGATTGCCGTCCTGTAGACACCGTTTTGTAGGGAACTGTAGAGTTCAATCTGTTTAAATGTTGAGAGAAATTGATTGCAGTCCTGTAGACACCGTTTTGTAGGGAACTGTAGAGTTCAAACTAAGTCACACCAGGTCAGCCAAGGGGGAAGAGAGGGGGAAATCCTAAGCACCTAGATTTGAAAAATCTCTTCTTGGAAAAAAAAAAAAATGGACATCTGTCCCCCCAAAAAACTGCCATCGTTTTCCCACTCCCCATCCATGCCTTCCCTTCCACCTTTTTGACTATCTTATGCACCGATTTCCTTTTAATTTATAGTAATAAATTAGTAGGGGCTATGCTATGTAGTCCTTATCAGGGCCCTCAGCTGTGCTCATTGCATTGTAGCGATGCAAGTGAGCATGCATCATCATCTGCATGCTACATACATGGCACTGATCTCATTGGGCCATGTGACCTATATTGCTCAGTGCCAGTCATTACACTAGCTGTGCAATGTTTGCCAGGGAAGTCTCTCATTTGTTTCTTGCCAACGTTACTCCTAATACATTGTTATTCAGATCTGGACAACATTGTGCTACTCTGACTGTACCATTTTACCTCTGTGGTCACATAAGCAACTTTTTTAAAAATCTGACAGTACATATTGTGAAGCCTGTAATATATTAGAACCACTCAGAAAATAATGCAAGTTAAAGTGCTGGCAATAAATACTGAACAATAATGAACAGAAAATTTAATTTAGTGCATCATGTCAAGTTTTGTCAGAAAATACTTTTAAATCTTTGTTTTTGGAACATACTCAAGGCACAGTCGTGCATACACTGTTAGCCTTTTCTGGCCAATGAGGGTGACCATTAGGTTAGAAACTGCTGACATGTGAGTAAAAACGCTGAAAAGTTCAGTCTTTGTTTTTCAAGCAGTTGCACTTGAAAATATTTCGTAACATTTTGAGTTGCATGGTTTTGTGAAGTTAGGAAATTTACTTCAAAATTATACTGTAAAAGCAAAGATAACACATGTGCAGACAACTGTCATACGGGCATAAAGACCTTTTGGCCACTGTGCAGAATCAGTCCAATGATGTTTTGTATGACTATGCTGATTGGCTTATAAAGCTTGCCTGAATAATAGTATATAGAGATAAAATGTGACACAATGCTACTGAATGATTGTCACAAGAAAGTACCCATTATCTGCAACACTTAGAAATAAAACTGGCTGTAAAGTGAAACATGCAGTGTTATTAAGGAGCAACTATAACCTCATAGGTTCATAGGAGGTTACTAGGCTAGCAGCCCTAGAACCTTTACAAGCCTAGCCATATTAATACCAAGTATCCCCATTTGTTCTTTTTGGGTAGTTCGCAGAATAAATTTATGAAGAGTGCGAGTCTGTGATCAACACCAGCTACCCCTGTCCATGAGGGACATGGGTGCCACTCCAGAGGCAAATTTGCATTCTCCCATCCAGTATTCTAGGTTGCGTTTGAATAGGTCAGTGAGGAGCTCTGTTTTACATGAATAAGTCTATTCTAGAGAAGCAGCAGTCTCTGGTGCACAGTTAAATGGTCTGGTCAATGTTTTTGTAAAGAAAGAGGTATACTGGCCAAAAATACTATATGAATAACTCCTTGGTTCTTCCCTGAAAGATGCCACTGGTCTAGCAGGACTAACCTAGTCAACAAAGTGCAAATAAATAAAACAAAATAAATATGTAAAAGTGCCTTATTTGCCTGGGTTATGTATGAAAAGGGCCCTTGAACCAATGTACTTATCAGGTTAACAAACACATAAATAAATAACAAGTGCATCTGTATTGAACCATGAGATCTTAATAATGTGATTAAAATAGAGCACCATTCACTGCTTACAGCTGAACAGTAGTGTGAAATGCTATGTTTTGTTTCAGTACTAGGTGCACAGTAGGGTGTCTAGCCCAGAAAACTAGATAAGCAAAGCGCCAACAGTACATTTAGTATACCACTGGGAAAGGTACAGACTCCTTACACTTCAATTTCATACTTTATCAGCACAAAAGGTGTTCCAAAGAGATGTATGTTGCCTAAGTAAATGAAGGCTTGAAAGGTGTTGCATTCATAACTGATGAGCTCCTAGTGTGAAGTCCGACACAGAAAGAAAAGGAAAGGAAAGAGACTAACACATAGCTGCTTAAAAGATTAATACATAATTTCCAGTTAAATAAGAACAAATCTAAAATAAGACAGATGTCTGAAAACATTGGTCATATTCTAATACGTGGATTCAGAAAAAAATCTGAGGAACTATACAAATGAATCCTAATGACAGAAGACAAGCAAGTATTGCAGAGGTTTTCTGGAATAAAATGGTACCTTGCAAAGTTCTTACACTTACTACATCTGACATTATGGCTCTAAGACAGTTGTTAAAGCAAAATGTAAACTGGTAATGAGGCTAAAAAGAGGAAAAGAATTTTGAAATGCTGAAGAAATTAGGGATGCTTCAGCATTAAAAGTTAGACATGTTTCAGCACTAAAATTGTGTACATAAGCCACTAGTTGCTCATAAAATAGGTCCATAGGTGATTACTAGGCTGACAATCCTAAAGGGCCTTTTAAGTCAAGCCATGCTTCCAGTTGTAACAACTGCTGAATTTTGCCAAGGACACCACAATGGAAACTCGCACTCCACCAGAAACTCCGTTTATTCAAGTACAATGAAAAATAACGCTGGAAATCCAAAATACGTTTTCGATCAACTAGCTTCATCAGAATAAGCATAAAACACTTGATAAACATCCTTACTGGTTATATACCCTATCCAATTAACAAAGCAATACAATTGATTGTCAATTAGTAAAAATAATGTCAATTAGTAAAAATAATTTAAACCTAGCAAGCAATTTTTTAAAAACTCATACAAACGGCCTTAAAAATAATTAAACAAAGTATTTATATTACTAAATTGTGTAAAATAAACATACTTAATTTAAAAACATTTTTAATAGTAATATTACAGATTAAAAACACTCTAATTATAAAACTATTACCCTGTTTTGAATGCAAGATGTATATTATATGCAGTATATGGAAAATGTTGACATCTAGTGGCTTAGTTGTGTAAATGCAAGAAGCTCACAATTTTGCTGATCTAAGTTTTAAGACTGGCTTAATAGACAAATAGTCATTTAAACCTGGAAATTTATTACAATCTAATACTATTTGCCAGTATAACTCTTTATATTCCAATTTATCTTCCCATAATCCACCCCTTATATCCTTGGGTACAGAGTCCAACACAAAGAAAGAAAAATCTGCTTGTGGGCAAGAAATTTGATGTCTGAACAATGCATTCTTCATATTCTGTTTTTTGATTTCATACAAATGTTCATAAATGCGACATCTCAATTTCCTTTCTGTTTTTCCCACATAAAACGAGGTGCAAAAGTTGCATGTTACTAAATATACAATGCCATAACTGTTGCAATTAAATGTACCTCTGCTAATAAGTGTTTTATTCCTAGCTTCCAAAAAAAATCTCCTTTCTATTGTTTACCCTAGGGCATTGGGAACAAAAACCACATTTGTATGTTCCCACCCCACGTGGACCAATATTCTTAGCTTTAGAACCTCCATATTTAAAAATTTGTTTAAAATTAGTGTCCTTCCGATAAATAAATTTTAAAGGGCTTTTATTATTCAATGGTAGGTCTGTAATTTGGACAAATCTCGTCCATTCCCTAGAAATCACCTCCTTGATGGGTGCTGAATCACCTGTATAATCAAGTATATAAGCTCTATCATATAAGGTGGGTTTTTTTGTTACCAGAATCAGTAGTTAGGGCAGGCATTGTGTATTATTCGTAACCATTTCATTTTTTCTGATTTCTTGGCTATAGGGGTTTGAACATAATCACTTGTTGAGCCTGTTTTTGGAAAAGAATTGTGTTTCATTTTTAAGACATTCAGGGCTTATGTGATATGTATAACAATAGGCATTTATTATAACATGCAAGTATATTAAGGTTGACAACTAAGTATAATATAATGTATGCTTAAGCATGTTATATGCCCCTTTTAGGCAGGATATGTGTATATTTATACAGGGGATTTATTTCTCTTTATAATTGAGATGGCTATGGTATTTGGATTCATATGGGTTTATGCAATATATATTTATGACAATTAGAATACGAATTATGGTATTTATGTTTAACAATAATATAAGGGTCACACTATACGGTCATTACATATATTGATTGCATATGAATGTTTAACCCTTTGGATTCATGAATATAACTTGTCATTTGATTACATTTATTGTTACTGTGGTCATGCTTACCACTTCCACAGACATTTTGAATTTTGAATATTATTTTTGAATGTTTTGAGTGGGGACTGATCACATTTTCTAGTTTGCTTGTCATCATATATTTATAGACTTTATTAGAGTAGGATAATACATGGTTCATTACATTTATATGTACAATTGGCAACTAATAGTTATTTAAAGTTATGGTATTGTAATATCTATATTATATTATCTGTTAGTTGTCTGTACAATTTTTTGAATTTATGTACTTTAGTGCATATCATGATTGTATTATATGTACAGTCTATTTAAGGTGGTGACAGCAAAATTTTTTTGTATTTTTGTGATTAGTGAACCACATTTTTACATTTCTTCACCATTATTATGTTTGGCATTGTTTAATTTTATATCATCTAAGGGATATATGAGAATATCAGATTAGTGTATGGTGGATGACTCCCTTTCATTTGATAAGTACATTGAATGACACATACTGGGGTTTTAGGAGGCATAATACAATTTATATCTATAGATCAATATCACTTTTTCCGCGTTCCTTGAATCTTTGTTGCCTTTATATTGGGGTATTTCCTTGGACTGCTGATCAACACACTGTTTTTTAATATGGATTTAGATCAAATATTATTAGGGTTGTGTGCTGATAGGGAGGATATAGCCATTTTTGGCTTGGAAGATGTCCCAAGCAACAACCAAAATACAAACAACCCAAATAGTGAAGGGGGTTGTGATTTGGCATTCCGTAGATTGGATAAGGGCCTCAGGGGTCTTAGAGCCAATATTTGGCATTTAAGGTTGTTTAAGGCCTACTTTCATAAAGGCTTGGCACCCAGAGGCCTTCGTATTAAGCTACGTCCTCTTGTGGGTAGATCTGAACAGAGACTCACAGAGGAATGGGATGATGCCCTGAGGAAGGGCTCAATGGTATTTGTCAAAATTCTATTGGATTATTATGAAAGAACAGTGGACATCCTGCTTAGGGAGGTACAAGATCTAAGTATGGAATGCCAAAAATATAAGGACAGTACCAAATATTCCAGTTGTGTTGAGCGGTTGTCCAAGGAACTGACGATTTATGATAATATGGTGAAAGACAGAAAACTTAAAAAATTTTCTAGGGACACACATGATTATGAGAGAGGTCAACCATTTCAGGTTCAAAGAAGTGTCAGATTCAAGGACGCGGGATCAGTGGTAAATGTAGGTAAATCAAAGAAAAGACCTAGGTCCATTTTAAAACAACATGATTCTAGTTACACTAGCACTTCAGGAGAGGAGTCATCCTACACTGACAGTGAGGGAGGTACCAGTGTCCGATCACCTGTAAAAAAGAAAAATCAATCCAAGTTCCCTTTAGATATGTTGGGAAATCCCGAGGGGGGAGGAAACATAAGAGTAGACATGAATACAGACTCTATGACAGGGTTAGTTCAGGCACTGTTGAACAAATAGTTGAACCTTTTGATAATGTCTTAAACTTGTCTGATCACACACTTACTAAGGAACAACATTGCATTCTCAATAAAGGATTGGGATTTGTCCCAAGTTTTTTTTCTGACCATTATTTGGTATCTGTTGATGTAATTGAGTTTTGTAGAAAGTTGAATTTAAAAATTTTCTTTAATGATCAGAGCCATTCTGTAACTCAAAGATCTACTGATTTTACTTTTAAAAAATCAACATTCCAACCTCCAATGAATAAAAACGTAGGGATTTTCCAACAAGCAGTATTGAGGGACTTACATTTTCCTAACTTTAATACCAACATAGCTCAGGACAATATTACACCTTCGGAGAGAGAAGCCTTGTTAGAATTGAGACAAAATCACAAAATTGTTATCATCCAGGCGGACAAAGGGGGTGCTGTGGTTGTCCTGAACAATGATTACTATGTACAGGAAGGATTGAGACAATTGTCAGATATCCAGTGCTATATGCACATGAGGATAGATCCAACTCCTAAGTTTAAACAAGACATTGATGCATTCATTCAACAGGCAGTACAAGAAGGAATTATTTCACCAAAGACTGCCCAACATCTTCAAGTTAGTGATCCACAAAAGCAGATTCTGTATTTGTTACCTAAAATCCATAAATCTCTCAGTGCTCCTCCTGGGAGACCTATTGTGTCTGGATATGGATCCCTTACAGAACCTCTATCGGTTTTCCTAACATCATACCTCAAGCCATTATTGCCCATGGTCAGAGCTCGTATACAGGATACCACGGAATTTCTAAATATCATTGTTGATACACAATTAGATCCAGAATGGATAATGTGTACTTTAGATGTGAAATCCCTTTATACGAGCATTCCCCATTGGGCTGGCCTACAGGCGTTAGATTATTGGCTTCAAAGATCTGATCTATACCCACCCGGATTCAATACGCTATTAGTATGTATGTCTGAGTATGTCCTAAATAAAAATGTTTTTTTCTTCCAGGGTGATTGCTATTGGCAACTAAGAGGTACAGCTATGGGGGCTTCCTTTGCCCCTATATATGCTGACCTCTTTATGGCATACCTGGAGGAATGTCTCATATATGATCCTTTGCACAACATTTACTTAGAGGAGATGGATATTTGGAGACGCTATCTTGATGATTGTTGGATGGTGTGGCGTGCGGATGTTGACTATTTGATGGAATTTGTGGAACATTTGAACAGCAATGTTTGGGGTATTGAATTCTCTGTAACATACCATAAGTTTACTATTGACTTTTTGGATGTTACGGTATATCGGAATGAGGACAATACCCTAAGTACAAAAATACATAGGAGGTATCCACAGTTTAATACGTTACTCCATTCGTCAAGTATGCACCCACGTCACACCATCCGCAACATCCCAAAATCACAATACTTACGTATTAAACGTATCAATTCATCTCCTCAAGACTATGAGGATGCCAAAAAGGATTTGAATCAGAGATTTTTGGATAGAGGTTATTCAATCAGGGACATATCTAGTGCTAGGGTGTGGACAGATCAACAGCTTAGATCAGATCTTTTACAATATCAGATTAAGGATGATGTTAAAGGAGATACCATTCGATTTATCACTACTTTTGGGAAAAATCACCAACTTATTAGAAATGTGTTGAACAATAATTGGAACATACTTATGGCCAATGAACATCTTCGCCATATTTTGACTGATCAATGTTCAATTTCTTACAGGAGGGGTAAAACTTTGGGCATGTTATTTTCCCATTATAAACATCAGGATAGTGGAGGTGCAACATATAGACAACTTACCATCACTGGGGATGAGCTGTTGGGGACTTTCCCTTGTGGTCATTGCACCTCCTGCATAAGTATCAATAAAACTAAGGAATTTTCTAGTGCCAATACCAGTAAGATATTTGATATACGCATATTTGCTAATTGTTCAACATGTTGGGTGATTTATTTAGCTATATGTCATTGTCAGGCTTTCTATGTTGGTAAAACCTCACGGTCCCTCAGAATCCGAATAGGAGAACATCGTAGTGACATTCGGACTCATAAAATTAGCAACGCCTTATATCAACATACTATTAAGCATCCATCTGCCAAATTTATATTTTGTGCTATTGATAAAGTACAGGGAAATAGATCTAACCAGACAGGCTGGCAGAGCGTTCTAAGTATGAAAGAAAAATATTGGATTATACATTTGGGAGCCCTTTTTCCACCTGGTTTAAATGACCATTTATAAAATATTATACATATTTATATGTTATTTCACACCACACCTTGGCTATATAATATTATTATTATTGACATAATATTTTTGTTGAAACAGTATTATTCATGCACAGTTAGTGCATTTATGTATTTCTATCTATAAGATAGGTTTTATGGTTGTGCATGTCTTTAAATCAGGATTTGTATGACTAAAAATTTTCAATTGATTGTTAGCCACTTGTTTATTGGCTAATCATCTATATATATATATGGAGTCTGTTTAATGGAATTGTGATATTTTTTCCTCACTGAAGAAGGTATTTTACCGAAACTAGTTTGAGGCATGTTTTTGTCAAGAGAGTGTTAGTGTCTTTGACACTATATTTACTTCAATAAAGCTTTGGGAACCGTTTGCTGGCTCTTGTTTGTTCCTGTTCTGCTGTTGGGCCGTGCAAGCTTGAACGTGCGTGGGTTAGTGTGTCACTAAATATACAATGCCATAACTGTTGCAATTAAATGTACCTCTGCTAATAAGTGTTTTATTCCTAGCTTCCAAAAAAATCTCCTTTTTATTGTTTACCCTAGGGCATTGGGAACAAAAAACACATTTGTATGTTCCCACCCCACGTGGACCAATATTCTTAGCTTTAGAACCTCCATATTTAAAAATTTGTTTAAAATTAGTGTCCTTCCGATAAATAAATTTTAAAGGGCTTTTATTATTCAATGGTAGGTCTGTAATTTGGACAAATCTTGTCCATTCCCTAGAAATCACCTCCTTGATGGGTGCTGAATCACCTGTATAATCAAGTATATAAGCTCTATCATATAAGGTGGGTTTTTTGTTACCAGAATCATTAGTTAGGGCAGGCATGCTCTGTCCTAAAATAGGGGCAAATCTTTTATGCCTTTCCTGAACCACTTCAAATAAGGCACCATCAAGTAAGGACCTTGGGTAACCCCTATCTACCAACATGTTGCACACATTATTGCATTCCTTTAAAAATTCTTGATCATCCGAGGTCATTCTACTGACCCTGACAAGTTGACCCTTCACTGAATTTTTCTTTTGAAAATAAGGATGAGCACTTTTATAGTGGAGGTATGAATTGGAAAAGGTTTTCTTACGATGTATACTAGAGGAAAACCCCTTGTACAGCTTTTTGAGTGTAATATCCAAATAAACCAACTGTTCTGTATTTACCTCAAATGTAAAATCCAAAAAGTTGGTCGTACCTTTCAAATAATCCAAAAATTCGTAGAACCTTTCCTTGGTGTCTATCCAGAATATACATATATCGTCCAAAAATCTCTTGTACATAGACCAACATTGGGTAAATGGACAATCCAAAATGAATAATTTCTCCCACCAATTCAAAACAATGTTCGCATATGTTGGGGCACATTTAGCACCCATGGCAACACCTTTATTTTGTTTGAAAAATTCCCCCTGAAAATACATGAAATTATTTTTCAAAATAATTTCCATGAATAAAAGGCAATTGATAAAATCAACATGAGAAAATGTACCATTGTCTATCATTGCCTGTTCCAACCATAAAAGACCTGTCTCATGTGGAATGGAGCCAATTAAGTCTACTATATCCAAAGTGATGAAAATAAGGTCTGGGGAATATAAATCTGTTTTAACACACCTCAAAAAATCACAGGAATCCTTAAGGACTGTGTCCCCAGTGTATGACAAAACCTTTAGTTTGTCATCTACAAATTTGGCCAATGGCGTAGTAATAGACCCCTCTGCTGAAACAATTAGCCTCAACGGTGGATCCATGGGGTTTTTGTGAACCTTATGTATGCCAAATACTGTCGGAACCCGGGGATGTTGGTTGAACAAAAAATTATATTGTTCCTTATTAATGGAACCGTCCAACAATAAATCTTCTAACATTAAATGTATTTTACTTTTAGCTATGTTCACCTCATTAATTGAGGCCTTGGAATATTTATTTGTGTCATGCAAAGAATCCCTCATCTTGGATTCATAACAAATATTGTCCATTAGGACTGTTCCCCCACCCTTGTCAGGATACATCACTCTCAAGTTCTCATTCTGTTTTAATTCAATTAACAATTTTTTCTCTGCCTGAGATAGATTGGGAATGGCAAAATGTTTCGTAATAGTATTCCTTAACCCTCTCTCCATCAAATTGCCAAAATTCCTTAATTGGGGGTGTAGAGGAGGGTTAAAAACACTCTTCCTTTGAAGACTAGGAGTTAAAGGTGTGGTCATTTCTGGCCCATTAAATAATAAATGCAGATTTTGTTTTCTCAGGAATAATTTTAAATCTATAATGGATCTAGGAATACTGGCCTTCCTATTTGGAACAAATTTAAAACCTCTAGAAAAAAGCTGAAAATGTTCAGGATGTACATCAATATTACTGTAGTTGAAAATTTTATAGTTATATAGTTCCAAAATATCCCCTTCCTGGGTGATGGTCAAATTATCATCTATCTCCTGTTGTAACCCCCCTGATTGTAATTAATGGTACCTTGCAAAGTTCTTACACCTACTACATCTGACATTATGGCTCTAAGACAGTTGTTAAAGCAAAATGTAAACTGGTAATGAGGCTAAAAAGAGGAAAAGAATTTTGAAATGCTGAAGAAATTAGGGATGCTTCAGCATTAAAAGTTAGACATGTTTCAGCACTAAAATTGTGTACATAAGCCACTAGCTGCTCATAAAATAGGTCCATAGGTGATTACTAGGCTAACAATCCTAAAGGGCCTTTTAAGTCAAGCCATGCTTCCAGTTGTACTGGACAGGGTTTGATACAGTAGGTTTTTATATACAATTCCCATAACTTGTGCATATAACCTGAGTACAACTAGTCACATATTTACAAGTTCTCTCTTTTTAAGAGAGACACGTACCAGATCTGGGAAATTTTCAAGTCCCCATCCACTGGTGCAAGTTATTCTTCAGCAAGCGCAGAGAAGAACTTTGCTTCGCATGAATGGGAAACCTGTTCCAGAGAAGGGGTAATCTCTGAGATGCAAACGTATCCCTTGAACATGTCTAATGTTACAGATGAGGTTTAGATCCCTGGATCAGGTATTTCTGATGATGTTTTGCAGTTGGTTCATCAGAGATGGATCAGATGATGGTTTGTAGGCCAGGCATAGATTGCTTCTCAGCAGTTTGCAGGAGACCAATTTTAGGGATAGGGCTTTGAGGTGGTCTAAATAGGATGTTTTCTGCACCATGTATTCTTTTTTTCTGAAGAACCTTTGTGGATGTTCCACTTGTATATGCTTTGTGAGTTACATGACAAAGGGGACATTGTACTAAATGACTGGCCTAATGAGGACTGAGTACAACAAAACAATGACATGTCTGAACTGAGATGTCATACTCTTGCTTACATGTTGTGCAGCACAGAATGTTTTCCTTTCTACAGTAGACACATGATGGACAAAGGTCAAGTCAACGTCCATATGTGGTTCAAATCCCTGACCACAGGGTCTACTCTGAAGGGTGTATAATCAATGTAGTGATTTCTTGGGATGGCAGTCTTACCAAAGATTACTATTATTCATTTCTTGGTACTGAGTTTTAGGTCATAACTCTGGGGCCAGTTATTAGTTTGTGTCAGGCCTTCTTGAGGGCATGTGTGTCTTTGGGGAATTTTATGACATTGCCTTGTTTGCAATCATCTGTGCCCTTGGTCATCCAGAGACAGATGACATTAACCTTAACTTCAGAGAAGACGACAAAAAAAGCTGCCCCAGCAATAAGCCCTGAGGGACTTCACAAGTGACTGGCCTTTTTGAAGAGATAGCTCCCCTTATCCTCACTTCTTGGCTTCTATCTGTCAGGCCATCACAGTAAATAAAAAACAATAAATAAATATATAAATAAATAATATTGCCTTGTAATGCTGTTATCCTATCTTTAAAGAAGGGCTGTAGTGTGCTGATGGCATCCTATGGAGGTTAATTGTTGTAATTGCTCTAATTTGGATTTCTGTAGACTTGTGGGCATTCCTAAGGACAGACACAGTTGAAGAGTATTTCCTTGCTTTGATTATGGACTACTTTGAGATTATACCTGTAAAGTCAGTCATCCAAGTAGGGAAATACTTTGATCCCCAACAGTTGGAGATGAGCTGTGATAGGAGGCATGCACTCTGTAAACATCCTGGTGGCTGTGGTGAGTCAGAAGGGCAGGGCTCTGAACTGGTAATAATCATCTACCACTCAAATGTTTTGGAACCTCCTATCAGCTTAGGTATTCGTATGTGCAAGGAAAGTAACTTGAAGGTCCAATCGACAGATCCAAACCATCTCCTTTATACAGGGTAGGACTGACTGCACAATGTCCAGACAGAAAGTGGTTTTCTTTATAAACAGGTTTAAATGGCTGAGATCCAACATTATCCTGAGGTACTCCTTCATCTTAGGGAAAGAATCTTGAGTAATTTTTTGAGATAATTTCTGGTTTAGTGGGACTTTTTGGATTGACTTTTCTGTAGGTTTGTTAGCTCTTGTACTGTCAACTTGTTTTGATGAGGTTGAATGTCTAGAAGAGATGACAATATGGGTGGTGTCTGGGAAGATGATATTGAGTAGCCTCTGGATATAACTTCCCTGACTCGGTTGTGCTGAGTTAAGGCTAGTCATTGCTGTGGCTACAGGGAAATTCAGCTGAAACTGCTTCAATCGGTGGACAACCAGGCAGCCCTTCAGAGGTTCTACTGCCTATTCTTGGAGGAAGCACCAGAGAAGCCCTGGCTCTGCACAGTCCCTCTGCCTCCAGGGTGGCAGCCACTGAGGAACCCACCCAAGTCTTTGGTTGGTTTTGTTTCCTCTCTGGTTGTATGGTGCAGTTGAGATTTATAAAAACAAGGTACTTTGCTCCCTTCTGATTCTGTCCAAAGGACACTTGTGGGGCTGAGAACATTATTCTAACAATGGTGAGGGTCTCGCCCTTTAGTTCACTCTCCAGAAGTTGTGCCTTGAAGTTTAGTCCATAAAGAGTGGGCCCATCAGAGAGGGCATTGGCAAAGGCCACCCTAAAGTGGTCTACAAATGCTGAAAATCTGAGCTAAGCTTGCCTTTTCAGTACTATGTCTGACCTTGTTCTTACTGTTACATCTGTGATGTTATACAGTATCCGCATGGACAGCGCAGATATGGTGTTCACAGTCAATACCTGGGACTCCCAACAGTTTTTGGCTACTTTCAGATGCCAAATTCCTGAAGGATTCAAGGCTGTTGTCTTCCAGCTCTCTCTGGAACCTAATCATATGAATCAAGTAGTTCAAGGAATGTGCCCGGCTCTGTGGCCCAGAAGAAAGGAACCCTTATTATAAACTAGGTGACTGGGATTTGATTCAGGTGAGTGAGATTTGATAACAGCCTAGGCACTGGAGAAGCCAGCTAGGGAGAGAGGAAGAGAAGTGAAGGAGTAAGCACATAGAAGAACAGGTTTTCCCATTATTGAGGGAAGAGGGTGGGGCTGCTTGCTGGCAAGACTCCTTGAGGGGGCCACTTTTTTGCCTTCCTTCAACATTGTAAGCCTGCTGTTTGAAAGAAATATAGGACTTAAAGTTTGAAAAAGGTAGTTCAAAGACTGTATTGCAAAAGTACATGATGCATAAACATGCGTCTCTGAGTGGCCCATCATTCTGTTTTTCTTATCCAAAGGACAGACAGCCTTAGCATCTTCAAGGATCTCTCTCTCTTCTTGTAGCAAATGAGGCCACAATGGAATCAATAAGTGGTCCCTTGATCCAATGTGGCCAGTTCTTGGGAGTTCACAACACTGCCAGACCTTTATGGCATTGCTTCTGCTATGTCAGTTTCCTCCACTTACACTAACAAGCCAAACTCACCATCCTATCAGTGAGGTAGAATTACCCATTCAGTGGGGAGGAAAACAATGCCTCCTGAAGGATCTTTTATTCAGAAGAGGTTAAGATAACTTCTGCAGCATCGCTTTAAGGATTTCCCCAAATCTGGGTGTCATCTGGAGGAGACTGGAGGAAGCATCTTCTTCAACAAGATCAATATTGGGGGTGGGGGACTTCATAGGGGAGTTCAATTGCTTCTTCTGGCATGTCCTCCATCTGGGAGCTCTGAGTGGTCACATCAGAAATTACTCATTGATTGTCTGGATGCCATGGAGTGTCCTAGTCCTTGGTCCTATTGGGAAGAACAATGACAACTGAAGGCACCAAGACTGGGAGATGTGGACAGGTAGGGCTGAAGTGAATGGAGTCTTTCCCACCTCCACGAAAACAGTGGTTCTCATGGGCACCTAAGTTTCTAACTTAGGAATCAGCACTGAAACGGTAAGTGTTGAAGAGACCACCAACAGCATTAGTGTCAAACCCTCAACCCAGACAGCACCCAGTGCCACCACCAGAGCAAGTTTTCTACACTCTGGCTTCAAATAACAGCACCATGGAAATGATCATTGTTCAGGAATTCAAAAGATTTGTATGATTTTTAAGTAAAACATATCGCATTCACTTCATACTCTCCGGAATCTAATGAATAAGCAAGGAGAACTATCCAAATATTGAAGAATTTGGGGGGAGAAACATCAGCAGCAAAATCTATCAGCACTGTCACAATGCAGTTCAGGAGTACAGGAACTCAAGTCTCTTACTGGCTCAACTGTCAATGGGCAAAATTTTGAGAAGAAGATTACTTACCTGAGCTACACTGCTGATGCCTGAGAACAAAGTATAAATGAAATGTTGTAGAGAAACCAGCAGACAAAAATACTGTGACAAATGACAGAAGAATACAAAGAAGGACTACGAGCTTCCCGCTCCTGAGGGAGAGGGGGCAGGCGAATCTCCCATCTGGATTTGGGTGCGGATGAACTTCTACATCATCCTATCCATCTCCACTTTGCTAAGGCTTCGGGTCGACTGGAAGGAAAAGGCCACCGGTACCGGCCTGGAGTGCTGATGAGGGGAGACCTGAACAGGAGACCAGATCTGGAACTCCTCTGGCTCAGGGGAAAACCTGGGAGAGTGGAGCCGGGGAGAACCTGACCTGGTTGGTGGCTTGGATTTCGGCGGTGGCCCTGCCAAAGCCAAGCAGTCAGGCGACCACTTCTTCTGCCTATCTTTTTTTAATGCTGCATCTCTCCTTCTCCGGACCTCTTGGTGGGAGTTTGAGTCCCAGAGGCCTGGGGAGGAGAAGAAGCTGATGTCGTGGTAGAAGCCAGGGGTGTTAGGGCTGCCATCCCCAAGGAGGGTAGCAAGCCCTTTAGAATAAGCTTATCCCTCCTGTCCTTAAGAGCCTGCAGGTTAAACCCCATACAGATAGGATAGGGAGTAAGCAGATGTGCGGCACCAAGGCGTACCATGCACAGAGTGTGGCCATCAGCTGGGAGAGCTTATGGCCATACACTGTGCACTTCCTAAACCCAGGTTGTGGAGTAGTGGACATACTGCCAAACTGGATTGCAACAAAACGCACACACACACACTCACAGAAACTAGGAAAAGGAAGAAAAGGGAAAGAACTTTTTTTTTTTTTTTTTAATGCCAACCAAACACGGGTAGGGAAAGTAGGTAGATAAGGATAGAAATCTCTAAAGATAGATAAATGAATAGAAAAAGACCAAAAACCAACTCACTTACCCAAAAGACACTCAAACCACGAGCTGTTTCAGCGGCAAACGAGATCTGAAGGGAGGAAGGACACACGGGGGCATTAAGGGTAAGGGGAGGAGCTTGGAGCTCGGATCAGATGCTGGATATGTGGCTGTGTTGGATCTGATACGGATCCATAACCCACAGGTTGAAGACCAAATGAAGCCAACTACTTCAGATCATGAGATCACAAAAAAGATCAAAAGCTGCAACAAGAAATAGAGTACCATAGTGTAGTTAAACCGCCACCCACCAGAGGTACCAATATCCTAAACCTGGTCCTCACAACCATAGGAGAACACTGCACACCCTGTACTCTTATTTACCCTTTAGTCAGGTTGGACCATAAAGCTTTCTCTTTGAAAAAAAAAAACAATAAAACCCAGGACCCAGCTAACCCAGGAACCTTTAGGATCTATTCTAAGGTGAACTTCCTACTATTAATTGATACCATGGTAAAATTCCAGGCCCTCCCCAAAACCCTGAGAACACTATTGCCTATACAGACCTGTTCACAGAAGCCCTATAAAATTATATAAATACCTGCATAGAGACAGCAGCACCTGCTGCATAGAGACAACTGTACCTGCTACCCAATATAATCACAGGGTAATCTAAAAAATTAAGCTACCCTGACAGAACTGCAATATCAAGAGGTTATGCAGAAGAAAGAAAATCATGGAAAAAGTCAGGAAGTGCAATGCCCAGCAAAATAAAAAAAAATCCCTCAATAATCTAATAGAAAACTCATAAGGGTAGTCAATTCTACCAAAGCCAACTTTCACATAAAAATAACCGCCCAGCAAAGGACAACGACAAGGTTTTCTGCAGCTATGTTCACAACCTCAAAGGCAGTACACAACAATGTGCAAAACTAAGTGTTAAAGAAGCCACATATGCCAGCTAATTTACTGGATGACTGTTAAGAGAAAAAGTTTTAAAACATACTGTTATTTGTCTTTTTCCTGTTCTTGCAAAGTGAACATGTTATTTGTTGGGATATGCCTATCAAAGATGGGCCTCATCTGTGAACAAAATGCAGCATTGCTTATGAACCTGAATGATATCTGTTTTCTGCATTTCAGAATAAAGAGATTTGGTTATAGCTCAGTGAAGCCTGGGATAAGGACGCACGGCCGAGTAAGAGTTAATTTACTGGGGCAGGCTGTGTGTCATGGAAAATTTAAGCTACCGTTGTTGAATTGAACATTTTGTACTTCTTGAACATTCTGTACTAACTGTGGGTTTGAGGTAATTTGTGATAAACATGTTTACTACATATGTTTTTCATAGCCAACTGTCAACGGTCAGAAATGTAACAATAAGTTGTTTTGCTTGCAGTATAAAAGTTGATGTCAGTAAACAAGTTGATCAGATCAGATCAGATCAGAGGAGATCAGATTAGTCCAGACCGGACATCTTGGCCAACATGCTGTGCAATCTGGTTAACCGCTAATAAAGGAAAATCCATCACCTGAGGCAGATGCGACTCGTTTGAATTTTTTCTTCTGACATTTTGGTCCTTTGGACCGGAAACCTCTACGAAGATACGGATCAGACCGACAGAGAGACCGAAAAACCTGTGCAGGTGAGGGTTTCTCATCTTAGGATTCCCTCGACTGAAAGCCCTCCGACTGATTTGTCGTTAAAAAGAGGCCGGCCGCTCTCTGATCCCTATCTGAGGGACGGTTTCTGAATGAAAAGGGGAAACGGAGTCTCATCTGGTTCAGGTAGGATGAAAAATAATTTTCTTTTAATTTAATTTAATCTTGTCGACAAGGTTTTATTTTTAGTTAAGGATGGGTAGGATTACTTGTTAAGATTATTTTGTTAGGGTCACCCATTATAGTCCCATTTTATAATAAGCCCTGTAAAATAATTTTGATACAGTCCTAAATACCTGAGAAAAGAAAAAAAAAAAAAAAAAAAAAAGGGGAAGGTAAAATAAGAAATCTAGGGGAAACATGGGTTCGAGTTGCTGCAAGTGTGAGAGTGATGCCTGTTTAAATGTTGATGCTAAGTATATGAAAGGTTTAAACAAAAATAATGTTAAATTTTTGAAAAAGTGGAAGTCGAGATATGATTTTGATGGTACACTGAATAAGAATGCCTGTGCAAAATTGGTTAGAGATTTGAAAAGAGATGCGGGAACTAGAACTAAAAAACAAAGACAATTGGGATTTCCCCAAGCACAAAAATGGTTAGAAGAGGCAAATAAACAAGCTATAAAAGAAAAACAGTGCCAGGAAAAAGAAAAATAAATCAAAAGGGATCACTGGTGCCAAGTGGAAAAGTAGCTTTATTTTTAGATAAGGAGGATGAGCATACAGTTTGTGTGGTACAAAGGCAGGCAACTGCCCCACCGTATGGGAAAATTGCTGCTGCTGTACCGGCGGAACCTCCTCAATATCAGTCTGAAGATGTGGGATCTGTACAGCAGGGTGGGTTATTGGCTGCTCAAGGAAACGTTGTGACCCCTCCAATTTACCCACAAATTCCCGTAGTACCCAAGGTTGCTTTGCAACAGGTAGACCAACCTATGCAGTTAAGGTCGGGACCAGCAGGGCAAGGACGTTGGGCCATTAAACTTTCTGACCACTCAGAAGCCCTTCCCTTAATGCAACTTGCAAACCCACAAGCAGGGGATGTTGGACAAGAGCCAACTATTTTAGTTTATCGTCCCTGGGCTAAAGAGGATATAAAACGAGCTACGGATGGTATTCCTCATCCCAAGGTTAATTTTCAAAAGTTTTCTGAGGACATAGTTGGTATGCGTTTAAGTTATCATCTAAATGGTTTAGAAGTAGAACAAGTAGTGCGACAAATCCTGGGTCCAGATTGGCACTTAGTTTGTGGTACTTGGACATGTAAGGCAGATGACGGCACTACATTAAAGCATAATTCTGGGGTGTTAGACACGTGACTCACTGATCTGTTGAAGAGAATTTCTGATAAGTGGCGTCCAAGAGCAGATTGAACAGTAATAAATCAGTGCATCCAAAATGATGATGAATCTGTAGATCACTATATTGTAAGATTGACAGAAGTGTTCAATAACCATTGTGGAATGATGATTCCGCAGGATCAGACTACTGATACTCCGTACGAACAGCAATTGAAAAACGCTTTTCTTAAAGGTTGTAAGGCTCCGATAAATAGTTTTATAACTAAGCATATGGTTGATCACAGAACATGTAGACTGCAACCTTTGTTTGAATATGCACGGCATGCTGAGTGACATTTCAATTTAAAAAAGAAAAAGAAAGTACAAGTGTTAGCAGTAGAGGATGATGGTGGTATATTTTTGGTACAGGACCAAAGGGGGCAAGGGCGCCGTGGTGGCGTACAAAGACGTGGGGGCCCGAAATGGGACACGTTGTATAAACAGGGTGGACATTCAGATGAATATGAGGGGAGGTTAAAACGTGGAGAATGTTTTAAATGTGGTAGACGTGGGCACTTTGCTGCCGACTGCGAAGAGTGGCAACATCCCCCACAACTTACGAACAAGGGCTCCGCATGACTATATGATAGTAAAGGAAGGCGCCAAATTCATTATTGTGATTATTGTAGAGAAGAAGAAAGCGAGAATGATTGTGATGATGATGAGGCAGACACTCTCTGCGATGAATGTCAGAACACCGAGGAAATTAAGGAAGGGCGGGATTGTGACTGTGAAGTCATAAACCTGGCACATTTGGGTATTGCTATGCATCTGGATCAAAAACCCATGATAGAGTTTTTGATTGAGGGACAGAAAATGGAGTTTTTATGTGATTCAGGTGCATTGCGTACACTTTTGGGTCCAGCAGTTCTACCCCTGAACTGCGAAACAGATGAGTTTGTCCTCGTGAAAGCGGCAAACGGGAAAATCTATAAGGAACCACTGTCTCATCCTCTATTGTTCACAGATCTGCAAATAAACCAAACTGTTAGGTGTAGGGTAATTATATCGAAAGTTTGTCCAGTTAATTTGCTGGGAAGAGATTTGATGCATTTGTTTGGAATAGCGGCAATTCCCACACCTAAAGGCATTGAGGCGAAAAGGTTAGCGGATGGCTTGGTGGTACAAGGAGTACAAGACTTGTTTTACTGGTATAGCCAGGACTTGATTTCAAACGGGCCGGGGAGGGTTGATACAGATTTGATCAACCTAGCTTTAAGTAAATCTAGGAGCGGGTCACGCAGGTTCTTGGCGCACTTACATTGTACTATGTACTACAGACAGGCCCCTGGTCCGGATAAAGAATTTGAAAAAGAATTCTTTAGGCACAAATGTGCAAGGATAATTTTGAATGATATGTTTTGGGATAAGCAAGGTAATACAGTAGTGACCTGTACTTTGACCAAGGAAATGAGTTCTTTATATCGCTCAGGTTATAGCCCACATATTTCAATTACTAAAGCGGTGGGGACACATTGGGTAGATTTGGCGAAAAAGGTAACAAATTGGGACACAATGTCCGAAAGTCAGTTGAAGGATCAACAGATCCAGGTACAAAAGATTAAATTGGGTGACTTGGGCACAACCAAGTGTGCACCTCAGGGATGACAAAACAGAAATGGCATGACAAATCCTCCTAACTCAAGAGGAAGATAGTGCGTTAAGTGCCTTACCTGTAGATTTATGGTCAAAAGCTAAAGGGGATGTAGGACTGATGAAAACAGCAGGTGAAGTTTGTATAACTCCAAAGTCAGGTTTTAGACCTCGTAAGCACCAATACCCGCTAAGTAAACAAGCAGAGGAAGGAATTAAGCCAGTCACTGAGCAGCTAAAACAGGTAGGAATTCTTGTTGAATGCCCAGATTCGCCCTGCAATACTCCATTGTTTCCTGTAAAGAAACCATATGGGTCATGGAGGTTGGTTCAGGATTTACAAGCAGTTAATTCGGCTGTGATCCCAAGAGCACCGGTGGTCCCTGACCCCTATACATTACTTAATGATTTATTACCTCAGCACAGATATTTTTCTGTCATAGATATAAGCAATGCCTTTTTCTCTATACCACTACATAAGGAGAGTAGATTTTGGTTTGCATTCACTTATCAAGGTAAAAGATACACCAGATTGCCACAGGGCTATTGTGAGAGTCCGACAATATTCGCACAAGAAATGGCTGCGAATTTAGCTCAGTTTGTTCCCCCAGAGGGAAGCCAGGTTCTGTTGTATGTAGATGATATTTTGTTGGTCTCACCCACGCAGGAAAGTTGTAGAAAGGATACCCTTGCCCTTCTTAGTTTTTTAGCTGAGCAAGGACATAAGGTAAATAAAGAAAAGTTACAATTGTGGAAAGCACAAGTAAAGTACGTGGGTTATTTAATTTCGCAGGCAGGTAGACAATTGGAGAACAAAAGAAAACAAGCAATTCTTGAGGCACCTATGCCTACGACTAAGCGGGAGATGATGTCCTTTTAAGGTGTGACTAATTTTTGTAGAAGTTGGATCCCTAACTATGCTGAGGAAGTAGGGCCATTGACCACACTGATCTATGATACTCCCATGGCGGCTAAGAATAATATACAGTGGACAAATAAGGCAATACAGGCATTTATTAGAATTAAGCAATTGATAGCAGGATCCTCTGTTTTGGGTTTTCTGAACTATTCTAAGCCATTTGTACAAATGGTTGATTGTAAGGGAGGATATATGACTTCGGTTCTGGTACAAGTACATGGGGATAAACAGAGGCCGATAGCTTTCTACTCCTCCAGATTAGATCCTGTTGCAAGGGCATTGCCGCATTGTGTTCAAGCTGTAGTGGCGGCCGCCATGGCAGTACAAGCCTCAGCATCATTAGTTTTGTTTCACCCATTACAATTGCGGGTTCCACATTCAGTGGCTACTATACTTTTGCAAGATAAGATAACCTTTTTATCTCCTAGTCGACATTTGTCGTGTATGACAGTGTTGCTGACACAGCCTCATATGAAAATAGAAAGTTGTACTACTCTTAATCCGGCGACACTTTTGCCGACTCCAGAAGAAGGTACTCCACACGTTTGTTTAGAGAGCATTCATGACAAAGTACTTCCCCGACCAGATTTAACGGATATTCCGTTGCTAGATTCTGATCTCGTTTTGTTTGTAGATGGATCAGCAAAGAAAGACACTGTAGGAAAAACACTAGTAGGGTATGCTGTCACCACAGAAACTGAAGTTTTGGAGGCAAAAGGATTGTCAAACATTTATTCTGCACAGGCAGCTGAGTTGGTGGCTTTGACTCGAGCTTGTACCTTGGGGGAGGGTAAAAAAGTGACAATTTATACAGATAGTCAATATGCATTCTCCACTGTACATGTTTTCGCTCAACTATGGAAGAATAGGGGAATGGTTACTGCGACAGGCAAACCAATAAATCACAGAGATTTAACTTTACAGTTGTTAGATGCAGTGCAACTACCACTTCAGATAGCGATATGTAAATGTTCTGCACATACCAACAGAAAAGATCCTGTCTCCAGGGGAAATGCCCTTGCTGATGTGGCTGCAAAAAAGGCAGCTCAAGAAAATGATTTGCTTTTACATGATAATGATTTGGAGCCCAGACACCTCTTAGACTTAGAGACGCTAAAAGTAATGCAAACATTGACGACACAGAAGGAAACATGTCGTTGGGTAAAATATGGTATCACTCAATAGAGTGGGTTGTATAGGGCATCAGATGGCAAAATGGTATTACCCTCAAACCTTTTTAGGTATGCGGCATTGGTTAGCCATGGACCTGCCCATGTAGGAGTACAGACGATGATTCAAATAGTGTCCAAGGTGTTTTGGTGTAAAGGGTTTTCAACTTATGCAAAGCAATTCTGTTTATCTTGTTTATTATGTGCAAAGTATCATGCTCAGGGGGGAGTAAAGAAGTCTCAGCAGGCATTCCCTACCCCTCCATATCCATTCCACACACTCTGTATGGACTTTATTGAATTGACACCCTCAGAGGGAAAAAGGTTCTGTTTAGTCATTATTGATGCTTTTTCTAAATGGGTAGAAGCTTTTCCAGTGAAGCATCCGCATGCACAAACAGTAGCAAAGCTTTGACTACAGAAATAATTCCCCGATTTGGCCTACCAAGACACATTTACAGTGATAACGGGTCTCATTTTGTTAACCAGATTGTTCAGAAATTGGGTCAAGTGTTTCAAATTGATCTCAAAAATCATTGTGCTTACCATCCCCAATCAGCTGGACTGGTTGAAAGACACAACGGTGTCTTGAAGAGTAAGCTCCGCAAACTACTGGCAGAAACACATAGGTCATGGACTGCGTGCCTTCCGTTGGCACTCCTGTACATGCGAATCTCACCTTCCTACAAAGGACTTACACCATTTGAACTTTTGTTTGGGAGACCATATTACGTCCCGCAGTGGCAAGGATTGTTGCCAGCAGAACGTGAGGGGGGGGTGAGGATCTAGCGGATTATATGAAGAAGCTGCTAAATGTCAAATCTCTTGTAACCAATGACTCCTTTGCAGATTCCAGAAATGAAACCTTGTTAAGCGTGGCACCCGGGGACTGGGTGTGGATCCGAATTGTGAAGAGAAAGAATTGGTCATCCCCCAGGTGGGAAGGCCCATACCAAGTACTTATCTCGACACCTACGGCTGTAAAGATCGCTGAGAGGACTTCGTGGATTCATATCACCCACTGTAAAAAACTCAAGGCTCTTCCTTCTGCCATTGACATTGGTCAAACTCCACCGGACCTCTGAGCGCAAAGTCTGGCTACAAAGGGGGATTAGCCCAATAGGGGTTAGTTCGTCTCAAACCCAGTGAAGAAACCAACGGCACGAGGTAGTCCTTAGGGAGGATGGCCATGTTCAACTGGTACTTGAACTGTCACATGATGATGATTTTGGTGGCGAAAGTAAATATGTCCATACGAGAAGGAACAGTTGCAAGAGAAAAAGGAATGGTGGTGCTGCAATCGCAAACAGGTGTTACTAATGTGTTTAAGGTGAAACTTTGTGAAGGAATTTTGGACTGTTCTAAATGGAACAATAATAATTTCTTGACTCGTGCAAAATACTTGTGCAATAGACTGTACGTCCTGGTCAAGTGTTTGGTGGTCAACAGATGTGAATGGATGGGAAACAAGTTGTGCAGTGATACCAGAGAAAGATAAAAGCAGGCAACAAAGAATAAAAATTGCGCATTTCCAAGGTACCGGAGTAGTTACTATAACCATTGTGTCACCACAAGAAAGTGATTCAGGAGTTTCTGGAATCGGAGTGTCTCTTCCAACTAGAACTGATCCTTTGGGGACCCTCCAACTTAAAGTACAAAGCCTTAAGAATGCTACAAATAAAGCAGATTTTGCCTTCACAAAAGAAGAACAATTGTTACTCGAGACGGGATTCGTACACCATAATGAATGGTTATCTTGGTTTAGATATAGTACCCGAGAAGCACATCGTGAGAACTGTATTTCTTGTGCTGAAGGTAAACCGCAATCAGCAACAGTCCCATTGATGCAAGATGAAGGTAACCTAACGTGTCTGTTGAAATTATTCTTCAACAAAACTGAAGATAAATGCAAAGATGAAACTCAGCGTTTTCCAGTCATAAGCAAAGTTGAGAAACTGCCTGCAGCGATTTCCTATCCAGGTTCGTATATGTGCATTTCCAGAGATGGCACAGGGAAAAATTATGGCAATATGGGACAGAACTATTGCAATGTTACTGTGAATGGCAATGGGAATCCATTTCTGGAGAACCAAACTCATAGTTTAGCAGACGTATGGTGGTTATCTGGAGACAACAAACTCAGATCAAGGCTTACGATTCCCTGGAAGGGAACTTGTGCACTTGTAAAGTTAATTCTGCCATTCCACATTTTCCCAGTTCCAGCAAGCAATTTCGTAAGTGAACTTGAAATAAAGCCGAAGTGGTTGAGTAGGAGGAAAAAGAGAGGCACCGAAGCAATCTTTCGATAACGGTGTCTACATCGATAGCATTGGCGTACCAAGAGGCGTACCTGATGAATACAAAGCAATAAACCAAATAGCAGCTGGTTTTACATCCATCTTTGTCTGGATTCAACCTAATAAGAATGTGGACTGGATCAACTACATTTACTATAACCAGCAGCGTTTTGTGAACTATACCAAAGATGCATTGAAAGGAATTGCTGAACAACTGGAGGCCACTTAGCAGGTGGCATGGCAGAATCAATTGCGTTAGATATGCTCCTGGCCAAAGAAGGAGGAGTTTGCAAGATGTTTGGGACTTTCTGTTGTACATATATTCCAAACAACACTGCGCCTGATGGAAGTATCACTCGAGCTTTGAAAGGTTTGGAGATGTTATCCGAAGAATTGGCAGAGACCTCTGGGGTAAATAATCCCTTTACAGATTTTCTACAAGCGTGGTTTGGAAAATGGAGTCATCTCATCAGCAGTTTCCTGGTGTCCGTTGGAGTCGCTGTGGCTATCGTGGTGGTATGTGGTTGTTGTTGTATACCCTGTATCAGAGGTCTTCTACAAAGACTGGTTGATACTGCTGTTACGAAGACGATGTACCAGCAATTGCAACAGACTGTTGAAAGTGAATACACTGAAATGTGACTCTCTGCAAATGTTGTTGAAGTTTAAAAATTTGTCTTGCCAATGAAGTAATGTATGCAAAGAAAAACTTAGTTTTTACCATATATTGCTGAAATAAAAGACAAATAAAAGTGTTTTCAGGGGGGAAATGTTAAGAGAAAAGGTTTTAAAACATACTGTTATTTGTCTTTTTCCTGTTCTTGCAAAGTGAACATGTTATTTGTTGGGATATGCCTATCAAAGATGGGCCTCATCTGTGAACAAAATGCAGCATTGCTTATGAACCTGAATGATATCTGTTTTCTGCATTTCAGAATAAAGAAATTTGGTTATAGCTCAGTGAAGCCTGGGATAAGGACGCACGGCCGAGTAAGAGTTAATTTACTGGGGCAGGCTGTGTGTCATGGAAAATTTGAGCTACCGTTGTTGAATTGAACATTTTGTACTTCTTGAACATTCTGTACTAACTGTGGGTTTGAGGTAATTTGTGATAAACATGTTTACCACATATGTTTTTCATAGCCAACTGTCAACGGTCAGAAATGTAACAAAAAGTTGTTTTGCTTGCAGTATAAAAGTTGATGTCAGTAAACAAGTTGATCAGATCAGATCAGATCAGTCCAGACCGGACATCTTGGCCAACATGCTGTGCAATCTGGTTCACTGCTAATAAAGGAAAATTCATCACCTGAGGCAGATGCGACTCGTTTCAATTTTTTCTTTTGACAATGACAAATTCCGCTCCAGTTTTAACCCTCCTCTCCCCCCAGATGCCCCTCAGAAAATATCCCTGAATATAATTCTCCCAACTATCATTAAGGAACAAGTCCTCAATGCACTATCCACACCCAAAAACACTGCATCGATGGGCCCATATAGTATCCCAGGATGACTCCTTAATAGCATGAAACATGACCTATTAGGAACACTAGAATCACTATTTAACTGCAGCCCACAGACAGGCTTTGTGCCAAGTGACTGGAGAACTGCAACTTTCATCCTTTTGCATAAATACGGGCCATCTACTGACCCCGGCAAATATAGACCCATATGTCTGAATAGTCTTGTATGCAAATGCCATGGAAAGAATCATGGAATTGATAAAACCATGACAGAGGAAACCCTTTAGACAATGGACCCAACCAAATTAGGTTTTGTCAAGGGCACACTATGCATCTCAACCTGGTGGACTCTGATGTCACTAAGGCAAAGGATGAGGGCAAAATGGTGCACACAGCCTACATCAACCTGGCCAAGGCATTTGACACTGTACCTCACTTGGTCTTTACAGACAAACTCAATACATTAGGTATAAACCCATGACACCTACTGGATAGCCCGCTGGTTCACAGTTAGGACCCATGAAGTTAGGATAGGGGAGTCTACCTCCATAAAGAGACCTGTCACTAACGGAGTCCCTCAGGGCTCTGTGCTAGGTCTGGCCCTTTTTTGGTATCTACTTATCAGAAGTCAAGGCCAACATCAAAGGCCACTGGCTAATTAACTTTGCAGACAACTGCAAATTAGGTGTAGTTATACAATCCCCCAGAGACATAAATACCCTCCAAGAATGCCTGACATAAATTGATAACTAGTGCTAGAGTCATGGTCTAAAACTAAATGCCAGGAAATAAATAACAATATTATTTTGAAAAATGGCTACTGCTGGACACTACCACATTGATAATACACCCCTTAGAGAAGACACAGTAGTCCACGGACTTGAGCACATAAATAGACACTAACCTGGCCTTCAACTATCACATGTCTATGACAGTAAGAAATCAATCTATACTGCACAACTTATAAGCAAAGGTAGGTCATTTAGGCCCAAGGATGTTATGTTCCACTGTACTCAGCTCTCATCAGATAAATCAGTGAGCACAATTCCCCCTTCAGTATGTACCTGACCAGGCATATACAACAACTGGAATGTCCACAAAAGTTCCTCACAAAAAGAATACAGGACTGCCTCAAAGTT
This sequence comes from Protopterus annectens, assembly GCF_019279795.1. NCBI lineage: Eukaryota > Metazoa > Chordata > Ceratodontiformes > Protopteridae > Protopterus > Protopterus annectens. Next base: position 1,917,688,678 of record NC_056731.1, read on the forward strand.
CTAGCCTTGTACTCTTGTGACCTACAGACTGCTGAGAAGTGAGCTATGCCCGACATACAAGGCATCCTCTATCCCACTTTGACGGCCCTGCTGCATATTCATAAAATAAATAGTACTAAAATTACCCAATCTAGGACTTAAACCTCATCTGCAACATTAACAAGCCATTTTGGAATGGCAGGTATGTGTGCCAGAGACTACACACTTCTCTGGAACACGTTACAGTAACCTCTTAAATCTGGCTATCCATTACCAATTTGCATGACATGAGGTTTAATTGCTTGGGACATTTACCATCCCACAATGGGTCCCTGCAGGATGCAGGGCAATCATAGTAAAGCAATGACCATCTAGCAGAAATCTTCAGAAAGCCAATGAGGCAGAAAGATGGATGAAAAGGAGGGGATAATGATGATATAAAATAAAAAAATAATAAGAGAAGTACGGTATTACACTGTAGGTTTCAGCCACATTGATAGTGTACAAAGAGTTTTAAGAATGTCTCTGTGCCTTTATTGGTGACACATGTCTCTACTGGCCTCTGGCTCTTTTGTCTTAGTTATTCTTCTGGGGATAGTTAGAAATGGGTAACAGGTGGCACAAGGTCACTATACAGTAGAGGTATTCCTTTATTTGGTATGTAACAAATGCAGTGCAGCAAGCAAGAGCATAATGCTTTACATATGTATGTGTGCATTATCACTAAGATACGGGCACAGACTTTTATCGAACAACTGTCTCCACCAGGAGGTAGACATTTAGATACAAGATCCAACAACATCCCCTTAAGGCAGAAAAGTTCCTGAAAGCTACTCAAACCTCCAAAATTCATGACAACCCTCCAAAGAAACTACTCGAAACCAGGTCATTAGCAGTGTCGGCAGACCATTCACTCCCATGACATTGAACAAGGCCAGTAGATGAACATATGCATCACTGATCCTAGAAGAATGTTTCTCAAATAGAGGTCAACATTATAATCAGAAAGAAAGCAAAAGGTCTTACCACTGGATACTGTGAGAGGTCATTGTAGGTTCTGCCTGCAATAGTGTTAAGCTGCATAAGATACTCAAAGTTGGAAATCTCGCGGTTGACCCATTTCTGAAATGAGATTGAAAGAACAATCATAATTTAACAACTCAACATACCATGAATATTCAAGGGGAAAGAGTCTGTCATGTCACACTTAAAATCATAATTTAACAACTCAACATACCATGAATATTCAAGGGGAAAGAGTCTGTCATGTCACACTTAAAACTACAGACATTAAACATATCCACTCCTCAAAAACCTTTCCTCAGAATTTCAGCTAGAAGCTGCCCTCAGAAGCACCATGCATCATAAACACCTACAGTCAAGCCTGATTCTACCGGTCTTCTTCAATGGGGCAGAATAACTTGCTTCTCTTCAAGACAGAAGTATTACAGGAACTAGTAACAATAGAATTAGTATTTTTACCTTCACTAGTCTGATGTTGGTACAAAATTTCTCAACAGTACCTGTATCACTCCTTGAGCTTCTATCAGCTTCTACTTCTCTAGCAGCATTTGAAACATGAAAATGGTTCACAGTGCCCCCCCTCCCAATTTTTTCCAAAGAGGACTTTTCCTTTTTACCACAGAAACTCTGCATAAACATGGGCTGTAACAACAGGCTTTGAGTTTTATAAATGTAACAAAGGTCAACAGATTATTATTTATCTGCTTTTGTTTACTGGGAAGGTCTGGCTGGGCTGAATAGCCCCTTCTCAGAGAAGGCCCAGAGAGAAAAGCTTCAAAATAAAAGTAGAGTACACACCATGACAAAATGCAGCAATACATAGTCAACGAAATAAATAACCATTACAGCAGTTCATAGTACATAATAACTTTACATATCAAGGAAATACACACTAAAACCTTTTTTTTTGTGACTGTAGTTTTAAGAGTAGGAGACTAGAAAGCGATAGGGGATGTTTAGGGTAGTTCAGGAGTAAAGAAGAGAGGAGAGACATTAAGGGGCTTAGAGGGATAGGGGTATAGTAGAAAAGGAGAGAGTTGGGGAGTATTATAGTGCTGGATTGAAGAGAGACAGGGAGATACGACCATAATGTGTTTTAGGGTGATGTAGGGAAAGGGTTTGGTGGATATAGTTGGTAAAGTATTTTAAGTGAAAAGAAAAATGACAAAGTATTTTGTGCTCAATGTTAGAAGAATGAAGGACGATAATTAGCCAGTTATAGAGCATGGGCATGAGCATATTCATGTATTGTGAAGATGCTGTTCTAGTCGAGCTTTAAAATATGTTAACATGTGTATTTGTCTCAGAACAGCTGGTATGGACTTCTAGTTTTTAGAGACTGAAGATGAGGAGCATTATTTACAAATTACATTCACCTAACAGGCAGAAAGAAGGTGGGTTGCCTAGCAGTTGTCTTTCAACTATCTACTGTGGGTCTGTTCTTCAATGTAACAGCCACATTCCCAACAATATAAGAAAACTCCCCCCCCCTTCCTGTTTCTGAATGAATGATTTAGTTTCAACAAGCTACGGAATTTACTAACAACCATCTGTAGCACACCGGGACTCAGATTCTGCTGGTTTCAGTATAACAAGTAGATGCCTCTGTTTTCCTAATCAAGCTATGAAGATATGGTGCCTAACTAACATGTATCTTACACTGCTTGAAAATCAGTCCTCAACAATACCTGGTTACAATACAAGGTTTACAAAAATACCATGTGGAACAGGTTAATGACAGAAGGCCTCTGAGAGCTGCCATAGTAATCCCAGCCTAGTTTTTCAAGCTGCATCCAAGCAGTAATATTTGACAAAGCTGTAGAAACTGCATCATTACCATTATCAGACACTTACTGGGCAGAAATCCCTCTGTTAATAGCAAAAGATACATCAACACTTCTCGAGGAACGCGTCTAAAATGGGTCTGGAATCAGTATACCCATAACAGTATAAAACGACTTAATACAGCCTGCTATCAAAGCAACACCACTGTGTGTCATAAAAGGATTTCATCGTGTACCCTTAGCAAAATGAAACAGATTCTTGGATTTTCAAATGTAGCACTCATGTTAACCTAGTAAGTCAAGATTCTTCCACAGGCTAGTTTGCTCATAACTTGACATAACATCAAATATTCAAGGAGATATTCTCTTGTCAAGTCACACCTAAAACAAGTTGTTTTTTAAACCTTGTATTGTAGGCAGGTATTGCTGATGACTAATTTCCAGGCAGTGTAAGATATATGTTAGACACCTGCACTGGTTCCATATCTTCTTAGCTTGATTTGTCACTCGTAACTTTACAAGTTTGACTTTCCTGAAAAATAGGCCGACTGTACAGACTGTGTTAAAGTGAATTCCAAAACAATTTGTAGAAGAAATGTTAGACATGGCTAAATTTACAGAGCCTGAGTGCAGAAATATTTCTGGTTGAAAGCTGTGCAATTTTGGACAGATAACAATTAAGTAGTGAGGAGATGACAGACAGCTAGACTGCCTGAAAAAAACAAAGTTAACTGATCACATTGCATTTACAAGGTAAAACTAAATATCATTCTGCCTGGTATTTATCTTTGCAATGTGTAATTTGCTATTCTCAAAAATTCAGACATCAAGACTGCAGTCTAAAAATTCTGGTCTCTGAATATCTGCTATATGGTTTCATAGTACTCCTCTAAAAGTTGGAGAAAAAAAGGACCTTCCAACTGACATTTTTAAGTAAGTTGGGCACTTTAGAAAGATCTTGGGTACTTGCAAATGGACCAAGGCCTTATGCTCAGTGTTCTTAACAACAAAAGAAATTGAAAAAATATGCTTTAATAGAGGAAGATTGCAGGCAAGTGATGGATGGGACAAAGATAATTAAGAACTACAAGTAAAGAATGGATAAGAAGATTAAACTCTCTAGTTTCCACTTTGAAAAAATGTGCTAGTATTGGAAGAACCTTTTCCTGGATACTAAAATAACTCTTGAAGCCTCAATTGAAATAAAGACTGGCATAGACTCAGGAGCCATGCATGAAGTTGCAGCAATGTACGATCTGCCAGACAGATTTGTAATAACTGTCCTTGGCCAATTTCTTGAGAAAGGTGAACCACTGTTGCATGTGACAAAAGGGAGTCACCACAATGACCTTTGTAACATCCTTCTAAATCTTTAGAATGAACCTGGATATCAGCTGAAAGGGTGGAAAAGCAAACAGGAGCATTCCCATCCTCAGGAATGAAAAAGCATCAGTTTTCCAGGCTGGACTGCAAGGAATCCTGAATCATAATTTCTTTAACTCTCTGTTTTGAAAGAAGACAAACAGATCTACTTGAGGTGTCAACAACTGGATCAGTTCCTGGAAGACCTTGCCCCTATTGAATTTCCATTCATGTAGGTTTGTCCTGAGCATGCTCAGCTTCTCTGTCACTACATTTTACTCTGACAGAATGTAGAAGTTTGCAAGGTTAAAAAGTATTGAATTAAGTCCTATGAAGCTACCACAGCAAGACTGCACAGCAGGTAAGACCTGTTGCCCCCCTTGTTTATGTAGCACATCACTGTAAGGTCATGGGAATCACAGATGATAAAGAGATTCCATAACACTAATCATGGCTAATATATCTTCCATGTTTATGTGCTTCGGTCTTTCTCTTCCGTTTCAAAGACACTGCACTTTTACTCCAGTTATTACTATTATTTACTATTTATTCACTGGGTAAGTGGACTAGTCTATTGACCTCGGCTCAAAGAGCAGAAGATACATCACTGTCTTTCAATCAACAATATCTCACAAAAATGAGTACATGGCAAAATTCAGAACATAGTAATATTGAATGCAGACATGGTAACATTAAAAGTCAGAGTGCACTGAAGGAAAAAGTATATATAAAAAGAAAATATACACATATATACATATATATATATATATATATATATACATATACATATATTTATATACACACATGTGCATACAGTTTACCATCAAAAAGTTGACTGCACATTCACTGAGTCAGAATGTGGAATGTCTGAACTCCGAACGCTGCAATTGCGAACACCAATATTCTGGACTGCTAAATCTCACTCCCTCTCAACCCATGGTAGCACATATTTCTAGGTCCAAAACTGGAAATGAATGTCAAAGTTCTGTTTTTTTTGGAGATATGGAATTTCGGCAGTCCAGTTTTCACAGATTTAATTCGATAATACAAGACAGTGGTGATGTGCAATCCAAATTTTGATAGTAAACCATGCATACACATACAAAATGAAAGCTACAATATGCATAAACTACAGTACAATCATGCATACAATAAATAAACTCCTAGCATTTAAGACACCACATTAAAAGGCTGAAAAAAGTTCATTAAATATATTCTATTATTCATAGTATGGGATAGTAAATTACCTAACCATTGTCATGGTAGCAACTGCAGGCTGATATGCATCTTTGAAGCTTTAAATGGTTTCTAGATTTTGTTGTCTGTAGGCATGAGGTTCCAGGTAGTAGATCCTAGTGTACGGAAGGCCTGCAGCAACTTTAAATGGTGGGCGTAACAGAGAGAAACTGTGAGCTTCTGAATACATTGATATAACTCCCCATGCAAAAATCCGATGTGTTTGTTATTACAGATTGAGTAGGGTTGGAAGAGAGAGAGAAAGGAAGACATGGATTCAGAGAAATCTGACATCTCCCCACAAAAGAAACCTCTTCACAAAACCCAGTACTGGAATCTGGAAATCTAGTGGGTGAGAATGTTGGGTCCAGTCTTTAAGAATTCCTGTTTTTTCTCATGTGCAACCTGGCAAGAGGAATCATAGATGTCATGAACCCTATTATCTTGAGTTAGTTGAAGTTTGAGACTTACTGGAGAAATTCAGGAAAATTTTCAAATACAAATCCATTTTCTTCAGGTGAGGAATGCCTTTTATTATGGGAAAATTCAGATGACATCCAAGAAAGACTATCCTGTGAGAAGGAATCAGAGGATTTTTGACTGTTAATCTAAAAACTCAGGTCAATGCGAAGCTGTAACTTTCAAGGGACTCTTGACACCTGGAAAAAGACTCTGCAAAGACAAGCAAGTTGTCTCAGTAAAGGAAGATGTGAATACCATGCAGTTTGCCATGAGCTGACATAGGAGCTTGACACTTTATAGACACCCTTGGCGCTGTTGATAACCCAAAACGTAATGCAGATAATTATTAATGTGATCCAAACAGAGTAACGTTAGGGAACCTTTGAAATCTGTGTCAATGACAATGTGATGATAAGCATCTTTCAAATCTAATGTTACCAGAAAACCTAAAGGAGAAATGAGTAGTAACAGACATTTGTAAAGTCAACATCCTGAACTTTAGTACCTGTCCAAAACGGTTCAGAAAGGACAGGCTGAGCACTGGTCTCCAGCAGCTATCCTTCTCTGGCATCACAAACATTCTTGAATAAAAACCTTTTCCACACTTCTCTGGAGGCATTGGGAAGTCTGGTTTCGAGAAGGGGAAATACCCATAAATGGAGGAAGGCTTTCCCATTGCTGTATGAACCCCTGGTGAACAGAACTCATTTGTCTGATACAATCAGATGCCTAAGGGGGGAAAGCTGATAACCACTCAGTGACACAGATATGAAAGAGTCACAGGGAAGGAAGAGGAGACTGAAGAAAGATGAAATAGTTACTCTGAATTGGTGGACTGTCACTTTTTTCTCGAAGGTTCCCTGTTTTTTGTTTGATCCTTCCTCTACTTTTTCTTAAAATTCTGCTTGCTGGAGTTGTTTGTTTCACTTTTTGAACAAAAAAAAAAAAAAGATTATAGGATTTTATAGACTTTTGAAAACAGGGCTGAAAAATATACACAGCCCCCTAAATTAATTTTGTCTCACTCATCACACTGCTTTTTGCACCCGAGCAGCAGATGGGCACAGAAAATCTTGTCCAAAGAATTTAAAATCTGAGATTTTGCACTCTCAGTATCCAGGACTGCTGCTACTGGTACTGTGACTATGATAAGCAAAATGTTTCATCACAGTAGCAGCAGTCCTAGATACTGAGTCAGCACAGTCATACACACTTTTAAAGAATGTTTAATGATCTGAGAAACAGTAGCAATAACAGAATTCAGAGAGGACTTAACCTTCTGAAAGAAAGGTGTCAGAAATGTGCCTCAAACTGTCAAAACAAGCCAACATATACTTCAGCATATGAGCAGGGAAATTCAAAATTCTGAAGGCTAGAGTTAGAAAACATTCTCTTCCCAAATCGGTCAAAAGCTTTTTCATCCTTGTCCAAAGGCGGAGTATTAGCATTAACCAAAGTCTTACTAGCAGCTAAAGAAACAACAGAAACAAACACCTGCTTGGTCAGACCCTAGATTAGGAAATAAGTGCTTGTAAACCTAAGGAAGTTTATAAATGTCTGTCTTCTTTCAGGGATAGAAAGTTGACTATCAAGCACATTGCAGGCTGTATCAAAAACATTCACCCTGCCTGGCAAAAGAGGAGGAATAGGAGTAGGTAGTGGAACATCCACTTGCAACATATCATACTTCCTTAAGAAAGAGGGAGTTTCCACCTATTTCCTCCAAAACAAGCTAGTCATGCTGGACTCAGTCTCAAAAAATGAAAAGTCCTCTATAGCAATCATACAAGAAACATTTTCCACAGTGTCAGATTCTGGGACATGGGAAGTAAAGACAGAAGATGCCATCTCCCTTTCAAGTCAGAATCATTTGAAAAGGTATTCTCAGGCACTGAATTAATAACACCAGGTCTTTTAGTCCCGCTGTTAACTTGTTCTAAAGGTTTCAAAGCCTCTAACCCCGTCTCCCCAGCTAAAGTAATAAACTCATCCTTATCAACAGGAAAACTGTCAAAAACAAACAAATGTTTACAGTTTTTACACAGATCTCAAAAAGGGTGGCAGCTCAAGGATGGAAACTCATCCTGGGGACGAGGTCTCTTCACCCGGCAACACATGGAAGAAAGTACAGTTGTGCATGATCTTACCATAACAGTAGATCCCCTACTTCTCACTGTTGCAGTATTCTTTATAAATGGGATATTCTGCCAAGGTCAGCAGGACATCCAGCCAGCATACCTATGCCTTAGCTCCTTCCAGATGTCATAATCAGACACGTCCTACACACAAAACTTAGGGTACATAATTGACTTATGAGCACCTAATCCTTAATACTGAATTGTCTCAGAAGAGACAGAGCAACTCAAGAGGAAAAACAATAACATGTGCATCCAGGAAAGGAAAAAAGGAAGAAGGGCCCCATCAGCCAACAGGAAACGCCACAAAGAAAAACAGGTGACAGGAGGAAGGGATAGAATGCTGCAACAGTGAGAAATAGGACATTTACTGTTATGGTAATAATTTACACAATTGTATTACGTCCTTCTTTATCATTCCTGTAGTATTCTTTACAAATGGAAGTATACAAAGGCTTCTAAAGAGTACAGGAGAAAGAAGCAACAGCGAAGCCTTCCAAAAATACCTGTAGGATGCTCATAGCTTATAGGTTCACATGTGAACACTAGGCTAACTGCCCTGAAGGACCATTTTAAGCCTAGCTAATAAACCAAGGTCAGAATCGAATCATGTGCATTATATCTATGAGGCAAAGACATTAACCATTATGCCCAACAACCCCCCCCCCCCAGCAAAAACATTTAGGTTCATAGGTAATTACTAGGCTAGCTGTCCCCGTGGACCATTTTAAGCCTAGTCACTTATTCCTTCCAAAGGTGAAAATTAAGCTCCGTACCATGTGCCCGTGAGGTAAACACTATCCATTATATCACCCCTAGCCCTGGCCGTAGAAATCGCATCCAACTTATAATGTTTTGTAAAGGTGTGTACAGACGACCAAGGAACAGCTTGTAGAATGGATCCAGTATCCAAAGCCTAGGAAAAAAGTACCAGAAGAGGCCACAGCCCTGGTAGAATTAGCATGAACAGAAGAAGAAAGCTGCTTACAAATCCAGGAGAAGATGATTTGCTTAGAAATAGCCAACCTTAATTTCACGGAATGGAAAGAAGCAAAAAATTGCTCAGGTTTCCTTGTACCTTTATTCTTGTCAAAGTAATAACTGAGCTGTTTATGTAGATCCAAAGTATGAAGAATTCTCTCAATATCATTCTGCAGACAAGGAGAAAAAGGAGGAAAATGAATAGTTTGATTCAGAATCAAATCATTAAAAACTTTGGGTGTTAAAGGAGGATTGGTATGAATAGAACCTCATCTTTGTGAACAAATAAAAAACAAAGGAATTGTCATGGGTACCTGAAGTTCAGAAATCTTCTTTGCAGAAGTAAGGGCTACAAGCCACACAGTTTTCCAAGTGCAGTAAAGAAGAAGAGACTTGCAGGCTCAGAAGGAGGTTGAGTCAATTTTTCAAGAAAAAAATTAAGGTCCCCACAAAGGAAGAATAGGCATTCTTGTAGGCCTACTATGAAGGTTGCCTTTAAAAAATTGTTTAACTTCAAACTTAGAAGCAAGTTGCAAATTCAAAGGTACACAAGCAGAAATGATTCATAACTGAGCTTTACCAGATGAGTACACCAGGCCAAAACTGAGCAGCTCACGCATATAAAATACCCTGCAAAAGAGGGTCCAGGTTAAGAATGTAACACAAAATAAAAAATCTCTTCCATTTAGCTACATAGGATTTTCTAAGAGTGAGTTTTCTGGCCTCCTGCAAAACATGAAGCACTTCCTCAGAGAACCGGTTTTGTCACTCAGAGTCAATTGTAGGGTGAGTAAATGAAGCTGAATGAGAGATCCCTTGTCCTGTGTGAAAAGATGCATCCTGTGAGGTAACATGTGATGACTGTTTCTGGCCAGATGAAATAGAAGGGAAAACCAGTGCTCTCTGGGCCAAATAAGACTCACCAGCAAGATTACAGGCTTGTTGAGCACAATTTTATGCAGGACTTTTGGCAACAGAGAAAAAGCGGGTAAGCATGCAGAAACACCTCCTTCCAAAAGAACAGAACTGTGGAGCAGGGGAGGCAAAACAATCTACTTGAGGAGTACCCCACTGATGCTCACTGTCCAGAAAAACCTCCCTGAGAAGCATCCATTCATGAGGATCTGCCGTGGAACTGCTCAAACTGTCTGTCAAAAGATTGTGCACAGAGATAATGTGAACTGCTTGCAGAGGTAGTTGATGGCCGATTGCAAAATCCAAAGCCTGAAAAGCAAGCCTGCAAAGAAGGTAAGATTCTGCACCTCCTTGCTTGATTATGTACCACATGAACATGGTGTTGTCTGTGAAAACCCTCAAAGGACTTGTAACCCAAAGAAGATGCAAGGAATGAAGAGGCAGAATTACAGCTCTCATATCTTTTATATTGATATGGTCCACTTGTTGCTGGGAAGATCAAATTCCCTGGACCCTCATGTTGTTGGAAGAGGCTCCCCAACCCTGATATGAAGCATCTGTGTACAAGTCCTGATCTGAAAGATGGACAGCCAAACCCACCAGAGGAAGTCAAGTTAGAGGCAAGGCAAGAAAGGAATGAGTAAATCCAGTGGAATGGCAGTGCTGAAGCCAAACAGTTTAGAGATACCACTTGTTTGTACCAAGCTGTACTGTGGTGGGCTACCAGCCACAACTCTGAGCTGAGATACCAGATGACTAGAAGTTTCTCAGCTTCTCAAAAACCATAACTTGTCTGTTTTTCTTTCGCTTGATTATACTATTTACTACACTTTTTAGTGTCTGCCACCTATTTTAATACTGTATTTAAATACTGTGTACTAAACTGCACTGTTGTACTGCAATTGTCTGCCATAATGTGCCTGTTAAAACATATTTTATTGCTGTTTTCATTATTTGCAAAGCTCTTTTTGTAATTTCACCATATGTTGAGTATTTGGTAGTACATCTCTATGTTGCAAAGCAATCAGTTATGCTTCTTCTGGTTTTCTCCCTAAGCAGTGTTAAAATGACTGATTTGTTTGCTGTTTAAACATTCTTTAGAGTCTCCTTGCTGTTTTCTGCTGTTTAAAATATTTTTTAGTGTCTGATTACTATTTTTCTGCTGTGTTAAATATTTCTCTAGTGTTTCCCGCCTATACTAGTGCAGCTAATAGCTGCAGCATGGTCCAGATACAGGTTTGCTGCATCTGGGACTGTTTGTAGTGGCTGTTTGTTCTGAATATATTTTCCAGGCCATCTTTGATTGGAAGGGGCCCTTCTGCACTCTAGTGACAGAAGTGTGCTGATTGGAACCTGTCTGGTGAAGGGTGGTTGGTCTAGGGCTTGGCGTAAGCACCCTCATTGGTCCTTTTGAACGTTGTTAATTTTTTTTTTTTTTTTTTTTTTAAGTTTTTCGCGTCCGGTATTTAAGCCCTATGTTTGAGCGGGTTTCTGTTTGTTTGTGCAGCATGCAGCACTGCACATTACCCTGCAATTGTGTGCCATAGCAGTAGAGATAAATTCAACAATTTTTCCCTCAGCTACAGCTGTAGCACATTAGTGTAGTCCTCATCCTTAGTACTCTTCCAGTCTAAGAAATACTGCTAGTGAGCTGTGACCTATTAAACCACCAGCAAAAAAAAAATCCATCTACTGAAAACCTCCTTGATCACTCCTGAAAAGACCTCCCCCATTGGGATAACAGTTCTTCAACCTAGCATTACGGACAGTTGGACTACCCTTGTTTCTCCTGCTAACCTTGTTGACTTGGATCTCCTGAGAAAGTGTAGCAATTGCCTCATGTACACTGACAACCCTTTACAAATAACTAACTGTAGTACAGAGTGCGAGAGATGCATCTACACCAAGAATCTTGAATCCTTGCTCTCTCACAGTTGAAACAGTAACACTGAAGAGGCTGTCAACCCACCCACCACTACTCTATCAAGTAGAGCCACTGGAGTGACCCCAGGGTGAACCTTCTATTTCCCATCCACTCATCAAGGTTTCTCTTGAAGAGGGCCAGTGAGGTGCTCTGCTTGACATGTATGGGAAGTGTATCCCAGAGCATGGGCAGTCTCTGGGTTATGAACTTGTCCCTCCACCATGTTCTGCTGATTGTGTTAATGAGGTTGAGGTCTCTGGAGTGTGTGGTGCGGAGGGACTGGGATTTCTTTAAATTTAGCATTTCTAACAGAGCTGGGTCAGCCATGGCTTTGTCAGTCAAGCAGAGATCATTTATTAGTAGATGACATGAGACAGAAAATAGCTGGAGTTTTTTTAATCTGTCCATGTAGGACATATGTTTAAGGCTTAGGATCCTCTTTGTGAGGTACTTTTGTGGCCTTTCCAGCTGTTGCATGTGTCTAGTGAGGTACATGCCAAATGGGGCATTATACTTGATAATTGGCCTAATGAGGGAAGAGTAGAGAGAGATGATGACCTCTTTCTTCCTGGATGGAAAACCCTTGGTAATGAAATGTGCCACACAGAAGGACTTTCTGACCACAGTGGATATGTGGTGGTCAAAGGAGAGGTTGCTGTCAACCTGTGTCCCCAGATCTCTTATAACGCCTTCAGTGTTCAGTGGGCTCCCAACGATGTGGTAATTAGTGGGAACTCAGATTTTCCCAAAGGGGATAACTATGCATTTTTTGGCATTAAGCTTAAGGCCATGGTTTCAACACCAGTCATTGTTCTCAGTGAATAGGATGTCTACATTCCTTGGGGAGTTAATAATGGCTCCCAGCTTGCAGTCATCTGTAAACTTGGTCAGCCAGAGTCCCTCTGTGTTGGCCTGGACCTCTGAGAAGGAGAGGACCCAGGACCGATCCCTGTGGGACTCCACTCATGACTGGTTGGCAGTCTGACTTGGAGTCTGCTACTTTCACACTGTGGGTTCTGTCTGTGAGACAATTTGCAACCCACCTAGTGATATATGGGTTGATGCCTAGTTTGGTGAGTTTATCAATAATTCCTGAGTGGGGAATGGTATCAAAGGCCTTGGCCAGCTCGAGGTTGGCGGTATGAACTTCCTTGCCCTCATCCACAGCTCTGTTGACTAACTCAAAAAAGTCAACCAGGTTGAGCAAGCATGATTTACCTTTCACAAAACCAAACTGCATGGGACTTAGAGTTTGGAGATTCTGTATATCCTTGTTAATTACGTCCATGATGATGATACACTCCATAGCCTTACATAACAGACTAGAGTAACAGCTTAATTTCAGCTCTCCCAGTGTGAAAACAGAAATTCAGAAGAGAGAGCCAGTAAACTTGTATTTCTGGGTAAATTTCAGTAACTGGCTACTAACTGAACTGCCTGGATGCCAGCAAAAAAAGAAATTCAGAAAACCTAAAAAAATCAATCACAAAAGGTGAGGAAAAAACTGACTGGAAACAATTCTGCAACTGCTCAGCAAAAATCAGTGCAATCTCCAGCTTTGTTGCAAGACATGATTTCCAGTAAAGAGGAAAAAATAAGTCAAATGTACTGGGAGCCGATTAAAATAAATGAAACATTGATGGAGTACATCAACTCAAACAGAAGGCTGGAAAAAATGGAATAAGCTTTAAACAGATATTCAGTTGAGGTGATAAGACTGCAAAAATCAGAAGCTGAAATGAAGAAAAGGCTGGTTGAATACGAGACTGCAAGAAGAAATATTTCAAAAAGTAATAGAATTAGAGGACATAGCACATAGAGAAAACCTGAGATTTTCTGCCGTACCAAAAAACAGGAACGAAAAGACTGTATTCATTTTATGAAAGCACAAATAAGCAACTGAACTGATATTCTACAGCAGGAGTTGTTAACTGCAGTGGTGGTTGGTGACTTCAAATTAAAGGGGGGATGAAGGAGACAGCTGAATGGGTGGGGCCAATGGGAAGGGGTGTGATCAACTAGAAAGGGGTGGGGTTATGCTCAAAACCACAACAACTGTAACTTTAATTAAATATGCTGCCCTGGGTGCCAAACCATCATTACGAGAGTCCAATCAAGACAAAAGGAAGTGTAGAAGAAAAAAATATTTCAACGCACTGGCTACATGACAGCTTACTTAATATCTAGACGGAAACGCAAAGGTTGTAAAGAATTTAAAAATAAATTACATTTTAAATACATTACTGGAATGCCAGTCAAAATAAAGTATATAAAAAAAAACAAACTGCACTCAACTTAAACCACTTCTCCTTGCACTGCAGTTCTAATTATAATTTATATTCAGCTTTATAAAATTACCAAGTAACATGCTTAAAGTAGCAATCTCTTTGATACCCCCACTTGTAAAAATGTTTCTTATCCAAAAAAGACCTGCTGCCTGACAACAACTATCTACTTGTTTCATGGGGAAGACATGATTAAAGTAAAAAATGAACAGCAAACAAGAAACAATTTCAAGATAAATTGCTTAAAGGAATACTGCACAAGTTATGGACCACACATGATAGATTGGCAGTTTAGTTTATGGGTAAAGCCTGCAAAGATTTATTTATTTATTTATTTTATTTTTATTTTACATTTGTTGACCGGGCTAGTCTATCTGGATATATGTCCATTTTCAGTAGAGGCCCGGGGAGAAAAGCTCCACATATAAAACTACCAGATATAGTACATTAAAACGTTAATTACAATAATATTATGAGATGATTACATGTGTTCTAAGGTAACAAAACATAATAATATTATGAGATGATTACATGTGTTCTAAGGTAACAAAACATATAACAAAAAAATTTTTTTTGATGACTGCAAGTTTCCAACAAATGTAATGAACTTCTGAAAATACTGTAATCCTGTCCTTTATTACAAATACTGTCATATGCATTTCAATACCTAAGGCTTATACGTTATCTAGTTATGTAAATATTCCCTGCATGGCAACAACAAAAAGGCTTTCAATGTTGGTAATTATTTAACAGTATGCTTATTAAAGCTTACTTGTATCTTACAATCTCCGACAAGCTTACCTGATGGTCATTAAAGCGTTGCTACTTAAACACAGAGCAACAGGGCACTGCGACAGCATGCATTTTTTGAATAATAAGAAGCATAAATCAACAGTATAAAAGTATGACAGAAAATCAGAACATTCTGCAAAATCAAGGACAGATGAAAAGCCACTGTCGTACTTGTGTCTACCTTGGATGGGGGAATACTCTGCACACTTACACGGCATAACTGCTCCTTGTCTTGCTTGGACACATCCAGAGTCACTACATGGGGGAGTGGGGTGCAACAAGTATGTCACAATTTGAAATGTCTCTGGCTGACGGTGATGGCTCTGACACTCATACCTCTCAACCTCAGAGCAAGAAATCTGGACAAAGCCATACATAGAATTGGGACACAGGCCCAAAAATAAGGACAATTTTTAAATATTGCTCTTATAAACTTAGAAACATAACAGAATAGTAGTAGGTCTTGCATTAGTATTAATTTTCTGAAGGTTATGAAATCTGAAACTCAAATGTCAGCCATTATTTTCTAACGTCAATCTTTAATGATTTGCCAATAATTTGCCAGAAAACCACAATTTTATGAAAACCAGACCAAAAATGTGATGCAAAAATCTAAAATTGCCACAAAATACAGCTGGGAACCTGTCAAAGAAGGGCCACCTTTTTAATATTAGTAGTGTTAACTTGAGCAGCTGACAAAATAAGAGAATCTACATGCATTTCTGAAATAAAAGTAATCTATAAATCTGATCATTACAGTTATTTATAATTGTAAACCCTCTACGTTTTCTTCCAAAATTGCCACTTTGCGGAGGGATTATTAGGGGGAGAGCAACATTTTGAGTCAAAATTGGGGGCAGTTGAGAGGTTTGGATATTCCTAATTCTATAAAGTGATTTATTTGCATGCATCTCTCAACCTCTTAATGCAGGAAATCTGGACAAGGCCAAATATATTGGGGAAACATACAAACAGTACTAAAAATTGCTCTTGTATAAACTTAACTGGCAGCCAAAACAATGGCTTTGTGAGGAAAGGAAATCAGAAGTAGTATTGGGGACTGAAAAAATAGTCGTGGAAAACATAGGTACAGAAAATTTTAAAATTATTGATTTATCTACTTATGTTTTTTCAAGTCAAGAATGTTTAGCTCTCAGCAAAGGATGGAACTTTATACCAGCTCAACGAGCAAATAAAGCAGAGACAATAAATGGCCTGAGAGACTATGTCAGATTGTTAAATTCTGATGTGATGTTGAAAAATTATGAAAGTGATGTGTTATTTTACAAACCAAGCTGTTACAACCCTCCTTTATGTAAGTTTGAAATGTTTTTGAGCATATGTGAAGCACTGATAATTGAAATATTAGAAAAGAAGGCTGAATGTAATTATTTTAATATGTCTATGAAAGAAAAAGAATGCTTTAAAAACGTTAGATAAAACTGATTTACTGCTGTTAAAAGCATACAAAGGTGGGTCCTTGGTAGCAATGGACAGGGCAGACTATGAAAGCAAAATGAAGGAAGTACTAACAGATGTTAAATATTATAAGAAAAATTATATGAGAGAATTAAAGAATGGTTCCTAACTGGCAGGATAGATGAGAGAGTTAGGAAGAGTTGACAACCAACCCCAAAATAAGTAAGATATCAGGAATACCTAAAACTCAAAAATCTTAACAACCATCTTCTAAGACCTATAGTAGCCAGTGCAGGTAGAAAAACTGAGGGCCTGTCAATATATGTAGATAAGCATTTGCAAAAAGTAGACTCTGTAAGTAAAACTTATATAAGAGATAGTTTTGACTTCCTAAATAAATTAAAAGAAATAAAAGTAGAAGAAGAGGACTTTGTAGTAACACTGGATATACAATCTCTCTACACAGTCATCCCCAATGAAGAAGGGATGGAAACTGTGAGAATTGCATTATTGAAATCAAAGAAATACTCAGCAGATACAGTAGCTTTAATAATTGAAATGATAAATATAGTACTGAATTACAACTACTTGTCTTTTTATGAAGAAATCTATGTACAAACAAATGGGGTTGCGATGGGTGCAGCCCTAGCACCCATCTATGCAAATATGTTCATGAATGGCTGGGAAGCAGCAAATGTATTAGAAAGTGAGTATAAATAGTACATAGTCAAGATTGTTCGTTTTATTGATGATGTTTTTATGGTGTGGAGAGGAACGTTGGACAAACTAGAAGAGTTCATCAAGTATATGAATAATAATGTGTACATACTTAGATTTTACACACAATTATAATGTTGTTGTATCTTTCGGCTTTTCCTGGTTAGGGGTCGCCACAGCGGAACTCTGGTCCACTAATGATTGGCAGTAGATTTTTACGTACCGAGTTGCCAGCTCTGACACACAACCTTCAACGAAGGAACGTCCATTCACGCATGTCTCCACACAGAAGATGCTTTAGCTGAGAATCGAACAGGACAACGTCTTACTGTGAGGTGACAACACTACCGCAGCACCACCACCACTTTACACACAATTATAATAAGAAATAAATTATCTAGATGTTACAGTATATAAAGAGAAAGAAAATTTGGTATCTAAAATCTATAAGAAAGAAGTTCAGAATAACAGTTATTTACACTATTCAAGTTTGCACCCTAAGAAAACCAAAATGAATATAATAAAGGGACATTTAAGTAGAATAAGTAGCTTAACAAATAAAGATGAAGATTTTTTAAATGAGGTAAAAGACTTTTGTTCCAAGATGGAAGTAAGAGGATATCCAGAAAAAGAAGTAATGAAAATATTACATGAACAAACAGAAATGAGAGAAAAAACTAAAACAAGAAATTAATTTTGTATGACACAATATAAGTATAGAGCAGCAATGACCATACAAAACAGTGCAGATTCAGGAGCAATAAAAAGTGTGATAAATTGTAATTGGGGAGTGCTTAAAACAAATAGTGAAAATAAATAACAAAATAGGTGAACAACCAAAGATTGTGCAGAAGAGGGCTAAAAGTTATAAGAACTTCTTTCAAGCTAAACTAAATAAACCAAAGAAAGAAGCAAATAAGAGAGGGATGATAAGATGCTTTAACTGTAATATGTGCAAATTTCTATAAACAGATTCCTCAGAAATAAAGGTGGGTAAGAATGTGGTTAGAGTTCCAGGTGTTTTTAATTGTAAATCGAAAAATGTATATTTAATAACCTGCCTGGATTGTAAATCCTTTTATATTGGCAGAACAACTAGAGAGCTATATAAAAGGATTTATGAGCATAAATATGCCATACAGAGAGGGGATGAAAAGAATGCTTTAAGCAAACATTGTAAGTTAAACAATTGTAAAAGAGAGTATAAATTTTTGGTAGTAGAGACCCTTCCTAGTGATACTACTGTTATGAATATAGAAGAAGAGCTGTGTTGGCTAGAATACATATGGCAGGTCAAACTTAATGCCTGCTTCCCACCAGGTTTAAATGATAGGGAATAATTTGTTATGTATTTGAAAAGAAAGCAGCTAAAACATTAGTAATACTTTAAAAAAAAAACACATAGTGTAAGTAGTATGTTGGTGAAAGTGTGTTTCTTAAAATGTTTTCAAATGTATTAAGTATTTTAGGAAATGTATTAAATATTTCCCAAGTGTATTTTTAAATGTTTTTCTTAACTTTTTTGTAGTATTTTTATAAAGTTAGCTTTTTGGAAGTTGGAAGGAAGAGGAAGTGACATTTTAAAGTGAATGTATCATGTGATGAGTTTAAACCATTTGACAACTGAAGCCTTAAAAAAGGAATTTTGTAGAAGTTAACCTCAGTCTGAAGAAGTCTCTGTAGAGTTGAGATGAAAGCACTAACTGGAGGTGATTTTATTGTTTTATTAAAGTGTGGTAAAAGAAGACACCGCTATTTTCTTTATTTGTTTTTACAAGTTTATTGGTGAAAAGCTGCTTTTGATGGATAAACTTAAGACAGTTGATAGAACAACAGGTCTTGCTTTAGCATGCATTTTTCTGAAGGTTATGACATCTGAAACTCAATGTCTGTCATTATTTAGTGACTTCATTCCTAAATGATCTGCCAGAAAACCACAAATTTTATGAGGAACAAACCAAAAATAAGAAGCAAAAATATATTCATTCTGCAAAAATCTGGACAGTTGAAAGGTATAGTTCATCTGGGGCTGTCTTTGAGTTTGCTGCCCTTCCTCCCCTCACAAAATCATGGTCGAATGAAGCCTCCCCCTGTAGCCATTCCAATGTCCCATTCCTTGTTTATTTCACCCCATTTGCCATAAACACTGCAATGTGCATACTGCTTTACTTCTGCAATGATTTGGATTTCATTTGGAAGTTTTATTTTGCATTTTACAGCACAAACACTAATAGATATCTGCTAAACAAAGCAATGCAGTCTCACAATGAAAATAGACTTAGCATTAAAACTTCTCTGCCCTTGAAACTCACATTCATTGAAACACCACTGAAACCCACATTCAAAGAAAATACATTTTGCCAGTGGCAGATAAAGATTAACTTTGGGCTGTTTTCAAATCATAGGTCCCTTGCACATGAAACATACACGTGCTCTTTGATACACCTTCCTGATTGTATTAAATTATATTCCTTGTATCATACAGTACAGTTGTTAGAGGGCATTTTAAATGTATTGTTTTGAACATTTTTCCAGTAAAAATGCATGCATCAATAATGACAAAACTGCCCAATTCAGAACATTTCCATCATAAAAGTCTACTTAAACATCTACAGTCTACCAGTAACAGTAAATATGCGCAATCTCTGAAGAAGTACAAATCATCTCAATAATTCCACATTAAAGAAATCTGTAACTAATGAAGAGGTTGCTGCTAGCAAACAACTTTATATTTCATTGTTTCATCTACAAATAAAGTGCTTGTTGCCCTTGAGGAATAAATTGCTAGTAATACTGTAATAGGGAATGAATGGCAAACTGATAACAGGTTCATAGTTACTAGGTATCTTCATCAAAAAGGACTGCAGCATCCACCCCCTTTACAACACAGTACAATATCAGCAATGCATCTACCTACTGTGGGAGTAGAACCCACAGCCTTCTGCATCAAAAGCAAGTACACTACCTGTTGTGCTATTAACAGTGGAAGCAGACTCAGCATAAGCAGCACTAAACTTTTGTTCCCCTGCAGCTCTCAGCTCCTTGTAAAGTCTACTCGACACTCAGCTGTATCTCTGAACTTTGCAGCACAAGAAATCTGGAGTTTATTGGGGAGGGGGAACAAAACCAGGGACACATTTTAAACATTGCTTGCATAATGTTGGAAAGTTGCTAGAATAAAATGCTGTGTTACCACCATACATTTCACTGCCAAGTCTTGAACCCAGGACCCTGTGGAAAACAATCAGAGCAACATACCACTATGCCAAATCAGCTGTTCTGTGAAAGACAGGAAGACTGAAACTTAAATGGCTACCATTTAGTGAATTCAATTCTCATCATAGCTGTCAACCTCTTAGCACAAAACACCTGAACAAAGCCAATAATGGGGGAATACAGCCCCCAAACATATTCAGTGAATTCAGTTCTCACCATAGCTCTCAACCTTAGCACAAAAAACCTGTACGAAGCCAATAATGGGGGAAATACAGTCCCAAAAATTCTAACAAATTTCAAATATCCATCTTATAAACTTAGAAAATTGCTAGAATAAAAGGTTTTGTGTTACCATGTACTTTCTGAAAAATATGAAGTCTGAAATTCAAATGCCTGTCATTTTTATTTATGTAACAAGAATCAAACCAGAGAACCTGTAGCTGCCAGGCAACAATGCTACCACTGCACCACTACACTACTGACTGTGTAAGGAAAAAAAAATAAAGAAACCACAGATTTTATTTTTATTTATTTAGCATTTGTTAACCAGGAAAGTCTAACTTGGAACAAAAGCCAATTTTCAGCAGAGGCCCAGGTAGAGACGCTGCAGACACATGTCTTTGTAAGATGGGAGGACACCAGAGCAAGCCCACACAAACACAGGGAGGTCATGCAGACTCCACGCAGAAGGCACCCCAGCCAAGAATCAAACCAGAGAACCTGTAGCTGTCAGGCAACAATGCTACCACTGCACCACTAACTGTGTAAGGAAAAAATACAGAAACCACAGATTGTATGAGGAACAGAACAGAACAAATATGAGGCAAAAATCTGCAAATGTTTTACAAATAGTGGTGGGTACGGAATTCAGGCTCTTGCCACCTGCATCCAAGGTACAGGGTTCAAGCCCACCACCATATATCCTGTGTTCTCTCTAGCCACCAGTACACACACACACACACACACACACACACACACACAAAGTACCTGATTTCAGTTGAGTGCTTATCCTCAGTCTCATTCAAGTTCTTCTGCAGTATCAGTTCCCTGAGTCCATATCCCATTCAGTGTTTCCAGAGTCCCACGCAAGCTAACGGCTGGTTTCCCCGCAAGAGTGTAGGCTCAACTGGCCTCCTGACTGGTTTCCCAGTGAGAGCAGGCTCCAGCCTGCAGATGATGCAGCAGTCTGGAGTTCTTCCGTTCTATGCTATCGTCACCACATAGACTTCTGGGCATCTGCAGGGCAGAGATGCCTTCCTCCCTATCCGGACTGCTGACACAGCAGTCAAGAGTTCTGTGAGTTCCAGGAACTCCATGCATGCATGAGCGGAGTTCTGGGACTCACAATTTTTCTTTTTCTTCTTTCTACAGTTCCGGGACTGCCAACACAGCAGTCTAGAGTTCTGTGAGTTCCAGGAACTCCATGCACGCATGTACGGAGTTCCGGGACACACAATTTTTTTCTCTTCTTTCTACAGTTCCCGGGCTTGCGATTTTTTTTTGGTTTTGTTTTTTCTTCTTTCTACAGCTGGGGGAGGCTGCAGTCCTATAGCACGAGCTGTCCCTGGTTAATTGAAAGGGCGCATCATATGTATGCTCCAAACCTGGCCATGCGAAAGCAACCTAGACCTTTAATAGTAAAGATGCAATCCTACCATCAGATAGAGTTGATTCTGACAAAGTTGTGGCAAAAGGACAAAGTACTAAAAGTGGGAGACAGTAGAGTGTTTATGGAAAATGACTACTTACTGCACACTAGGCATAACAGGAGTAAAATTATTTTACTAATTAGGGAATGTCGAGAAATAGGCATGAGATTCAAACTGTTGTACCCAGCTATCTTCAGAATAGTCTTTCCTGGAGGGACAAAATTATTTTTTGATGCAGAACATGCTAAAGAGGCAATACAAAAGTTTGTCCAACAAAAAGTAAGCTGTGAAACAGAAGGAAATTCTGCTTGTTGTTCTTCTGATAATAAAGACCACAGACAGACTGTGGCAGTGAAATATTTTCCAATGTTTCAATGGAAGATGCTTGAGTGTCAGAAAAATGCACAAGAGTTGACTAGAAGAACTGAGAATACATTAGAAGTGAAGCAGAGACTTGATACGGGACATAGAGATAAATGGGAATAAGGCCAGCAACTGTGAAACTGACAAATGTGGGATTACAAACCATTAATTATATTTGTGAAGCATGGAAATACTGGGCTTTTTTGACTTTGTTAAACTTGTAAAAGACTCTAAAGCATATTCCCTACTTCATGTCATTAATGCTTGGAAGAACATTTAGGAGAGGGGAAGAGGAGGGAGAGAGTTAGCTGTAAGTAAAATATTTTTTTTAAGATATAACATTTTTATAGTGTACAATATGATATGCATGCTGTAAAGTTTCTCAATTATTTTCAAGTATAATGGGATACTAAAGTAAACAGGTGTCCCTGTTTTTTTTCCTTCTTTTCTCTTTGTCCATTTTCAGTTTTAAGAAATGCAGGCACTGCAATGTAAAAAAAGAAGAAAAGGCTGGTCAAAAGAGTATGATACAAGGAAAAACTGATGTCCTTTTTCTCTTTCTTGCATAGGGGACTGAATGGATTAAGGCCCCTGGCTTGATCTAGTAACAAGTTTTAAGAGAAAGCAAATAAATAAAAAAGAACACTGACTACAATAAAGCGTTCCTCCTTCAAATAAATAAATGGTTGCAGAAGCAACTCTGTATAGTAACAAGTTTTAAGAGAAAGTAAATAAATAAAAAAGAACACGGACTATAATAAAGCGTTCCTCCTTCAAATAAATAAATGGTTGCAGAAGCAACTCTGTATCTTGTTCTCATGTCTGCATGGAGACAATCTAATAAAGAGCAATACAAACAGAATACTTCTTTACTTTTTTCAATTGTTTTCTTTCAATGGCTAGGAGATAATGTTTTCTGAAAGCAGAATGGGATAGCAATAAAGATAAGACAAACACACACAGCACTTAGTAGAAGAACATGCTGTACCATGTGTCTCAGCATGGATAACCTTTTTAGATTAACTCAAGTCTGTCAATGTGGTTGTCAGTTTGGGACAATTGTTCCTATTAGGAGGATAAAACTTCAATATTTGATGATGTACATCGTTTTTTGTGTTAGCATTAAGTTAATAGAGTTTAGGGGTGCATTTGCTTTTTCTGTTTGAGGGCGTTCAATAAAACTATAAGTTTTGTAAGATGTAACATACACTCACATGGGATACAACAAGAACAACTGCATAAGAGATCAACCTGCCAAACATTAGTGTGTGCATATAACACAAAAGCGGGAACTGGATACTTAACAAAAAGATGTTACAAATAAAAAGTGGGAATAATACATTTTAACACAATGACGCATTCTTTATAATCTTTAAACATTAATGGTCTCTCAAAGATATACAAAATGAAAGAGTAGTGAAATATATTACAAATGTAATGTGCAAATAGCTATGCTACAGGAAACACATTTGGAAAGAAATGAACATGTGAATTTGATAAAGAAAGGGTTTCAGGATGGCTATTAAGCAGAATACCTGGGATAAAGGAAAAGAGGAGTACTTGCATTAATTGCAAGGGGAGCTCCAACAGTGATAGAAGAGGATTAAAAGATAATCATGGCAGATTTGTAGTACTAAGAGGCTACCGGCAAGGGAGAAGGATTACACTGGCATGTATTTATATTCCACCGAAAACTGTTATAATGGAGCTTAAGAAAATTCTGGGAGAAATAATCAGTTTTCAGCAGGGAATATTACTTATAAGTGGGGACAAGAATTTGATCTGCAGTAGGGAAGATGTGTCTGGGGTTCAGAAGGGAAGGTATAACAAAGGACAACTGATTTTTGAAGAACTTTATGAAAATATTTGGCATGGAAGATGTGAATTCAGTAGTAGGGGTTCAGAGTGAATTTACATATTATTCCCCAAGATAAAAAAATAGGCTAGGTTATACAGAACTTACATTTCACAGGAGCATGTGCATTTAACTGAAAATTTTGAGACTCATCTAATAACTATTTCAGATCATGTGCCAATAATAACTAAAATAAAAAAAAACAGGGTAATGAAATAAAAATGAGACACTGGCGCTTTCCCAACTATTTGAAAAGAGAGGAAGTAGAAATTATTCTGAAGTTATTAGAGAAGACAGACATTTCTTCTCAAAATATAGCTATGGAGTGGTATAAAATTAAAGTGCAGTTTAAAATAGGGTGGAAATAAAAGAAGATAGATATGGTTAAGTAGTAACAAAAATTATTTAGAGGGAATGACAAATGTTAAATTATTGGAGAATAGGAGGAAATCTCACAGAACAAGAGGAGCAATTGTAGAATGCTAAGCAAAAAAATAAAAGATCACTTTGATAATATGCATGAGTTTAGAAAGGCTGGTGTTAAACAACTGTTTTTTGATAATAATGCCAGAGTACAAAAACTTTTAGCACATCTACGCAGTTAACTGAAAGTAAAAGAATTGTTACCAAGCTTAGGGAGCCTATAACAAGGAAAATAACAACAGTTCCTGTAGAAGTACTTGAAATATTTCAGAAAAGTTATGAAAGTCTGTATAAAACAGAGAAATATGGATATCAAGAAAAGGTACAAATGGAAATGTTTATGGAGGAATTAAATATGCTAAGGTTAGAGGTAGATAAGGCTCAATTACTAACAGAATAGGAGGAGATGAGATAAAAATGGTGATATATAGCCAATCCACTGGTTAAGTCCCCTGGAATAGATGGTATTCCTGTAGAAATATGGAAGCCAGGAGGAAAAAAAAAAGATAAAGATCTGGAAGACTTTGTTTAATTGCGTTTTAAAGAAGGAGAAGCACCAACATCCTGGAAGAAAGCGGTGGTGGCTGTAATACCTAAAGAGGATAAAGATCCATGAGATCCAGCTTCATACAGGCCTAGTTCAATACTAAACCAGGATTATAAAGTGTTTATGTCTATAATGGCTAAAAGAATGGCAAAGGTGATGTAAAAATTGATAGATACAGATCAATGCGGTTTTGTGCCGGGAAGGCAAACACTGACAACAATAACAGAACACTGATGATCCAGAGGGAAGCAGAATGTAAGAAAATACCACTGCTGTCGGTGGGCCTTGATGCAGAGAAAGCATTTGACAGAGTAACCTGGGAGTTTATGAGCAGGGCAATGGAAGCATTTGCATTCCCAGATAAAATTATAAGGTTGATTAGGAGGATATATGAGGGTTCGGAGGCTGAAATTAAAATGGGTGGGTTCTCTCTGATAACTTCTGTTTAAGCAGAGGAACCAAGTAGGGGTGTCCTCTTTTTCCTTTATTTGTACTATATTTAGAATCACTGGTAAAGAAAAGAACAGACTCAGAAAGTCAAGAATATAATTAGTATGGTAGTGAAGAAAAGCTGGCTCTCTTTGCAGATGACATTATTTTACACTTGATAAACCAGAAAAGGACAATTCAGTGTTGTGAAACATTATGAGGCAGTTTCACATCTTTTTGGGATACAAAATTAATGAAGCTACAACAAAGGCAATCACTGTAAACTATGTACCCACACATAAAATGCTTCAGCCATATCCATATTTAGTGGGACTTGATAAAATGAAGT
Organism: Protopterus annectens; assembly: GCF_019279795.1. Classification (NCBI taxonomy): domain Eukaryota; kingdom Metazoa; phylum Chordata; order Ceratodontiformes; family Protopteridae; genus Protopterus; species Protopterus annectens. The sequence continues at coordinate 1,917,714,523 of NC_056731.1, forward strand.
CCTTTTAAATGCGTATGGATTAAAAAGGATTTTGGTGTGGCAGCTAAGGATTCGTGGGAAGATACTAAACAAAGACAATACAAAAATTGAGAAACCGTAAGCTTTGTTATATGGATATGGATAGCAAGATACAAGCAGTTAAAATGTTTTTAGTCCCTTTAGTTTTATATATAGGTCAGGCATTTTTTTATCAAACAGAGGAGAAATTGTGCATAGCAAATAATAAAGAGATGAAGGATTTTATCTGGGAGGGAAAGATGTCAAGAGTCAAGTGGGATAAGCTGATTCTTGCAACTGAACAAGGCGGTTTGAGATTTTCCGTTTTGAAGGAGTATTTCAGAGCTACACACAAGCAGCAACCTATAATTCAAAGTGGAAAGGGATAATGATGAAACAGGGGGAAGCTCTAGAAACAAAGAGAGACTGGGATTTTGGATGCAGACTCTTAAGGAGACTAACAACAACCATGCAGAATATTCACAAAATAGCCAAATATATTATAAGGACTAAGCCGACATGGGAATGCAGAAAGGAGATTCTGCCAATGGAGATGACTGCAATAAGGGATACAGACAATAGGCCAGATGGGCCTGAAATTTATGGAGAAAACTGGCAAAAGAACCAAGGTATTGGGAGCAAATAATGAGAGACTGAAAGATAATAGAATGGGAAGAGGCCAAGGATTTATTTGGACTGCAGGCTAGAGCTTGTCTTCCCTATCAAGGATTGATATCAGAGTATAGGCAAAGAGAAAGAAATAGGGGGAATCCTAAGCCCAACACAGGTAGTTTTTTAGTAAAATCTAAAGCAGAAGCTGCTGTTAAAAAGGAATGATTAGTAGCACAATCAAAATATTGCATGATAGCTATAAGAATCAGTCAGAGGAGGTTAGAAACAATTGGGAAGAGAGACTGGATAAGCAATTCACAAAGAAACAATGGAAGAATATATGTATGTCTCCCAAATATGCAACAAAGTCTAGAAGATTTAAGATCTTTGCTTGGAAGTGTTTACATAGGTACTTTTATACCCTAAACAGACTCCAATGGATTTTTCTTCAGGTAGACAGCAAATGCTGGAGTTGTGATAGGGAAGAAAGAGGTAATTGGTAATTAGGAACATATTGTCTGGGAGCGTAATGAATTGGCAGACTTAAAAGATTCCCTGCAGACCACTCTGTCAGAGATACTGGGTGGGCAAATTGGTGTAACTAAGGAAATTATTTTTTTTTGAGCTATGACACAGAATCAGAATTGCCTAGACATAGTAAGGCCTTGCTGAGTCTAACTATGGTGGCTACCAAAAAAGCAATTACTAGAAAATGCAAATCGAAGTCTAAGCCAACTTTACTAGAAGTGATGAGTATAGTAACAGAGATAAAACAACTGGAATTAGGATCTTTAGAAAAGGGTAGGTCAAATTACATTGAAAAAATGGGAACTGTGGAAACAATACATTCAGAAGAGGAAAGAGGTTTAAAAGAAGGCAGGATTTGAATGAACTATGTAATGTCTGACTGACAATGACTGGCTAGACAATATGTGATGTATAATGTTTGCAACTAAAATTATGTCACTACGGTTTGTCTTCTTTAATATAAATCATGCCTATGTCATACGTGATAATTTAATAAAGATGTTTCTTGTTTAAATTAAAAAAAAATCTTCCCTTCAGCTGGATGGTCTTGAAAAGCTCAGTTGTTGCAGAGTCAAAAAGATTTTGGTGTCCAAAGTAGAGTGCAGCAACTTAGCCTTAATGTCTTCAGGAAGGGACTTGAGCTGTAACCAAGAATATTTCCTCATAACTGACCTTGATGCAGCTGCCCTAAAGGTGGCATCAGCAGCACCATAACTATATTTTATAGAGTGACAAACTACCTTGTAAGCAGAGCTCAAGATAGAAACAGCAGAGAACTTAGCATCTGAATTAGGCAAATAAGAAACAACACTCCTGAGTTGAAAAAGAAGAGCCAGGAAATATCGATCATATCGGTCTGGCACTTTATGCCTCTGAAAGCTAGGAAATGGAAGACTGAGCAGTCAACTCCTGAGGGGGATTCAAAGTCATAAGGGCCTTGAATCTACCCTGAGTGAAATCCTACCACTCTGTGTGGACCCTTAACTAGAAAGGCCATGAGTGAAATCCTGACACTCTATGTGGATACTTAGCTACAGAAGCCACGTCTGTTTTTTTTTTGTTTTGTTTCTTTTTCAAAGGAACATCAGCCCTAACAAACTTAGCAGGTTCAGACCCTTGTCCACCTTCAATAAGGGAACTAGGGACTCCCTCCCCAACCAGAATCTGGGGAATCATCCCAGACCCCACCAAAATGATAGCCATGTTTCCCCCTCCTCATCTACAGTAGCCACAGGAACAATCTCAACAGACGTGCAAGTAGGCAGCCCCATGTCTGCCTCCAACTGGGTCGTGACAGAGGGGACTGACAGTGGAACTGAATGTTCCTTGGGTTCTTCATCCAACCTGTTGCAGATATTCAGTGGAGATTGGACAGCAGAAAAATCAGTACTTTTTTAAATTTATTATTAAGCAGAGACTGAATGTCAGGGTGGGTGGACTCAGAAGCCATGGAATCTTAGAAAGAAGCTTCAGACACTGGTTTTCTAAACAGATTGAAAAGTAAGATAGACAGCTATAGAAAGTCTTTGGTGTGAAAGCTTGACAAATCTCACACTGAGTATGGTTGTGGTCAGCACCAAGGTAAAAAAAAAAAGGCACTTTTCATGTCTATCCTTATGGGGAATCTGCCTTCCACACTCACATTTTTCCTTCCTCAATGGAATGTAAAAATAAGACAGTCCGAAGGAAACCACCCCGACTGGGTATTTACCTTCTGAAGTCTTGGTAGCTGTATCCTGCAACATAAAACTTAAGACCAAATTGTAAAACTAGTATTCAGTCTGATGACAACGTTATTCTGAGAATTAGGCACTCTTAAGTCACTTATGCACATTATGTTTTAGACATAGAACATACATCTAAAGTACAGTACCTGAAAGGAGCTAAGGCTTTAGTACGCTGGATGGCACAAGATATCCCATTTGTAGTAGCTGCAACAGTGATAAGGGAAGATATCTCCCTTGACAGAAGAAAGTGGTTTCCCATGTCTTCTAAGGGCACCTAAACAGCCGTAGAGGATGTGGCTATCTCCCCATTGTGGTTGAAGGGACTACAACAGAATGCCCTAGAGAAACCAGAAAGTGATCTGAGGAACAACCCATGGCCACTACACAGTTATCCCCCAGCAGAAGGAGCACTACGTAAGCCTGCTCTGTCAGCAAGGGCTTCCTTGTAGTTTTCTTTTTCTTAGGTATAGCAAGAGAATGAACTGAAGTATTGGTAAATTGATCTTTGTTCCTGAAGAGAATGAAGCCTGTTCCTCATAAGTGCAGTTAGAATGAGTCAGTCAGAAAGTAAGTTGTCACTAAAGTATTCAGAAGCAGTACACACACTCTTACAGTCTCCAAAATGCAAAACAGCTCCAATAAAATTCAAATGTAATCACATAAACCATAATCTTTTGTCTCCAAAACAGACTGCCAGATTGTGTTCACATGACAGTATAGACAAAATAGTAAAAATATCCCAAAATATAGGTGTCCTTAAAGAGACCAGGTACAATATATGGGGAAAAAGGATTTGTCTGCCCAGAAATGGAAGAAAGAAGCCAGCTATAGTTCCGCTGAGAAGTCTTCTCGAGAGCAGAAAGTACTGAAGATGTTTGGTGATAGGCTGCTGTTTTCTTCCTTTGGAGCTCAATCCACAGCAGCATGGACAAATGTGTGAGGGGTTTCTCAGACTTTGAAAGACTGGCCAGCCATTACATCCTTGGCAAGTTATAACCCACACATCTAAAGGCTACTGCAGCAGTGATACATGATGATCATCTGAAAGCAGCATCTAGGAGATGCATCTTTCATTCATACAGTAATGACAAAATGTTGTACTTTAAAACAGTACTGAAAATTATCCTGTGACCATCATTTCATGTGACTGTTGTAGACTTGCCAATGGTAAGCAACTTGTGTATGTTTTGGCCCTTTTCCCACTTTTCTGATCTCACCCCCTCTTTAAGAGCTTACTTTTTAACTGGCTAGTTTGCTGCCAAAAAGGTGATCCTTACAAGGAATAGATTACATCATTTTAGGCAACTCTGGACAGTTCTGTACTCTGATAATCTTGCTCTTATGCAAAGACAGCTTTCTCCAAGCAGACCTGTTCATCCTTATGAGTGCCTGATTTTTTAAACACTAATGCTCTAAACACTTTCACATGTCACGCTTTTATTACAACATTAAACATCTTGTAGTGTTCACAGCCATTTGTAGCATATGTGCCAATAAGTAAACAATACACTTCAAATATAAATCCTCTGGGACTGTAAGCCCCGACCCCCCAATGCATTCACGTATAACACACATAGGTCTTTGGCACTTAAGGAATCATAAACATTAGAAAAGTAACAAAAAAAAAACACAGTCAGAAGCAATTGTAAAAGAGCAAGAAAGGGTCCTGAAGGAGCAAGCAAAAGAATATGGTACAAGGCAAGCCATTTTTATAGACACTGATGTGATCCACCAGTGTGAGATACTACCATATGCAAAAAGGGACACAAACATTCTTAAAAAAAATGACAAACAATAAGGGTAAACCCATTTGTTTCACTGCTGCATAGGTTCTATTCTAATAAACAAAGTTCACATCATATCTAAATCTAATTAGAAGCTGCATGACATCATGATATAATGACATTACATTCAGTTGAAGCAGTCTTGCAGCTGCCATACTCCATTGTTTGTTGTCATTATCACTTCCACAATACCTGTACTTCTATTCCACATAAAAAGGGAAGCACACATTTTAGTACTTAAAATACAAAGACGCCCAGCAGAAAGCAGCAATAACATGCTAGTTAGCATAAAGAAGGCGTAATAAATAATGTCTTCTCTGTGAAAGACCAGTAGTAATGCTCCATCATTTGCATTTCTATATCGCTTACATAACAACATAATGGATGCATAATTAATCCCCTCACAGAAAACAAAGGCATTTATTTAATGAGTAATAAAATAAATTGCTACAATAGCTACCTGAGTCAGTCCTGAGGCAGCCAGCTGTTCCTGAGGAGAGCGAGTACCAAAGTAAAACAAGTTTGGTGGGTGCAACCCAAGAATCCGTGAGTATACATGATTCCTCGCCTGCAAGCAGCAAAGAATTTAGGAAGAATAAAAATTAAAAAAAAAAATCAAGACATAAGAAATACAAAAGTAAAAAGGCTGTCACACTAATTATGTTGTAATTTTGACATGTTTCTGACCAAGAAATAGATGATTTTTTCCCCAAGGCAAAATGATGCTGTATTTCACATTTTTCAGTATCACAAAGAAAAATTAAGTCTGGAAGGTCCCTAAGGACAACTGAACTAATTTCTATAATAATTTCTATCTGACCATAAATGGCTACACAATACTTCTCAAAGCTTCTATGTTTCAAAGAACATTACAGCAGCATATGCAATGTCTTGAAATTTTTCCATCCCCGAATGCAAGTGCATCAAACCTTTGGTGTCAAAACCACTTGTGGAAAGGCATGTGACATGTAAAACCATCTGGAATGTATAAAGGTCAGAGAGGGTGAAATACGTTACTGGACTCTGTAGTTCTGCCTGACTTCAGTTACATATTACATTGATGCTTTCTTTTAACAGTGGATTCTTCAACTATGACAGTCTCAGAGCACTGAAAAGAAACAAGCTAAATGGTCACCAGCAATGGGACTCCCATGATGGCTGCACATTGATCAACAGTTTTAGAGCTTTCCTAGTATGAAAACTGCAGTTATGAAAAAAAAGCCAGTACAAGCTACCAGTAAGGGTAAAACTCAGATTAATCTGGATAATTACACTGCCTGGATGCACACTTTTTCTTAAGGCTAAAAGCTAATGTTTACTGATAGTATGCAAGCTGCTTTTCACATCTAGGCTAGAACTAGAGACAAGAAAATAAAAGAACAGACAAGCTATCGGTGTAAGTGGGAACACAGCAGACTCTAACATGAGCTTTAACATGGGTAACCTTAATTTTAGGACAGGTAATACCTGTGGGTGCAGCCACCAATTTGATGCAACTCTTCCCATCTAGAGGGATAAACTTTACTTATTTGAAAATGTACATAGTTTTGTGCATTAGGTGACATTTAAAAGAGGACGGAGGTTATGAAAATCTATTTAGTTTTTTGTTTAAATATTTCCATTGAACCAAAAAGTACAGAAAGCATGTGAGATCGATTAAAATGACGATAAGAAGAGACTGCATAAGAGATTAACCTGCCAACATTAGTGTGCACATGTAAGCACATGCAAAAGATCTGTCTTGTATAATAGGCGAGAGGAATAGCTTTCTATCATAATGGCTACCCTGTCTATACCATCACCGAATGTAACTGGCTTTACAGGTAAAAACAAATAGCAAAGAATACTGAATTATATTAAGAAATGTAGGGTGCAAATAGCAACATTGCAAGTTTGGAGGTTGCTATACTGGTTAACATGCTTACCTCACAGACAACAAGTACAGGGTTTGATTCTCACTAGGCTAGGCTCAAAAAGCCCCTGCGGTCATTAGTCAGGTATATACCTATGAGCCTTAAGTTGAAGGGATGGGTTTGGCATAATGGTTAAGTTAATCACCTTACAGACACAAGGCACTGGGTTTATTTCTGACCTTGGGTTATTGGCTAGGCTTAAAGTGGTAGTTCAGGGAAATTAGCCTAGTATTTATCTATGAACTTAAGAGACAGATTTGGATAGAAATGAACATGCAAATTTGACAATGAAGGATTTTGGGGGGATATTCAAGAGAATATCAGTGACAAAGGAAAACGGACTCCAACAGTGATAAAAGTAGGAAAAGAAGACAATAATGGCAAATCTGTGGTAGTAAGAGGTTACTGGCAGCACAGCAGTATTATAGTAGAATGTTTTTATATTCTACCTAAAATTTCAAATATGGAACTTAAGAAAAATTTGGGAGAAATAATCAGCTTTCAGTAGGGAAGTACTACTTATGGGTGGAGACTTGAACTTAATTAGCAATAGTGAGTATGTATCGGGAGACCTTTAAGAGAACTAAAACAGAGAGTATTTTTAAGAAGAAATATACGAGAATATTTGGTATGGAAAGTGTGAATTCAGTAGTAGCAACTAAGCATTTAATTATCATTCTCTAAGGTATAACAACTGGGCTACACTGGATAGAAATTATATTTCAAAGGGGCATGTGTAATTAATTGAAAGGCTTGACATACATCTAGTAAACATTTTAGATCATGTATCAATAAAAAGCAAAGATAAATATGCAGGGTAATGACGTAAAATGACACATTGCTGCTTTCCTACTTACCTATTAAAAAGAGAAATTTAAGGAATGGGTAGTGAAAATAATTTGAGAATTATTAGAGAAGACACATATTTCTTCAGGAGGGGTAGATAGTGAGTTGGTTAAAATGAAAATGAGGTTTAAAAACAGAGTAAAATGAGAGAGACATATGGGGGAAAAGGAGAATGGATATTTTACCAATAGAGATGACTGCAAGTAAAAACATAGAAAACGGGCAAAGCAGGGGCTGAAATTTATGGGATAATATTAACAAAGGTGTTAATGTATTGGAAGCAATATACTAGAGGGGGGAAGGTAACAGATGTTTGGACTGATGGTTACAGTCTTCCTTCACTACCAGGGAATGATATAAAGAGTATAGGTAAAGAAAAAGTTATATAGAGAATGCTAAGTGAAAAACAAGCTCTGGTGGAGTTTTTAGTCAAGTCTAGAACAAAGGCTGCTGTTATAAAAAGGAAAAATAGCAGAGCACATAAAATGTTCCATGATAACTACAAGAATGAATCAGAGGAGGTTAGAAAAGATTAAGAAGAGAGAATGGAATGGCAATTGACAAAGGAACGATGGGAGGACATCTGTATTACTCCCAAGTATGCAACAAAGTCCATAAGGTTTGGGATTTTTTAGAAGGTGCTTGCATTGATATTTTTATACCCCAAGCAGACTTCAGAGAGTTTTCCGTCAGGTAGATAGCAACTGTTGGAGGTGTGATGGGAAATAGGTAGTTGCTAATATATTTTTTAAGAGTGTAACTAGCTGGGATATTTTAGAAATTTCCTACAGAGTGCTTCATCAGAAATGTTTGGGGACCAAATGGTTGTAACTAAGAAAATAACTCTTTTTGAGTTGGGACATATGATCTGAAATGGCTTGACATAGTAAGGCCTTACTAAGTTTAATCCTGTTGGCTGCCAAAATGCAAGTGTAAACCAAAAGCAATTTAAGTACTGAATATTGTGAAGGACATTATATAATTGGAGGTATGCTCTTTACAAAACACAAGAGGCAAATTATATAGAAATAAATGTAATTTGCTAGAGTAATACATGCAGAATAAAGTTCAAGAAAAAAAGTGAGGTTTAAGTGAAGCTGGAATTGAGCAATTTATGTAATGTTAGAATGAATAATTGTTAAAAAGCAAATGAGTATGCTTATTGCATGAAAATACTGAAAAATGTCAGAGTTAATTGTTTTCTTTACTATTAATGGGTGTGTATGTAGACCATTGTTTAACATTTGACTTGATAAAGGTGTTAAACATGGTCACCAACAATACTAAGCAGGTGTCCGGCTTACTACAGAAAAAGAAAAAATAAGACTTTCTCACTCATGAAAACTCTCCTCTCCTGCACTCACAAGCATGCAAATAAATAATCAAAGCAAACATTAATCTTTCAGGTTATTTATGATACATAGCTCTTACAACTACAATGCTTGCAAGCAATGTTTTCCAAACAAACTATTTATAACTCGTGAAACCATAGTCCCAGCTAATACATTCATGAAAATTTGCATTTATTTCTGAGCTAGTCTTAAAAACCTACAGAGAATAAGAAAATATTACCTTCTTCTTAAAGTTCACAAAGTAGTTTGCCTGGTCAATGAAAAAGAACTCCAGTGCAGATCTTCTGAGATTGTAACGTCGGAGGTGAACTTCTCGGAGATGAGACAAAGGACGCTTGAAGTCATAACCAATGCCTAAAAAATGTGCATTAAAAAGTTACTGTAGGCCTTTAAGGGATATTAGCGACCACACTCAATGTTCAGTGTAATAATTACAACAAACGTACAGCCTCAGACTACCTTGGAGCTTTCTGCCAGAAGGACATACCACAAACACACCATTCCCAACAGGCTATCAAACTGATCCTTGAATTTATGTAGTGTGGCTTCTTGCCCTATTATGAACAGGAGTGAATTCTGGATCTTTCCTGCACTGTATTTGAAAGTCTTGGTCTTAATCTGAGACTTAGCATCAGGTAAGTTAAACAAGATGATTGTTACTCCTTGTATCTCTTGCTTGTGATGAGAAAAATTCCAGTTGTGGATGCCATTATCTCATGTTTGGAGCATTTGACATCTCCCCTTAGTAACTTGCACCTTAATTTATACCTAAGCAGCTTCTTTATGAACAGTAAGTGATGTTAAAGGCCTTAATATATGACTGGGAGTTTTCATACAAACTAGATTATAAATGCAAGCCTGTCCACAATGCTCAATGTGTGCCCCAATCAAAGATTTGCATGATGTAATCAAAACCTTTTCTTTCCTGCTCTTGACAGAATGGAAAATGTCCCTCATGATACCATAACTGCACCTTATAACAGACATTATATGAGCATCAAAGATGAGATGGCCATTGAAAAGGACAGCAAAAGTCCTTTATGGTTTTGAGTCTGGTACCAGTTCTTGATTTACTGAATACTGATAACAACATTTATTACCAAATCCAAAGTGAAGCAATATACATTTAGACAAGTTAAGCGAAAAAAAAAAAAAACAGAATTATTAGCAGACCAGCAATAAAAAGTCTATGTAAGAAAATTTGTGAGACTTTATACTCTTTTATATTACTTACTGTAGTTCCCACTTTGGTGTCATCAGTATATTTACTGATACAAATACTCTTACCAGATGGAAAGGAGGGCATAAATAAACTAAACAAGAATGGCCCCAAAACTAATCCATGAGGGACACCCATATAAACTATCCTTACATCTGACAGAAGATGTAGGGTCAAAGTCAGAGGCAAACAACGGTTTATGTTCAGGGATTACATAACCTGAATCAAAGGCCTCAGACAAATCCAAATAAAATCACATCAATGGGAATTCCATGTTTAAAGATATTCACACTGTTGTCATAAAATTCCAATACATTATTTAGACAAGAATGTCAAAAATTAAACCAAGTTGACTAGAGTCAACTAACTGACTCGAAGAGTTATGAAACAAAAAAGCAAAAGAATAACTTGTTCAAAAACCTTTCCTGCCAGATAATGAACTCTTTACAGATACCTAGGACATAACCAAACTGTAAGGTTACCTGAAATAAGTCAGTCTAACATAAAAAACAGCATCATTGGCACTGAACAAAATAGTCATTCAGACTATTTGGGCCTGCTTTAGCCTTGCATCTTATCCCTTAACTGCAGCTTTCATACTGATGATACAAATACAAGGCATTGCAATGTACCTCAAATTGATTCATTACAGGTGGGAATACTGTTATTAGATGCCAAATAACTTAGTACAAAGTATATAGGGAGAACAATACGTTGTTTCCATCACAGAATTTATGAACATCTTAGGGCAGTGGATAAATTAGATTTAACTAATGCCTTAGCAAGACATACTGCAAATGTTCATAACAACATTAAAGTAGGGTTTAGGTTTATTATAATCGACCAAATGGTTGATGCAGAAAAAAGATGGGATGCAGAAGAGGGCTTAAATTGGAAGGAATATGCCTGGCAAGTAAGGCTTAATACAGATGCAGATCCCGGTATGAATGATAGAGAACATTTTAAAGCAGTTTTATGCAAGAAAGGGCTAAAGCATTGTTAGTGTAGTTAGTCATGTGACTTTTTAACATTTACACTTTTTAACAACCAACCAGGTCTGAAGAAGTTCTATGTGAATGAAAGCCCTTACCAGTTGTTTGTTTTATTAAAGTGTGTTTATATTCAATTGCCGTTTTGTCATTTTGTTTTTTATTTTTGGACTTGTGACACGATTTTCTGAGAAGCTTTGAGTCCAATTTGGATTAATATGGCTTTTTTCTAATGGCAATTCACCCAAAATCTTTTCCCAACAACAGCAGAACTCCAGTTTCCTGGTTATACCTTCTGGCTTTACACTGCATGACACTCCGAGTAATACGCTGCTTGATAATGGTAATGGGGTTGTTGAAAAGGTTGGCTTGAACAAATCTTCTAAAGGGGCAAATTCTGTGATTGTATATGCCTTAGGAGCTGTTCCCAAAAAAAAGGATACTTTATCTGACAAGAAAGCACTGAAGGGTAATGTTGTATTAACGGATAAACTGCTAGGGGAATGTCTATCACATCCAGAGAATCCGTTCATCACAGGGAGACGAGCCCATGAGTTAAGCCAAGCAGATAACAGCCCTAGCTATGTAAGTGAATTTAATCTACTTGAAAATAATCTTTTGAAAGTCAAAAAGTTGCAATGGGATATTATTTTCTTTGAAGCCTCCTTACAAGCCAAAAGCATCCCAAGAGGGCTCAGAGTGCACAATATGGCTGCTGGGAAATTCGTTTCAGATGAAATGCTAAATATGGAGAAAGTGCTGAATGTTAGCGTGGGTCTGCAATATGTTCAGCTGTTGCCTGAAGATGTGAGGCACAAATTGGCTAACCTAAATGACAGTGTGGTTAGCTTATATAATTCCCTTAAAGAAAATATTTATTTAACCAATTTTGAGTCAAGGGTGGAACTCATACAAGCAAAACTGAATAAAGAGAATGAAATGCAGCAAAAAAGGAAACTAAAGAAATTCTATAGAGGCGAAGTTGATTACCAACAAAAGGGGCTGTATGTGAATCAGTCTGTTTCAGAAGCAGCCGTTACTTATGTGGATTGCAATGCAGAGTGTGACCAGGTAACTGAAAACAGAGCAGCTAAGAGAAGCAGAAGAGAGGAGGGGCATTCTACCGATGTTCAGGTTAACAAAGCTAGTGACTGCTTAAATGATGGACATACCAAACAGGTTTTTCAGCATGTCGATGTAGATCAGGATGGAGGCACAGGTATAAGAACCTGGGCACAAGTAGCAGCAAAGAAAACACCTTTCAAGCTGAGGAAACAGTCATGGGCACAGAAACAACAGGGGTATGGGCAGAAAAAGAAGTTTTACAACAACAAAGGAAAAAAGAAGTTTTTCAACAACAACAGAAACTTCAAGGGAAATGCCTACTGGAGTGTGAACGAACATTGCTGTTGCCAGCAAGCAGTCAGATCCTGCAATTTCCAAAATGGAAAGGCGTAGAGAAATCAGCAGCACAACCGTTAAACAAAGGTATTGTTAACTTGAATTTTAAAATAGTTAATCTATCTTCTGTTTCTCTAAATCCAGAACAAATTAATGTTTTAATTAAAGGACTTAATTTTGTGCCATAATATTGTATTTGTTATTAATTCTTTGAGGGGTTTTGTGTGTAAAAGAAATTTGAAATGTTTCTTTCATGGTATTACATGTCAACAATATATTTTTTAATAAAACAGCTTTTCAATCTTCCTTTGCGGCCAGAGTTAGAGGCATTTTTATTAACATATGAAAAATAAGTGAGAGATTTATTCGCTTGTAAAAGCAAAAATGTTTTTTATAACATGTCTATGAAAGAAAAAAATGCTTTACAGATGTTAATTGATGATAAAGATGTCTATATTACTAAAGCTGATAAAGGCAACGCTGTGGTAGTCATGGACTATGGTTTTTATAAAAAAAAAAGTATTTTGATATTTTATCAGATGTTGATTTTTATTGTGAAGTAAATTGGGATGAAATTGATAAAAGTTATAATTTTATTGACTCATTAATTGAAGAATGGGTAGTTAAAGGAAGAATCAATAATGAACTGGCTGAGTTCTTTTGTATTAAGAAGCCTAGATTGGGAAGGTTTTTTGGCCTTCCCAAGATTCAAAAGAATTTGGATAAGCCAAGTTTTAGGCCTATAGTGGCTAATGGTGGGAGTAAAACTGAGTCCATGGCTATATTTGTTGAGAGATGCTTACAAAAAGCAGTTATTACAGCTGAATCATAAGTTAAAGATTCATTTGATTTTATGCAAAGTATAAAAAGTATTTCTATAAGAAAAGATACATGGTTAGTGACTGCAGATGTGTGTTCTTTATTGACTGTAATTCCTACTGATGAGGGAATTGAAAGAATTACAGAAGTTTTGAGAGGTTGTTCAGGTTTTGCTGCAGAGGAAATTAGTCTGTTATCTGAATTATTGTGAATGTGATATTATCTTACATTTTTTTTACTTTTGATAACAATTTTTTTAAGCAATGTAAAGGTGTGGCTATGGGGGCAGCTATGGCCCCCAGCTATGCCAATCAGTTTATGTCTAGTTGGGAAAGGGAGCATGTTTTGAACTCTAGATTTGCTGTGAATATTTATTTTTACAAGCGCTTTTATTGATGATTTGTTTTTTTTTTGTAGGTGGGTTCTGAAATGGAACTGCTCAATTTTTGTCAATATTTACATTCTGTTTCTAGCTATTTGAAGTTCACTTTCAATAGAACCAAATTCAGTATAAATTACCTGGATCTGACTGTATATAAGAAAAGTGACAAGATTTCAGTAAAAATATACAAAAAAGATGTTCAGAGTAATGGTTATTTGGAGTATAGTAGTATGCACAGTGCAAAATTAAAAAAACAATATTGTGTATAGCCAATTTGATATAATTAATAGGCTTACTGATGAAGATGATTATTTCCTAGAACAGTGTGAAATTTTAAGAAAAAATTCTGACTAGAGGTTATCCCATGGTGGTTATAGATGAGGCTATAGCGAAGACTTTATTGGTTAGAGAGAAGGGGATACCTTGTGATATGAAAGAGAATGGGCCAAATTTGGATTACAATTTATGTTGCACTTTGGATAATTCAGTGGATTTATTTAGTATTAAGCAAGTTACTATGACTAATTGGAAGTTTTTAAACAAATTTCCAAGAGATAAATAAATAGCTAAGTGAGAGGCCTATTTTTTTACTAAAAGAGGGAGAAGTTTAAAGGATTTTTTTGAAACCAAAAAAAATTGATGTTATTTCCAGTTATAATGGGATGTCAAAGTGTGAAGACTAATTATTGTAAGTTTGTTTATTCAGGCAACAAGGTTACTTTAAGTGCTAGGAATTAGACTATTAAAATAAGGGGCAAATATAACTGCAAATCCAAATTTGTTGTGTATTTAATATTATGTAATTCTTGCCAGGGATTTTATATAGGGAGAACAATACATAGTTTACATCATAGAATTTATGAACATCTTAGGGCAGTGGATAAATTAGATTTAACTAATGCCTTAGCAAGACATATTGCAAATGTTCATAACAACATTAAAGTAGGGTTTAGGTTTATTATAATCGACCAAGTGGTTGATGCAGAAAAAGATGGGATGCAGAAGAGGACCTAAATCGGAAGGAATATGCCTGGCAAGTAAAGCTTAATACAGATGCAGATCCAGGTATGAATGTTAGAGAAATTTTTAAAGTAGTTATATGCAAGAAAGGGTTAAAGCATTGCTAGTGTAGTAGTCATGTGACTTTTTAACATTTAAATGCAGTGTTTATTTTGTGATACAACCAGGTCTGAAGAAGTTCTATGTGAATGAAAGCACTTACCAGTTTGTTTTATTAAAGAGTGTTTATATTTGATTGCCGTTTTGTCATTTTGTTTTTTTTTTATTTTTGGACTTGTGACACGATTTTCTGAGAAGCTTTGAGTCTAATTATTACAAAGTATGTTCTCAATAACTGCATACCAGTATTTAAACTTAGGTTCCCAGCATTTAATTTTCTGTACATTTCTGTACAGTCTCGTATGCTTGTAATAGGCTTTGCTGGTATCCTCTGAATAAGATACAAGTCTTAGAACCCAGCCTTTGATTTTTCTGATACTGTACCATAACTATCTACAAGACCGCATTTAATTTATTCTTCACAGAAAAAACCTCCTGTAGATGTTCCAAAAATGTTTTTTTATTAGCAACTTGTTAACAAACCTAGACCACCATGAAGGATGTTTTTTCCATACCCCCTATTCTGGATACTCTGTCATGATTTAAGGGAACAAACTGTGATGAAAGTGAAATCATTAAACTACTTTAAAAATTGTAATAATCCTCTGTTTTTGTACTTCATTTGCTGTTCCCAATTCCATTTTACAATTTTTGCATTAATGTCTGCTTAGTCACAGTAACAGAATTTCCTAAGGCTATCACTTGTGTTGTCACACCCATAAGATTGTGCTTTAATATCCCAAGTTACATACTGATGGTCAAGAATTCCCAAGAGCTCCAGCTAATTTACAGTGCATTCAACCACATTCGTCATTTAGCCAAACAACATCTACAGTACTGTTATCACAAGTAAACTGTCACAATCTGTATATAGTTACACTGCGCATTGGTTTCTGAATAAAGCCAATCAACTAGGAGTGGTAATGAGAGGAGGCATGGCAAGAAACACCCAAAGATGGCACTGGTCAATGCACCCTTTGTGCCACTGACCTCCTGGCACCAGAAGCAGGATGTCAGTTGAAGTCTTACAGGAGGGAAGAGCTTTTGAAGAATGGCCAGACATGGGTTACCTGGATAGCAGGATATCCCAAAACTGAAGACTGCAGCGAATACTATGATGAACAACAATCTACTAACAGTTGTAAGTAAAGACCACGAAATTTCAGGGACAGTTAAGTCACCAATAATAATAATGAATTACTCCTCAAAACTCAGTTTAAGTTCTGAGACAAAGTTTTGCACATCTGTGTTGCAAACGTTAGATGATCTACAGAAGAAGGCAATTAATTCACATCTCCCAGTATATCTTGATAGAGACTGCCACAGTCACATTTGTAAATACCAGAGAACACTATGACGAGGGAATGCGACTGTGAACAAACAGAGTGAACCCATGCCCATGTCTGTCATTTCTATATTTATGAAACCCCTTACAAACCGCAAACTACATGCTTCTGTCACAAACACAAAATCAGATTCCTCTGTCAAAATCCCAGCTTCAAACTCCCCTACCTTACTGCTAAGAATCTTGGAGGTAACAAACACTAAAAAGTATTTCTTGCAAATGCTACCAGATACCAACTTTAGTAGAATTTTAGTGATCTTTTTTACCCAATTTCCTGTTATCAATGTTACTTAAATGCAGTTCATCAAAAGAAAAATAAAACTGTGAGAACAAAATTCTCCCACACGCACATCGTACTACTACTGCACCTAAAGCGTAACAGACAGGTTTTACTGACAAGCATGCTAGCCACACATTTAATCACAGATCCAATTTTAAAAGCCACAACCATGTCATAGAATGCCAATGTAGTTTTGTATTAACTTAATAATAAACCTCATATACTTACTTATCCTATAAGTTCAGATAGGATTTTTCCCAAACTATCTGCCCACAGAACACTGACAAGAGTGCACATTGTTCTTATAGATGAAGTGAAGTGCAATTAATATGTCTCTTATTTTGCAATAATGTAAACTGGGTACTGTGACAGACGAATGATTGCTTCTGGGCAGCAGATTTTTCAGTCTTCTTAAATAAGAGTCACTAATCACCAGTATCTTTTCTGACCTTTCAACATTCTTATAACTTTGACTGTTAACTGTCTCAACAGATTTACTGAGACAATCACAACTCTTACGTTTATCTTCTTCTTTACCCACACTACCTTCAGTAGATTTTACATACAGTGGATATAAAAAGTTTACACACCCTTGTTAAAATGCCAGGTTTTTGTGATATAAAAAAGAGACCACAATAAATCATTTAAGAGACCACAATAAATCATTTAAAAACTTTTTCCATCTTTAATGCAACCTATAACCTGTACAATTCAATTGAAAAATAAACAAATCTTTTAGGGGAAAAAAATATAAAAAATAAAAAACTTAAAATAAGCTGGTTGCATAAGTGTGCACACCCTTACACTAATAAAACTAATACTTTGTTGAAACACCTTTTGATTTAATTACAGCATTCAGTCTTCTTGGGTAGGAATCTATCAGCATGGCACATCTTGACTTGGCAATATTTGCCCATGCTTCCTTGGAAAAGCGTTCCAAATCTGTCAGATTGCGAGGGCATCTCTTGTGCACAGCGCTCTTCAGGTCACCTCACAGATTTTCTACTGGATTTAGGTATAGGCTCTGGCTGGGCCATTCCAAAACTTAAATTTTCTTCTGGTGAAACCATTCTTTTGTTGATTTGGATGTATGCTTGGGGTCATTGTCATTTTGAAAGGTGAAATTCCTCTTTACCTTCAGCTTTCTAGCAGACACCTGAAGGTTTTGGGCCAAAAGTGACTGGTATTTGGAATGGTTCATAATTCCCTCCACCTTGACTAAAGCCCCAGTTCCAGCTGAAGAAAAGCAACCCCAAAGCATGATACTGCCACCACCATGCTTCACCATAGGGATGGTGTTCTTTTGATGATGTGAAGTGTTATTTTTGCACCAAACATACCTTTTTGAATTGTGGCCAAAAAGTTCAACCTTGGTCTTATCAGACCATAACTCATTTTCCCATATGCTTTTGGGAGACGATGTATTGTTTTGCAAATTTTAGCCAGGCCTTGATGTTTTTCTGTGTAAGAAAAGGCTTCTGTCTTGCAACCCTACCCCATAGCCCAGACATATGGAGAATATGGGAGATTGCTGTCACACGTAGTACACAACCAGTACTTGCCAGAAATTCCTTCAGCTCCTTCAGTGTTGCTGTAGGTCTCTTGGCATCCTCCCCAACCAGTTTTTGTCTTGTCTTTTCATCAATTGTGGAGGGACGTCCAGTTCTTTGCAATGTCACTGTTGTCCCATATTTTCACCACTTTTTGATGACTGTTCACTGTGTTCCATGGTATATCCAATGCTGTGGAAATTTTTTTGTACCCTTCTCCTGACTGATACCTTTCAACAATGAGACTCCTTTGATGCTTTGTAAGCTCTCTGCGAACCATGGCTTTTGCTGTAGTAGGCAACTGAGTAAATGTCAGGAAAATCCTACTAGGACAGCTGAACTCTTATTTTGGGTTAATCACAGTCTCTTTAATTGACGGCAGGTGTGTACGCAAGAAGAGTGAATGCTGTAATTAAATCAAAAGATGCTTCAACAAAGTATTAGTTTAAGGGTGTGCACACTTATGCAACCAGCTTATTGTACATTTTTTATATTTTTCCCCCTAACAGATTTGTTTGTTTTTCAACTGAATTGTACAGATTATAGGTCACATTAAAGGTGGGAAAAGTTTTTTAATGATTTATTGTGGTCTCATTTTTTTTATATCACAAAACCTGGCATTTTAACAGGGGGTGCGTAAACTTTTTCTATCCACTGTATTTATGTATGTGTGTATCTGTGCATGTCTGCTTGTCTTTGCTTTTTAACGTCCTACCACCCTTGCCTCTTTTTTTCATTAGAAAAATACACACTGTAAATTTCATTCTCTTCCAGATAATCTAACATACTTTTTTAATTTGATCTTCTGTACCTGAACTACACCTACAGTACTTATGATTTTAAAACATGCTTGTGAGAAAACCAGACTACCCTAATACTCCCTCGCAATATTAGACACCTTCAGTGAGCCTCTTACTTTGATTACTGTCAGACTGAATCTGAAACTAAAAAATAACAACGTACAGAAATCATACCAAATGGTAAGGCCTACTCAGACCAGTGTACATCGACAATAAAGTAGCAAATACATTTAGTAGAAATTTCACTTCTGGGACAACTATCTAAAGCCCATTGCTACCCATAGCTCTCAAAACCCCCATCATCACTAAAGAATATGTACTGAAAGTGCCGTCCAAGACTAAACACTTCTTCCACAGGACTAGATAATATTCTGGGCTATTTGTTAACTAGTACTAAATATCTCCTGGCGGAATCTCTCCACATGCCGTTTAATGTGAGCATGGGTACAGGCACAGTCTCGTAGGTATGGTGTACAGCAATGGTGATGAGACTTTATAAATGTAGCCCTACTACCAATACTGGAAACTAGAGGCCCATCAGCTTGACAAGTCTCATTTGTAAGGTCACGGAACACACAACACACTTTAATAACACAGACATGAACAATCTCATCAGGCTAGTCCACAAAAATTGTGTTTTATAAAAAAAAGTGGATCTTGTCAAATGAACCTGGTAAACTTCTTCGAAATGGTAACACAAGCTTTTGGAGACAGTCGCACTGTACACACAGCCTACCTTGATTTGGTCAAGGCATTTGATACCACCCCCCCATACCAGCATAAAACATAAAAATGACCAGTGATGTCTGCAAGGCTCAGTTCTAGGAACACATTTGTTAAGTTATTTACTTCTGTGACCTAAACACTAAAAATCAAGATTTCTGTATAAATAAGTTTGCAGATGATTGCAAAATGGGAGTCATGGTGAAATCCCCCACTGACACAGAAGCTCTCTAGCATGAACTTATTAATGTCTGGTGTGTTGAAAATGGTCTTAAATAAATGCTAAAAAAAGCATCATCATTGCATTTGGAAGATGAAAAAAGATTGGGAAAAGGATGTTAAGGACGGAGCTGCCAGGTAAGAGGAAAGGAGGAAGGCCTAAGATAAGGTTTATGGATGTGGTGAAAGAGGACATGCAGGTGGTTGGTGTGACAGAGCAAGATGCAGAGGACAGAAAGAAATGGAAAAGATGATCCGCTGTGGCGACCCCTAACGGGAACAGCCGAAAGAGAAGAAGATTGCATTTGGAAGACAAACCATTCTCCAGCATCATTTAGTATTGACAATACACCATCTTCAAAGTGAACAAGTAGTTACAGACCTGGGGACCAGGATTGATCATTCCTTCTCCACTGATCACCATATAGTAACAGTTGTCAGAAAACCCTTCTACTTGGTATAGTTGACCACCAAGGGAATGTGATCCCAATCTAAAGATATTATTGTACGTCTGTATTCACTACTGAGCAGACATCACCTTTTCACTTTTTTTTGGGATGTACCTCACCAGATATATCAAACAGCTGGAAAGACCAAAGAGGTCCCTAACAAAAATGATTACAGGCTTAAAATTCTTAAGCTACCAGAAAAGACTAGAAGCACTGTCCCTCTTTTTGGCATCTTAAAAGCTCCTCAAAGGAAATCTATGCCTAGCAATCAATAACCCAGTTGTCCAGGATCTTTTTGTACCTTCACAAATCAAAGAGTGCTACAAATACCAACAAGGAAATTAACCCTGCTTCAGCAGATCAATAAAACAAGGTTGAGAGAAGGATTCATTATTCGGCATCTCCATCACCTCAGAAATAGACTCCCTCTACAGCAAAAGTAGTGTGATACACTAACTTCCTTGAAATGGAACTTGGATAATTGTATGGGTACTATTTATTTATTTCAGTTTGATTACCGGGGAAGTCCACTGGGCCACAAAGTACCCATTTTCAGTGGAGGCCCGGGGAGAAAAGCTCCAAAGTCAGTACAATCAATTAAATGTCCAAACAGTAAGAATACATAATAAGAACAAACAGTAAGAATACATAATAATAACAGTGCAAAATAACAAGAACATACATTTTTTTTTTTTTTTTAGATAATTTGCAATATTGTCTTCTTTACAGTCAACTGGGAGTAGGCTAAATCATTTTTGGGAATTAGAAATGAAGTCTGAGAGTAGATTTGTGAAGGGGTAAAGAGGGGCTTAGTGTAGAAAATCTGTATGATTTATATAGGGTGAAAGCAGGAACATATCCATTTGGAGGAAAGGTGTGAGTAGAGTTGGGTCTTGAAGTGATCTGTATTAGCTATAGTCCTCAGTGATGGAGGGAGAGTTTTCCATTTTTTGCCTAGAGAGAAGGATAGTAGTAGCTTGCCAGCGGAATGTTTAGGTCTGTGAATGGAGATTAGGTTTTGGTGTTCTGATCTCAAAGATCGGTTAGGGATGTAAGGGGGAAGGATGTTGGATAAAGCTGGGCATTTTTCTGGATAGAATATTAGTTTGTGAGCGGTTGTTAGTTGAAGATAGTCAAGGTGGTTAGGGAGTTCTAACCAGTTCAGAGATTGAAGGGTAAGGCAGTGGTGGGTTGAGGTTTTGGATTTAATGGCAAATTTAGAGATCTTGTTATAGCAAGCTTCAAGTTTAGAGGGGAGGGAAGCAGACAGATTAGTTAGAAGAGGGGCACCATAAAGGAGAGAGGGAAGGAGGTAGGTGGTTGCTAAGGTGTGCCTCGAGGAGTTTGAAAGAAATAGATTATTCCTGTAGAGCATGCCTAAATTTTGGTGTTTTTTTTATGTTTTGTTGTATGTGGAGATCGAATTTGAGGTGTTCATCAATGATAATGCCAAGGAGTTTAGCAGAGGGGACCACTTCTATAAGAGTGTTGGTTTGGCTTAGGATGTTTAAAGTGGTTTTGTCAAATGAAGAAGTCTTGGTAGGGGGGAAAATTAGTATTTTAGATTTATTGGAGTTGAGGGAGACATGTTTTTTGTGCATCCAGTTTTCTGTCGTGGAAAATGCTATTTGAGTTTTGGACAAAAGTTCAGAGAAGTTTTGGGCAGCACAGACTAAGGTAGAGTCATCAGCGTACCGGTCGGAGTAGGTAAGAAGGAAGAGGTAGAGTCCTTCCACCTGACAGCCTGAGATCTGTCAGAAAGGTAACTGGAGAACCAGGAAAGAGTATTAGGGGAGAGATTAAGGTTGGAGAGATGAGAGAGAAGGTGTGTGTGGGATATGGTGTCAAAGGCTTTAGAAAGATCTAACAGAACAGTGGATACAAGAAGACCAGAATCTCAGGCTTGATTAACAGTTTCTAAGAAGGAGAGTAGGGCAGTTGTGGTGCTGTGGCCAGGGCAGAAACCGTGTTGGGTGGGAGTAAGTAGCTGATTCAGAGTTAAGTAGGGTAAAAGTTGGTGGTGAACACATTTTTCTAGAATTTTAGATATTGGAGAGAGAAGGGCTATAGGGCGGAAGTTAGAAATGGAGGTGTTTTTACCTCCTTTGTGAAGTGGAAGAATGTAGGCAGAACACCAGAGTTTGGGTACGTATGACTCTTAAGGATCGGTTGATCAGGATGCTAATTGGGAGGGCAATACCTTCGGCTGCGCATTTGAGGAAGGAGGGGGGAATGTTGTCAGGGGCATTTGAGCATGGCTTTAGTTTGGATAGCAACTTTTTTATAAACATTGTGGAAACTGGTTTGAGCTGGAACATAGAGGGGCTGTTATTAGGAGAGTTTAGGAAGTTGGATGGATTATTGTTAGGAAATGTTTTGGTTAGCTTAGTTATAGAATCTGTAAAGAAAGTGTTGAAGTGAGAGCTCAGTTCCTTGTCAGCTAAAGTAGGGTCAGGGCAGGGGTTACTTTTTGATCCAGGATGGAGAAGGGAGTTAACAGATTTCCAGAATTGTTTTGGGTTGTTATTATTATTGGACTGAAGTTTATTGTAGTAGTTTTTTTTGTCCATGGAAATCAATTTTTTTACTTGGTTTCAGAGTTGGGTATATTGGAGCATAGTAGAAGGCAGTTTACTTTTCTGATAAAGTTTCCAGGATTTGTCTCGGAGATGCATGGTATGTTTAGTCTCTTTGGTTAGCCACGGAGCAGAATTGGCTTTGATTCGTTTGTTTCTTAGGGGGGCTAGGGAGTTAAGAGTCTTTAGGAAGAAAGAGTTAAAATGTTCAACAGCGTTGTCAAGGGGGAGAGTGGTAAGGAATTGCCAGTTGATTTGTTTGAAAATGTTAGAGAAGTATGTGGCGTTGAAGTTGTTAAGGTTGCGAGTTTGGATGTAATTATGTTTGAATTGTGAGGGGTTAGCAGAGCGATGAATGAAGGCAGGGAGATGGTCACTAAAGGAGTCAGGGATAGTGCCAGAGAGAGAGATTTTGTTTGGATGGGAGACTAAAATCCAATCTATTATGGATCCTGGGGGGTGGATCTTGTTAGGTCAGGTTGTAGAGTGGATTACTTGGGAGAAGTTGAAGAGACTGATGGCTTGGGAGGGGGAAGGAGTGGTGATTTTGTTCCTGTCAATGTTGACGTCACCTAGAATAAAGGTTTCATATTTTATTTCAGATGAGGCCCAGTGGAGAATATTCTCAAGAGTGGAGATGTTGTCACCTGGGGAGATGTATAAGGAAATGAAGCAGATATGTTTGTGTTTATTGAGTCGGAGAACAGTTGCGGTTAATTCAGTATTTTTAAACTGAGGGGTTGGGATATGAAGGGGGATTAAGGAGAGATGGTTAGAGAAGATTATGGCAGATCCTCCACCTTTTTTGTTTAATCGGTCACTCCTGAGGATGTTGAAGCCAGGAGGAAGGATTTCTGAATCAGAGATATGAGGTTTTAGCCAGGTTTCGGAGATGGCTAATAAATTCACCATGGCCTTGATCAGTCTAGCTCTGGTTGAGAGGGAAGACACATTCTAGAGTGTGAACCTGCAATCCATAAGGTGACAAGACTCAGAAGCCCTCATCTTCCTATGACTCCTATGATAGTCCCTTAATGATTATCTGTGCTAAGTAGAAGGATTTCCTGACAACTGGTGTCACACAATCATAAAAAAATAGGGAGCTATCAATCCAAGTTATAAGGGCCTTTACTACTGTTCATTTTGTAATGGTGTACTGGCAATGCAGTATGCGGAGGGGAATGGTTGTCTACCAAATGCAATGATACTGCATTTTTAGCACTTAGTTTTAGCATATTTTCACCATATCAAGAATTTACAAGACAGAGTTCTTGTCACAGGGTTCAGGTATTAAAGTGGGATTTAAAAACAACTCCCAGTTTGCAATCATCTACTAACATAGTAATTCAGAGCTCTTGACCCTCTGCCTGGAGACCAGAACAGTAAATGCTGAAAATGAGGGGTCTCAAAATTGAGCCCTGAGAGACTCCACTGTTAATTTTCATTATTTCTGATAAGGCACTGTGACTTGTACTGTATGGGTTCTGTCTTTCAGCCAGTTTGCTATTTGTCTTACCACTTAAGGACCATTTTTCTCACTTTTCAGTGTAAATAGTAATGTAAACCATGGGTCAATAAACAACTCCAAAAAGAAACCATTATTCTAAGTGTTACTAACAGTACTACTTACTGGTCACTGCAAATCAAACGTCCATGACAAAACTCTTCATCTTCAAATAGTACCTGTTACTCTTGAAAGCAGACATTAAAGTCTGACTTAAGCTCTTCAGTACTTCTCATTTTATACATTACTGAAATCTCCCATTATAATGCAATTTTACTCCCTTTAATGGAAATATTCCTTATGCATTATGATGCAAATACAGTGTCTATATGACTCACCCCATTCTGTCTCCTCTTTTTCACTACTGAGGTCATAGAAATAGATGTGCTGAGTTGTAACTTCCAGACGACCTTGTATGACAGCCACAATAGTGATGAGCTCGCATTCTTCCACAATAACTAATTTTTCCTTCTGGTTCTGCTCTTCAGGCTCAACTCTGAAACACAGTAACAATATTAAATTAATCAGATGTTTGAAAAGGAAAAATGGCATGACAGTTTTTGGGTTGTTCACTATGACATTTTACATACAGCAATACAGCTGATTAGAATACATCTGATTAAAATATAGTTCAGTAATTTACCTGGGTACGTTGAAACTTAAAAAGCTGTAACATATTTTTCTTGTTTTCAAAAGCTGTGTCCAATCAAGTAATCTCTCAGATATTTATGTTTAAGACTGCATTACAGCTTGGATTGGGAATTTGTACTTTTCCCAGTGTAGTGCAGTCTCAGAGCTGGTACGGTTAAGCTGCTGGCAGACTTTGGACTTGCCACCCTGCAAAAATATTTAAGTCTTTAGATTTTTTTTTTTGAATGAATGAATGAATGTGTGGTCGAAAATTTGACAGTCTGACCACTTAACATACACTTCTATAACTATTTTTATATTTATTGACTTAGCTTCTTTTTTGTTTATCATGAATTCTACTTTACTTGTGGTACTTGCTTTAAGTGCCTGATTACTTAACTGTGCTTCTCATCAACTGTCTGTATACCTACTTCTTTTACATTTATGCATTTGTCCTTCCTTCGGTCTGAAAAGGGTCTAATATCAACCCAAAAAGGAATGAGGATATTTCTAGAAGGGAAGTGAATAATATTATAACTGCGCTGACTGGTGTGCTTACCTGAAAATGAATGCTGCTACTGAAGTAAATTTTAATGTCTGTATACCTTCCAGATAATTACATTCTTCTGAAGGCTATAACTGGAACCCAAATCTGCAGGGACATGGAAGGAAGGTACACAGCTGCTAGTTAGGGGAAGCTTCCAAGGACTGAGGTACCAAACCTGCTTTGTGGTCTAAATGTAAACAAGTCCAATGTCATTCATACAATGAATCAATCTGGATGACCTCCAGTGCTTCCACATATTAAGAAAACAGTTTGTTTGTTTGTGTCTTTTGGCTTTTCCCGGTTAGAGGTCGCCACAGCGGAATGCCGGTCTGCTAATGATTGGTAGTGGATTTTTACATACCGGGTTACCAGCCCTGACGCACAACCTTCAATGAAGGCATGCTCCATTCATGTATGCCTCCACACAGAAGACGCTCTAGCTGAGAATCGAACGGGACAACATCTTGCTATGAGGTGACAACGCTACCGCAGCACCACCACCGCAGTCAAGAAAACAGTGCTAAACTTAAATCTACAGACACACCTGTGTTGAATTTTCTTGATACAGAGACGTCATTCATTTATCTGTTTCATCAAACAGTTGAAAGAACCAGTGTCTAACAAAGCTACAGATTCACCAAGTTACAAGCCTGATTTAGGATACTAAGAAAAGCAACAGTCTAAAGTACACTTGTAGGATAAGTAATTCTACAGAGTTCTGTTTTGAGTCAATATTTTGGTCAAAAAACAAGCTGGGTATCAGACAGGATACTGTGTTACCTCTGGTAAGAAGACAACATTCTTTGAGTTATCTTGTATTATTTGTTAAATAAGTCCTTTGCAAACCATTTTCAGCCAGGACCTGAACCATAACCAGCAAAGGTAAACACAATATTAATAAATGGTTTATCTATTTTTTTCTTAATGCAGGTTTCTCTTAAGAAGTTCAGTTGGCTCAGCAACATAATCAGCTGTCAAAGAAACCTAGATGACAAGCATCTCCTAGGATAGAACCTTTCAGACTGCCAATAACCAATATTTTTTTTTACAACTTACTACTACTTAAAATATTTTTATTAAAATAAATGCAAAAAAAAGGGAGACAAGAATAGAAAAAAAAAGTGTATAGGAGCTCTAGTCAGGCATATCTGAAACATTGTTGCGACACTGATCATCAGAAAGGAACTGGCGTGGCTATTAATATGCTGAATATATAAAGGATCAGTCATAAACTTATGGCAAATATTAAAGACAACATGCATTATACACAAGTGTAAAAATACAGCCCAAGTCTAAGCCAACCCTTTGCTTAACACAATGACTTTTGTCCTTGCCAGTGCCATTTCCCTAATATAAATCTGCAGTAAGAGGGTGGACCAATCCTGCATTCCAGGGGATCCATACTCTTACTTCTTCTGGTAATAGACTTATGTACATCAACCAAGAGGGCTTAAAATAGCCTGGCCTGTGAATATGGAAAACAGTCAAGGAAAGGTATATAAAAAATCCAAAATTCAGTTCTGAAGCAGTATTTAAGATAAACCTTAATCCCTACTGAAGTATTCTACAGTGAATAAAGCTCATGGAAGGTAACTAATATGTGTATGGTCAATCCACTACACTATCTGAGGGGCATCTCTACCACTAATCAGAATATCCTAGTCAATCTATGCAGAGTATAAAAATAGAAACAAGTAATGCATCAAGCACATAAATGCAACTTAGATCATGTAGTAAGTGTGGCTGCCAAGCACAATAAAAAGCCCCTTTCTACCCAACATGGTTCTACGCCAACCCGGTATCAACCTTGAGCCATAAGAGTACTGGAATTTTATGAAATGTACAGCCTATGGATGAAGGAGAATGAAGATGGACTGCTTCACATCATCATTCATTAGTAACCCTGACCAAATGTCCTTAATAAGGGATTTATCACTGGCAGGCCTGACATTTAATGTGGCATGGGTATGGCATTTATTTGTACTATTATTGGAGCTGAGTAGTACTCAACCTTAGAATGCTGACTAACCTCTCCAGCTGTTAGTTCATGTATCATAACAGCTATGGATAACACTTCTGTGAAGTTTGATGTTTATCACTGGTTTTACGTCCTCGCAGAAATTTCTACAGCTCTTATGAGAGGGATTATGTCTCAGAAGAAAATCTGATTTGCCCTCACTGGTCTTGGAGACGCATATGTTCCTTAGCATCATGAAACTCTGTAAAATTCAGTGTGCTGTTTCTTATCCCTTTACAACATGGATACTCATATTTCACAAGTAGGCCATGACTGAGTTACCTTCTGATCTGCTGATTAATCCTTGGAAGGAACTACTGAAGTATTCTACCCCCACTCCTAAAGGCGGTGCTGGTGGTTAATCTATTTACATGAGCTGCCCTAGCACCTCTCACAGAAGATTCAGGCTTCCTCCCCACTTCCTGCCATGTAGTCTTGGTATGCTGATGTGTATTTGTGAGTGCAAATTCACAGCAAAGGAAGAAGAATGTTTATTGAGCATTTACTTATGTATTTATTTACCTTGTTGACAAGATTCCAAGGTAGTATTTACACTGACGAAGTAAAATCTGGCCAGAGCACGGGGGGAATTTCCCTTTTTTCTATGAATGACAAAGCATCTTTTACATCCACCTGAGTTGCCACTAGTGCATATACACAGGACCTCAGTTTATCATGTTATGCGAAGGATGGCACACTCAGGAGTTCCGCATCCTCTCCTAATGCTGCACTGCAGTGTCACTACTGAAAAATGAATTAAAACATCTGATGTGAGAATAAAGCCCACAGTCTTCTGATCTTCCTGCAAATTACCTACATTAAAGGCAAGTATACTACTTGTTGAGCTACTGACACAGACCAAACGTTCATAACAAGGAATAGATCTGGCACAATACCATCTACAAAGATATAACCATTTGAATGAGTCAGAATCCAGTTCATTGTGAGCTGTTCATATTTTTTCTGTACTGCAGTTTTCTACACTTACGACCATGTGCTGAAAATCTTCCCTGAAATTTCAGTTTTCACGATGTCATAAATCCAGTCAGTTGTGTACTCTAATGAAACTGACATATACTCAGGCTGGAAATAAGCAAGTACAGTTCAGCTGTTTGTTAACTCCAGCTTTAGCAGCTGAAGTTAGTGTTCCATCTCTTTTTGTTAAAGCAGCTAAAGATAAGCTGACAAAATCAAATACATCACAGACAAAAAAATGCAAAATTAAAGTCCCTTTTACACATTATGGTAAGATAAGAGACACTAGAGACAGACAAACAGATTTCATGATCATCCATCAGTGCTAATACAGCTGGATTGTATAAATTGCCCCAGGCATGAAATTCTAAGCATTATTCATAACGCAACCCACTTTGTTCTCTGACCTCTACTTGCTGCCAATATTTATATTTGTCTTGTCCAGACGAATAAAAGTCTGTTGAAATCTGCGTCTATGGACTATGCCTCTGGTGATTAAATACGCAGTGATAAATTTAGGTATGAACACATCACAACAGATATATAGTACACTCTAAATGGGGATTATTTAGATATGAAAATCAAAAAGAGCTAAATTAGTATAATGGGTGGATCAGTGAAGACCACCCGGAACAAATAAATATAATCAATTGCTACTTTACTTATCTAGCAGTTTTAATGATTATAGAACTTAGTTTCTCTGGCTTCCTTAATGTACTTACAATTTAAATATTTATTTACTAACTGCATAGTTTTAAATTTTCTGCATTATATTTGAATTCTTTGTATCAACTCTTGCTTCATTTTGGCTCAAGTCAAGACTGAAAAGGGTCCGTGGACCAAGTCCAACCTACCTGGTTAATAAATGTAAATAAATACTCAATAAAACAGACAAAAAGTACAGTTTTAGGTAGCACTTTTTCAAAAGGCAAAGCTAGCAACAGAAACAAGCAGGGTTGCAGGAGGAGAAAGGGACTAATAAGAGTGAGGTGTTCAAGGAGTAAGTAAAACTGTGCAGTTGAGGGTTCTGTGAAGAAAGGGAAGGAAAAAAAAAAACAAGCAGAAGGTTTGGAATACTAGTGGAAGAGGAGGATAAGCAACTTCAGATGATGGCAGGTAAACCCAGGGCCTGGCATAAATGGTAATATTACAACAGGCAATACACAATTGTGTGCAGAGCTCATTGTAAATGGAGCACCTATATTGAGCCAGAAGATATAGCAAACCTCCAGGCTGATAAATTCAGCTCCAACTTTACTCCTCTCTCTCCCCCTCAACCTTCCCTCAGGAAATATCAAAAAAATATAACTCCCCCTACTATCACTGGGAACAGGTCCTTAATGCTCTCTCTAAGACCAAGAACACTGCATCAACGGGCCCAGACAATATCCCAGGATGCCTTCTAAATAGCATGAAACATGACCTATCAGGGCCTCTGGAATTACTATTTAACTGTAGCCTCCAAACAGGCTTCGTGCCTCATGAATGGAGAAATGCAACAGTCATCCCTCTGCACAAAGGTGGGCCTTCTACAGACCCTGGAAACTACAGACCCATAAGTCTCACCAGTCTTATATGTAAAGCCATGGAAAGAATGATCATGGAGATGATCAATAGAGATACTGCAAACCTCCAGACACTGGACCCAACCCAGTTTGGTTTTGTCAAGGGCAGATCATGTCTACTCATAATGGTAGACTTCTTTGAGAAGGTCACAAAGCAATGGATGAGGGAAAAATCATTCACACTGCCTACCTTGACTTGGCCAAGGCATCTGACACAATACCCCACTCGGGCATTGTTGACAAACTCAAGAGGTTTGGTACAAATCTGTATGTCACCTGGTGGATAGTCAACTAGCTCACAGACAGGACCCAGGAAGTTAAAATTGGGGAATCCACCTCTACAAAGAGGCCAGTCACAAGCGGAGTCCCTCAGGGACCAGTCCTTGGACAGCTCCTTTTTGGCATTTGCTTCACAGAAGTCAAGGTGAATGTCAGTGGTCTCTGGCTGACAAAATGTGCAGATGACTGCAAATTAGGAGCTGTCATTGAATCTCACCCTGACACAAATGTTCTCCAGGAGCGGCTGACACAGGGAAACAACTGGTGTCAGAGCCATGGACTAAAACTAAATGCCAAGAAATGCATAATAGTATCCTTTGGGAAGTCATTCATCCCTAGTAACTAGCATATTGACAACACACCCCTTAGAGTTGACCCAGTAAGTCAGGGACTTAGGGACACACATAGATAGTAATCTAGCCTTTGATCATCACATGTCTACAGTGGTGAGGAAATCATTCTATGTTGCGCAACGTATAAACAAAGGTATGGCATCTAAGTCCAAGTAAGTCATTGTTTCACTGTATTCGGCATTTATCAGACCTATCATTGAGTACAGTGCCCCCTTTGGTATGTACCTACCCAGGCATATCCAACAACTGAACGTCAACAGAGGTTCCTCACTAAAAGAATACAGGGCATAAGTAATATGTCCTATGCAGACCACCTCAAGGCTCTATCCCTGTATTCTGCCTCATACAGGCTTTTGAGGGGAGATCTATGCCTGGCATACAGGGCATTGTCAGACCCCACTCTGATGAACCTCCTGCATTTCCACAAAAGTCCAAGGAAGTCATTGTTCCACTGTTCGGCATTCATCAGACCTATCATTGAGTACAATGCTCCCTTTGCTATGTACCTAAACAGGCATATCCAACAACTGAACGTCCACAGAGGTTCCTCACTAAAAGAATACAGGGCATAAGTAATATGTCCTATGCAGACCGCCTCAAGGCTCTATCCCTGTATTCTGTCTCCTACAGGCTATTGAGAGGAGATCTATGCCTGGCATACGGGGCATTGTCAGACCCCACTCTGATGAACCTCCTGCATTTCCACAAAAGAAACAGCACCAGAATTACCCTTCTAAACACGTAAACCTTGACTGTGATATAAATGGGACCTGCTGGAGAGACAGGTATGTATCCCAGAAACTACCCCGTCTATGGAACAGGCTCCCCATCCATGTAAAGCAGAGTTCCTCCCTAACCCAATTCAAGTCCAACTTGGACAACTGGATGGGAAACCGGAAATTCATCCCTGGTTTGGTACATATGTCTCTAATGGACCCAGATAACCTGTAAATGGTTAATCTCCCAGGCCCATGTTTACACTTATCAAAGGTATCAGAACTTGTCAGAGATTTGGGATGCATGGCTAGGCTTAAAAAGGCCCTTAGCCTAGTAAACACCTACGAACCTAATAGGAAGGAAGTGTGAAGCCAGTATCTGGGAAGAATCAGTGAATGGAATAAAGGAAAACAGGAAAATACTGAAGGACATCACAGCAAGAACAGAGAAGGAAGACATTAGAGAAAGGGCATGCAACAGGCTAAGATGAGGTTAAAGGGCCATATCATTAATGGAGACAGGATTTAAGTATACCACATCTACACCCTAACCATAGAATAACTTGGGACAAACTCAATTACACATGTAAGATATGCTAAAAAGTCTTGCAAATTATAAATTGAATCAGGTACATAAATAATATAAGGTATTGCTCTTTTAAATGGTTGCAACATTGTTGCCAGGGTGTTTTATGATGTGATTGGCCAAAGGATTGCCAAATTTGTTTTTGACTGGATGAGTGATATATGAATACTAGTATATAAATGATATTTAGGGCTTATTTAAATGTCTGAAGAAGCAGTTTATGAATTCTGTGAAAGCACTAACATTTTTCAATAAATTCAAGGTGGTTTTACTTCCTGTCTGCATTGCTGTTGGTTCAATATATGTGTTATTAGAGTAAAGGGGTGTTTGAATTATAAGCTTTGTACTCAGGAGAGTGCAATGCAATTGTGTGTATTGTTTGCTTTGCTAAGTTTATGGCAAATCAGACAATTTGTTGTAGCAATTGGTGAGTTTAAGGAGATTTTTTAAACACCTTACGACATAGGCAAATATACATTATCAGAAAAGAAAAAAACATATTAACATTTTTACCATTCGCATACATTATACATCACATATATTTTCTTTCTTTGTAATTATTATTAGTCCAACATCACATAAATTGAAGAATTCCTGCCTTCCCTTAGACCTTACTCCTCCTCCACCTGAATATTATTCTGCATGTATCTGCTCTGATAGTTTTTATTTGAACCTAGAACAGAAAAGGGATAATTAGTATGGCACATAAAATACTAGATGGTAACTATAGGAATCAATCAGAGGTTTGAAAAGCCTGAGAAGATATATTGGATAAGCAATTCACAAGGAAACAATGGCAGAACATATGTATGTCTCCCAAAAATGCAACAAAGTCTAGAAGATTTTGAATTTTTGCTCCAAAGTATTTGCATAGGTATTTTTATACTCCAAGCAGACTCCAAAAATAAATTTTCCTCAGATAAATGTCAAATGTTGGAGGTTTGATGGGAAAGAAAGCAGTAACTCTGAATAAATGTTTTCGGAGCATAATGAGTTGGCAGATTTTAAAAATTCCCTACAGAGTACTCTTGCCAGAAATATTAGATGAGCAAATGTGTGTGACTAGGGAATAGATTTTTTGAGCAGGGTTTACCAGATATGAACTGCCTAGTGATAAGTAAGGCCTTGTTATGTTTAATTCTGCTGGCTGTTAAAAATGCAATTAGCAGAAAATGGAAATCAAGTCTAAAACAACTGTATTTAAAGTAGTGAATATTGTAAGAGATAAAAGAATTGGAAGGGGGATTTTTAGAAAAGGGTATGAGCAAATTACATAGAAAAAATGGAAAATGTGGGAACAATACATGCAGAATGTTTTGAAGGGAGAATGAGGGTAAAGGTAAGGCAAGAAGTAAACAAATTATGCAATGCTGGATTGATGACTGTATAAAAGAATGTGTGTGATATATAATGTTTGTAATTGTGAACATGTTAACATTGTCTTTTATATAAATGTATGTTTGCAGGTCTAAGTGACAATTCAACAAATGTGTTTTTAAAAAAAGTAAACTCATATACAACTTTAGGCATAAAAGGATTCATTCTCAAAGAAATTCTGTCTCTGTAAAATGATACAGGATTGACTCGCCATAACACTTTGCAACTCAGATACTCTTGTTGCAGATAGGCTGATATGCTGAAAAGGCCAATAAACAAACCCTAACCCTCTTGGAATCTCAGCTTGTGTAAGAGATCTCTCGTCCAACTGAGATATTCCTGAAACTCTGAAAAAGACTATGCAAAGACAAGTCATCTAAATATGGAAAAATGTGGATACCCTGTGGCCTGCAATGAGCTATAACAAGAACTAAAAACTTTGTGAACACTCTTGGTACAGTGGACAATCTAAAGGTTAACGCAGAGAACTGATAATATGAACCAGACATAAAAAACCTTACAAAATGCCTGAAGTCTGGATGAGTAACAAAGTGATAATAAGCATATTTTAAATCCAGTGTTACCAGGAAACTTGAATGAAGAAGTTATAGTAACAGATTGTGAAATGGAAGCATTTTGAACTTGGGAACCATCACAAACAGGGTTGTGGAAAGAAAGATCCAGAACAGGTCTCCAAGCATTTTCTTTCTCTTTGGCACTACAACATCCTTAAATAAAAACTTTTCCCACATGAGAAGAAGGAACTGGTTCTATCACTCCCTAGGAGAGCATGAATACCTCTCAAGCATACCAAATTCCTAAGTAAATGCCGGTTTTGAGGGCAAAATATTAGGGTGCCATGGTTTCCCGCATGGCCCCTTTAATTTCCGAATTTCCTGGCTTTTTTAATTTTTTTTTTTTTAGTTATCACCTGCAGGGCTCAATGACATCAGCTTCACGAGAGACAGACAGACCTTTAGGCAAAAGAAAATACTATGGTGGCTGTTTTACTTAATTTAATTCCTTCCTACCTGGTACCAGTATTGCTGCTGCTGTATTTTACATTGGTAACTAGTTCTGGTAGGTGATATATATGTATTCCTGCCTGGTGCTGTATTTGATAAGCTTGCATTTATTGCTCACTCCCAAGTCTGGTATGTTTTGCTTAATTTAATTCCATTACCCGGTATGTGCTGCTGTATTTTGCATTACTAATGCACTGTTTTATTTACTACGGCGGCATTTGACAAGTTTGCAATTGCATTTATTGCTCACTTGCAAGTCCGGTATGTTGTACTTTACATTAGCAGCTGGCAACTGTTTCAAGTTTGCATTTATCTCTCGTAAGTTGATTTACTGCTTTTAATTTCTGCTTGATGACAAGTTTAGTCACTCACAAGTTTGCATTTATTGCTCACTCACAAGCCGGTATTGATTTACTAGTATGGCAGCTTTAGTAATGTGCTGTTTGACTGCATTTATTGCTCACTCGCAAGTACATTATGTCATGTTTCAATTTAACCCCTGCCTGGTATGTGCTGCTGCATTGCTCAGTCCGGTATGCTATGTTTCAATTTAATTCCTGCCTGGTATGTGCTGCTGTATTTTACATTGGCAGCAGTTTCAAGTTTGCATTTATCATAGGTTGGTACTAGGCTATTGGCCCTAGGGCCTATACAAGCATAGCCATAATAATTGTCTGGCTATTTCTTCCCACAAAATTTACTTCCCTGGACCCCTGTCTAGCAGAGCGACTGACGTGATCCCCGGAGTGAATTTCCTATCTCCCATCCAATTGTCAAGGTTCCTTTTGAAGAGGGTCAATGAGGCACTCTGCTTGACATGTATGGGCAGTCTATTCCAGAGTCTGGGGAGTCTCTGGGTCAGGAACCTATCTCTCCAGCATGTTTTGTTCATTGTGCTGACAAGGTTTAGATCCCTGGAGCGTGTGGCTCTGAGGGATTGGGATTTCTTTAAGTGTAGCAAGTCCAACAGCTCTGGGTTTGACATGGCCTTGTATGTTATGCAGAGATTGCCTCTGAGTAGATGATATGCGACAGAGTATAGCTAGAGTTTTTTTAGATGGTCAGCATAGAGCATCTGCTTTAGGTCTGTGATTCTTTTAGTGAGGTATTTCTGCGGCCATTCCAGTTGTTGCAGATGTCTTGAGAGGTACACACCAAATGGGGCGTTGTATTCTATAATGGGTCTAATAAGGGACGAGTACAGTGAGACAATGCCCTCCTTTTTTTCTGGATGAAAAGCCCTTAGTGATAAGGTGTGCCACACAGAAGGATTTCCTGACTGTTGTGGAGATGTGGTTATCGAAGGTGAGACCAATGCGTCCCCAAGTCTCTTATCACACTTTCGGTGTTTAGTGTACTGCCACCTATGTGGTAATTCACAGGTACATGTTTTTTCCCCAAAGGGGATAACTATACATTTCTTGGCATTGAGCTTCAGCCCATGGCTCTGGCACCAATCATCTGTTTCTGTAAGGCCCTTTTGTAGAATATCCACATCATAAGGGGATTCAATAACAGCTCCCAGTTTGCAGTCATCTGCGAACTTTATTAGCCAGAGTCCCTTAGTGTTGGGCTGTATTCCTCACCTCGCAGTTTCAAGTTTGCATTTACCGCTAAGGCCTGTTTTGCTTTAATTTAATTGCTGCCCGATATGTGCAGCTATATTTTACACTGGCAGCAGTTTCAAGTTTGCATTTATTTATCGCAGTTTCAAGTTTGCATTTTATCGCTCGTAAGTAAGGCTATTTTGTTTTAACTGAATTCATTTATTTATTGCGGTTAAGTAAGGCTGGCTGTTTTGCTTTAATTGAAAACCTGCCTGCCTGGTGACAATGGCCATTTCACATTTGCTCTCAAGTATGTTTTTCCTCCTCGTAAGTTAATGTATTTGCTTCTTGTTCAAGGTAGCAAACACAGTCACTTCAAGAGAGGTGTGCTTTTGCTTAACTTTGAGAGAACACAGACGGACACTGAGAGAACACAGACAGACACTTTGAGGTGAGTGTGTGTGTGTGTGTGTGTGTGTGTGTGTGTGTGTGTGTGTGTGTGTGTGTGTGTATGTAAAATGCGACAGTTATGTATAACTGGTAGGTAGACTCAAACCCTGTACCTTAAGTAAAAGTAGCAAGAATTCTCTACCCAAACCACCATTTTCAATCCTGGAATGTTTGGCTCATACTTTTGGTCTGTTCTTCTTAAAATCTGTGTTTTTCTGGCAAAGCAGTGATAACTGAATTCACTAAATAATGATAGCCAATTAAGTTTCAGTCTTCCTAAATTTCAAGAAACACATGGTAACACAAAACAT
This sequence comes from Protopterus annectens, assembly GCF_019279795.1. Lineage (NCBI taxonomy): Eukaryota > Metazoa > Chordata > Ceratodontiformes > Protopteridae > Protopterus > Protopterus annectens. The sequence goes on from NC_056731.1 coordinate 1,917,751,035, forward strand.
TTTATTCTAGCAACTTTCTAAGATTATACAAGCAATGTTTAAAATGTGTCCCTGGTTTGGGGCCTTTGTCCCCCCCCCCAAATAAATTTTGGCTTTTTCCAGAGTTCTTATGCTGCATAGTTCTTCAGGTGGGAGAGAGGTTTAGTGCTGCTTATACCAAGTCTGATTGTGTTAGTAGCACAACAGGTAGAATACTTGCTTTCAATGAGGAAGACTGTTGGTTCTACTCCCATAGTATGTAGATGGATTGCTGATACTGTGTTATACTTTTAGAGGGTTTGGATGTTGCAGCCCGATGAATGTCTTCTTTGGTGGAGATACCTAGTAACTATGAACCTGTTATCAGTTTGCCATCTATTCTCTACTGCAATATTACTAGCAAATTATCATTTTTTTTAACATAACATAGGCAGTTTATTCCTCAAGGGCAATAGGCACTTTATTTGTAGATAAAACAATGAAATATAAAGTTGTTTGCTAGCAGCAACCTCTTCATTAGTTACAGATCTCTTTAATGTGGAATTATTTAGATGACTTTTACTTCTGCAGAGATTGTACATATTTACTGATATTGGTGGATTGTAGAAGTTTCAGTGGACTTTTATGATGGAAATGTTCTGAATTGGGCAGTTTTTTCATTACTGGTTCATGCATTTTGTTTCACTGCTTACTGGATAAATGTTCAAAACAATAAATTTAACACACACTCTAACAAGTGTGCTATATTATACAAGGAATATAATTTAATACAATCAGGAAGGTGTATCAAAGAACACATGTATGTTTTGTGTGCAAGGGGCCTGTGATCTGAAAACAGCCCAAAGGTAATCTTTATCCACCACTGGCCAGATGCATTTTCTTTGAATGTGGGTTTCAATGTTGTTTTAATGAATGCGAGATTCAAGGGCAGAGAAGTTTTAATGCTAAGTCTATTTTCATTGTGAGACTGTATTGCTTTGTTTAGTCAATGTCTATTATTGTTTGTGCTATAACATGTTAAAAGTTTTAAATGAAATCCAAATAATCATTGTAGAAGTAAAGCAGTGTGCACATTACAGTGTTTAAGGTAAATGGGGCGAAATAGCCAAGTAATAGGATATTAGAATGGCTAAGGGGGGGGGGGGGGGCTGTGTATGGGGTGGCCCACTTAACCATGATTTTGTGAGGAGGGGAAGGACGGCAAACTCAAAGAAAGCCCACGGGGTGTCACTGTTAGATAGAGGCACAGTATACTAACCTCGAAAAAGGGCATAGCAAAATAAATTTAAAATGGGTGGCGAAAGCCAAATACATTCTGGCTAGGCTTATAAATGCCCTAGGGCAGATAGCCTAGTATGAACCTATGAACCTATGAACCTATGAACTCTAGCTACGCCACTGATCAGTAGGTCATGGAGAATGGCTTTTGGAAGTCCTAGCAAATTATAATATTCTTTAGCTAGGATTAGAATATTGCTTATCATTAAATGCCCTACTTTTACCACAAAACCCACATACTGCAAGTCACCAAAAACACAATCCTAAGGTTCATCATCTTCTCCCTTCCCAGTGAACATCATTGCTACACATTGCTACACATTTAAAAAAAATGGTTACCATTTACTACAGGGTCTTAGCTCTGGGTCCGTATTTTGGTTGTCTGTTCTTCAGTTTGTGTTTGAAAGTTGGTATCCCACAATTCCACTGGAGCGGGCGCTGTTACATAATTATGTATGCAAATTTATGTTAATCAGCATACAGATTTGTACCCATTTTTCATGGGCCTTTGTCCATATTTTTGATGTTTCCAGGTTGAAATAAAGGAATTTGGCCCTGTGGAATGGGGAATTACCCCCTGAAAAGAAGGAATTTCCTCCCAGTATCTTCTGTAACCTTGATGAATGATCCTCAGAAAGTACAGTTGTCTAAAGTCTTACCATAACAGTAGATGTCCTTGCCTTCACCACTGCAGTATTCATTACAAATGGGATTTCCTGCCATGAAGCCCACCGTCCGACCAGTTTACTAAAGTCTTCCATTGCTTTAAGGTATGCTGAACATCACCTACACACTTCCTTGTGTAGCGTAGGGCATAAAGGTGGCGTTCAGGCATACCATCCTCAGAACTGATTGCCCCAGTAGGAACAGCAGTCCAAGGAAAACCAAGGAGAACCTGTACCTCCAGGAAGGAATAAAAAACTAGGGGGGTGGAGGGAGGGAGTGAATACTGCAGTTGGTGAAGGCAAGAACATCTACTGTTATGGTAAGATTTTACACAACTGTACCATGTCCTTACATTCACCTCTGCTGTATTCATTACAAATGGGAGAGTGCCAAAGCTCAAAGGAGGAAGCAGAAGCACAGCCTCTAAAAAGCCATGAAGAATAGCATTGGCAAAACCAGCCATAGCTCTGGAGATACCATCCAACTGGTAATGTTTAGTAAAGGTATGCACAGAAGTCCAGGTAGCAGCTTCAAGAATAGAATTAGCATCTAAGCCTTTGAAAAAAGCATCAAAAGAAGCCACAGCTCTAGTGGAATGAGCCTTTACAGAAGAAGGAAGGCTCTCACCATGAAAAGTGTAACAAAAGGAAATAACCTTTGAAATCCAAGTGGAAATAGTTTGCTTGGAAACAGCCAAACTGAAAGACCTACGATGAAAGGAAATAAATAACTGGACAGCTTTCCTGATAGCTTTAGTTTTATCCAAATAAAATCTGAGCTGTCTATGCATATCTAAGGTATGCAGCTCCCTCTCATTGTCAGATTGCGGAGAGGGGTAAATGTAAGCAAATTAATAGACTGATTAAGTGACAACTCATTAACCCCCTTGGGCATGAAAGAAGGATTAGTACACAAGGGCACCCTGTCCTCTTGAAATATCAAAAAAGGTGGACAAGCCATAAGGGCTTGCAACAAAGACACCCATCTGGCAGAAGTACCAGCTAACAAAAGAACTGTCTTCCAAGAACAATGTTGCAAGGAAGCTGAAACAGTAGGCTCAAAAGGAGCTGGAGTCAATTTTTCCAGAACGAAATTAAGATCCCAGGGAGGAGGAACAGCCTTCCTGGGTGGTCTAATATTAAGGACACCTTTAAGAAATTGTTTAGCCTCAAATCTAGAAGCTAACGGGGGAGTTAAAGGCTGACAAGCAGAAAGAGCTAATAAGTGTGCCTTAATAGAAGAATAGGCCAAACCAGCATTGAGCAACTCACACAAATAAGACAGAACCAAAGGAAAATCCACAGAAAGGGGGTCCAGGTCACGAGAAAGATACCAAATAGAAAACCTCTTCCATTTAGACAAGTAGGACTTCCTAGTAGAAGGTTTCCTGGTCCTCTGTAGGGCCTGTAGCACGACCCACAGTGTCAGTTGTGGACAAGTAGGGATGGATGCGAGACCCATTGTCTTGTGTGAGGAGATCCGTCCTGTGAAGTAACTTGTAATGACTGCCCTTGGCTAGATGCAGAAGAATAGGTAACCAGTGCTGTCATGGCCAAAAGGGAGTAACCAACAAGATTTTGGGAGCATCCTGTTGAATCTGAACTGGACTCTTGGAATGAGAGGAAGGGGAGGGAATGCATAAAGAAACATCCCCTTCCAAGAAAATGAGAGGGCGTCCACCTTCCATACCAGAGGACCTGGGACTCTGGCACAAAACAGAGGAAGCTGTCTGTTCAGAGGAGAGGCAAAGAGATCTACTTGAGAAGTACCGCACTGGTGAACAATGTCCAGAAACACATCCACTTGTGGGATTGAGTGAAGGACCTGTTTAGATTGTCTGCCACAATATTCTGATCTAAAGGAATATAAACTGCCTGAAGCGTCACTTGATACTGAACAGCCAGATTCCATACCAGAAGTGCTAGCTGGCAAAGACGGTAAGATCTCGTACCCCCTGTTTGCTGATATACCACATGACTGTAGTACTGTCTGTGAATACCTTGAGAGGACCCGGAGAAAAGAGAGGATGAAAGGCTTGAAGAACCAGCATAAAAGCTCTCATCTCTTTGACACTAATGTGTTCCTTCTGCTGATGAGGCAACCACACTCCCTGAACCCTCAGGGAGCCAAATGTTGCTCCCCATCCCACATCTGAAGTGTCTGCGAGCAGGTCCCAAGACGAAAGAGGAGGTTGAAAAGGGAGCCCTGGATTCAGAAACAACTGTTGAATCCAATCCACCACAGAAGTTCTTTCTTAAGACACGAGAGAAGAGGAACAGGAAAGTCTAGAGGATGTGCATGCTAAAACCACACCAACTTCATAAACCACTGGAACTTCCTTAAGTGGAGTTTGGCCAATAGGGAGCATTGAAATGGTGGAAGCAATGAACCCTAGAGCTCTCAGAAACTCCCTGGCTGTAATGGAGGCCAGGGGAAGAATAGTCTGAAAGAAAGAAATGAGATTTAATGACTTTGGATGAGGCAGGGATGCCATCATTGGCATCATTTGAATCCTGCAACCCAGAAAGACATGATCCTGAGAGGGAGTCAGGGAAGACATTTTGACATTCATCGTGAACCCCGGGTTCTAAAGAAGAGAAATGGTAAAATGAAGATTTAGCAAAAGGACCTCTGGAGAAGATGTCTGATTCAGCAGGTCGTCCAAATAAGGAAATATTTGGATCCCCTGAAGCCTGCAGAACGCAATCACAGGAGTGAGGCATTTGGTGAATACCCTTGGGGCAGTAAAAATGCCAAAGAGCAAAGCACAGAACTGAAAATGCCAGGAAGCAACAGAGAAATGCAAAAATCTCCTGAAAAGAGGATGGCTAGAAATATGGAGATAAGCATCCTTGAGGTCCAGAGACGCCAGTAAGGCTTGAGGGAGCAAAAAAGGAATAAGGGGCTGAAGGGATAAAATCCAAAAGGAAGGCACCTTCAGAAAAGTGTTTAGATTTGAGAAGTCTAGACTAGGTCTCCAACTACCTTCTTTTCTGGGCATTAGAAACACTCTTGAATAAAACCCATTTCCCTTTTGGGGCACAGGCACCTCTTGAATAGTACCCTGAGATAAGAGGTCTCAAAGAACCTCTGTGAGGAAAAGGAAGTTGTTTCCGAGGAGGCTGAGGAATGCCCATAAAAGGAGGGTGGGAAATCCAGACCATGAAGTACCCCTGCCAAGTTATTGACAGAACCCAAGAATCCTGGGTGATTCGGAGCCAAAGAGAAAGAGAATGGCAAAGAGAAAGAGGAATGTGGCTGGGAACAGGTGGATAGTCAGACAGCACCTGGTTTGGCAGGAAAGGAAGGCTTAAGAATCCCTGCAGTCTCAGTGGCCATAGCAGGAGGAGTCCGTTTACCACCCTTTTTACCTTTAGGTGGGCGAGACTTCCTAAGAACAAAGCCTGGCTTAGAAGGGTAGTTTCACCGAAATTTAGGCACAGGAGAAACAAAGACATGCTTAAGCTTGTAAAGCCTTCCCCTTGTCCTGAAGAGACGTAAATAAACCAGAAGCTACTTCCCCAAATAAAAGTTCATTATCCTGAGGAGCATCCATCAACTTAGCCTTAATATCATTGGGTAAAGGTTGAAGCCTAAGCCAAGAATATCTCCTCAGAACTGAACCAAAAGCAGCAGCCCTAGAGGTATCTGCTGCATCATAACTACATTTGATAGAATGATGAACTGCCTGAGAGGAAGTCCCTAGCAAGGAAAGAGCAGAATATTTACTCTTAGAGTCTGGAAGATCAGAAAAAAGCTGACAAGCCTGAGAAAGAAGAGCCAAGACATACCTAGAGATATGGGTCTGATAATTAACAGCCCTAAAAGCTAGGTTAGCCGAACTATAAACCGACTTACCCAACCTATCCATGGTTCTACTGTCTTTGTCAGAAGGCAGTAACTTGGATGAAGGAAGCAACTGAGAAGGCTTATCAGGGGCTACAGACACCACAGAGAGGTCAGCAGCAGGACATTTAAACAAAAAGGAACAATCCTCTGGCACCCTATAAAACCTATCAGACTTCTTGGGAGCAGAGGACAGAGAATCCAGAGCTTTAGAGGCACTGGAAAAAACATCCATTAAAGCATCCAAGACAGGAGGAATGGCCACAGGTTTAGGAGATTCCATCTGCAGTAACTCATAGTACCTCTTATGGATATCCAAAATCTGGGCACAATCCCACTTAAAAAATTCCATCATCCTGGAGACTGTGTTCCCAAAGGAAATTTCCTCAGAAGGATTACCTAGAGTATGAGAGTCGTCCTCCTCAGACCCATAGTCTAAAGGAGAAGGAATATGGGTAGAATAAGCAAGGGATTCGTCATCAGAATCCAACTCTTCCTCAGAAGAATTCAATACTCTGGGCCTTTTAGGGGAAGAAGAGGTCCAAGGAATCAAACCCACTTGAGGAGGCCTTAATGACAGTAAAGCACTAAACAACCTCGGAGTAAAGGGCTGCCGCTCACTTTGTGGATCCCTAGGAGCAGAAGAAACATGATTAGTTTTTTGTTTCTTTTTTAAGGGGACATCAATCCTAGAAACCTGAGAAGGCCCAGACTCAGAACGGCATTCCACAACTGTAGTAGGAACATCTTCCCTAAAGAGAAACTGCGGAACCCTTCTAGACCCCTCGGAAATAGTCAACCATGGTTTCCCCCTGAACGCCTAAAATGGATGCCTGCAAAGCCTTGGACGTGCTGCCCACCGGATCCTCACCGGACTCCAACCCAGACGTGGTATTGGAATCTGACAGAACAACTGGGTGACCCTCCAGGTTCATAATAACCTTGGGAGAAACTCCTGGCAAAGTCTGGGCAGCGCAAGATTCCAGTCTTACCTTATGCATCTTTTCTTCCTCGGGGCAGGAAGTTCTATCAATAGTATCATTAACAAGAAGCTTAAGACACTGGTTCTCAAGATACAATAAAAGGGAAGAAAGCCTACTACAAAGAGTTTTAGGGACAAATGTCTGATAAATTGAACAAGCTGTATGGTCGTGAGCAGTACCTAGGCAAAAAAGACACTTATCGTAGCAGTCTTTATGGGGAATCAGTGTCCCACACTGGCATTTACCCTTCATGGATGACATTAACACCAAACAGCACAAAACAATAAAAAAAAAAGAATAAAAAACCCAACTGGGTACTTATCTGCAACGGTGAGGACTTCAGGAAACCGAAGTAAAGCACCAGAAAGCCAACAAACAGAAAAACAGCAAAAACGGACAGAGATAACAGACCGATGATTAAAAACAGCATTCTGACTGGCGGCAAATAAGTTCCAAGGATGGTACACGTGTCACCTTTATGCCCTACACTACACAAGGAATGTGTAGGTGACATTCAGCATACCTTAAAGCAACGGTAGACTCTGATAAACTGGCCAGACGGTGGGTTTCATGGCAGGGAATCCCATTTGTAATGAATACTGCAGTGGTGGTGAATGTAAGGACATCACATTTTCTGAAACTATCTGTTGCCAAAGAAAAAAGTGGAGAGTCAGACTTTCTGGAAGGGAAAAGGGACTGATGAGGTGCAAAGTCCCTTAAATAGTCATTCTGACTTGGTAGACTGTCTTTGGTTTTGCTGGGTTCCTGAATTCTTTTTAAACTCCCCTGTGCCATTTCTTATTAAGCATCCGTTTAACTGCATTTTGTTGAGACTGTTTATTTTGATTTTTTTGCCAAAGTTGGACTAGGGATTAAAGAATCTCTTACAATATTTGTAAAAATAGGCCTGAAAAATCTTACAGATTCCCTGTGTCAACTTACCCTTTTAGTCACACTTTTTTATCATCTCTGCAGCACAGTAGCCAAAAATTAAACAGTTATCCAAAGGAAAATTTAAAATCTACATTTTTACATCCTCTGGGAACGTAAGAGAATGCAGCTTCCTCAAAACAGTACCAGTTGCCATTCCCCTGGAGGAAGTATCAACAAAGCAATGGCCACTGGTACTGTGGCCACTGCCCTGGAAGAAGTGTTAAGAGAGTCACACACAACAGATGACTACTGACTTGTACAATGAAAGAAACTAAATTATTTAAAGCAGATTTTTCCTCATGAGAAGAAACTGCAGAAAAACATTTCTCATACTTTCACAATTAGTCAGAATAAACTTTAACTTAGGAAGCATATACTTTTTCCCATACTTATCAATAATCTTCCCATCCACATCAGAAAGACAAGTATTGGAGTTAATTAAACGTCTAGCAGCTGGGTCAGGTTTGAAAGATGAATAAAAACTCAAAGACTGAGGAACTTTATACTTAACTGCCTTTTTATTGGCAGCAGGCTGACTACCAGGAAAACTGCAGGCAGTGATAAACATCCTCAAAAGCCATCAGAACTGGAGGAACTGATTGATGAAGGATCTGGAAATTCCTTCTGTAACAGCTCATAATATTTTCCTGACAGACTGAGAAAAATCAATGTTCTGCCAGTGAAAGCATTGGCAAATTCTGGTAATAGTCTCATAGACCATGAAATCCACATAGGGTAAATCAGAAACTTAGCTATCAACTGAGTCTGAGTCTGAATCAGAAAACGGATAAAAAATCTTGCACCTGTCCCTTCATCTTCCTGTCCAAATTCAAAATCTTGAATCACTTCAGGAAAAGAGGTATCCCTCTTTATTTTGCCAGAAATCACCTTACAAGAAAGATCAGTAGGCTGAATTAAACCCTGAGTCAGATCCAATAAACTACTACAGGAACATGGGGCACGCAATGATGACAATGGCAGCAGCAGCTTCCCCAGGAATCTGCAGAATATTCTGATAAAACAGGAAAGGCTTCTCTGTTCTCTCTCCCCGGACCAACAACAATGGCTCTCCTTGACCCACTGATGCAAATTACTAACCTGCTGTGACGACAATGGCTGTTTGCTTAACCTTTTCTTTTTGTGGCTGGAAGGACTGATTGTAGGACCAGTAGTTTGTTCCATTGTCAAGCTTTATAATGGTGCCTCTTTCCCAGGTAAAACAAGCAGAAAAGCCAGTAAAAATGTAAAGTTTTTAAAAGTCACTTTTCATATAAACACACAGTAAAAAGCACTTTAAAATACCCTGTCAGGCCACAGAAGTAAATAAACACAGTTTATCCACAGAAAAAATGTTTTTCAATTACTGTAAACAACTTTTAAACTGACAGGAATAAAGTGCACTCCCACTTAAAAGTAGAGTTATGTCTCATGACAGTCCTTTAAAACACAAACTTGTAGCTTAAAAATAACTTTCCTAAACAAGAATGTACAGTAAAACAAACAATTGTTAATGTGAAAGGTTTTTACACAAAGGGAACGTATCTGTCCATTGCAGGAATAGCACAAGCCGACTGCTGATCCTAGAAAATCCAGCTGAGGATCGATCTGTTCAATGACAGGAAAGCTATGAAAGACCTGGTGCCCAAACTGGTCTTTTTAGTCAGTTCAGCTCAAGTCAACTGACAGGGTGTGTGGACAGTGCTTTGAAGCTTTGGAAGGTGGCCAGCTGATAAATCCTACGTAGGACATAACCTGTAGAGCTAAGGCTACTGCAGCAGTGAGATCAATATGATGATTAACATTCCTATTTTTTGGCCTGATTTACCCTGCATATGGAATGGCCCAGACCTAAATCCAATAGAAAATCTGTGGGGTGACCTGAAGAGGGCTGTGCACAAGAGATGCCCTCGCAATCTGACAGATTTGGAGTGTTTTTGCAAGGACGAGTGGGCAAATATTGCCTAGTCAAGATGTGCCATGCTGATAGACTCCTACCCAGGAAGACTGAATGCTGTAATTAAATCAAAAGGTGCTTCAACAAAATATTAGTTTAAGGGTGTACACACTTATGCAACCAGCTTGTTGTATATTTTTTATTTTTTATATTTTTTCCCCGAACAGATCTGTTTGTTTTTCAACTAAATTGTACAGCTTATAGGTTACATTAAAGGTGAGAAAAGTTTTGAAATGATTTATTGTGGTCTCATTTTTTTATATCACAAAAGCCTGGCATTTTAACAGGGGTGTGCACACGTTTTATATCCACCGTATGTGCTATTTGGTATTCACATTTTATGCTAATTAGATGTTCAGATTTTTGGCTGGATGTACCTACTTTCCAAGGTCCTTTGTACATATCTTTGATGTATGGAGGTCAAGAGGTATGTACTTGCAAGACAAAATCATCCCTAAAGATACAAGATGTCCTCCCAGCATTCTATAGGCATATCAATAGAAATTGTCAGGAAAGCACTGGGATAGGTTTTTAAGGGGCACTGCTCACAGATGCTCAGGCTGCATAATTAACAGGACATGGTTTGATTACCAGTGTCTTGTTATTATGTTTATGGTGGTAGAAGTGAGAAGTGTTAACAAATAGTATGACGTTCTCACTTCTGGGTTAGATTTCCCATTGATTTTAATAGTAAACTGCAGAAAAATTATTTGGGTGATACAGTAATTCTAGTAGATAAATTATCTTGCAAATCCAGCAGCTGAACAAGGGAATTTTTTTAAATGATTTAAAAAAAATACCATAAAATCACAAATACTCTGCACTCACAATAGTAGGGAATCACTGTGTTGTCAAGTACTCTTAGCTGCCACACAACACTGTAACCCAGGTGCAATCACTGGCAGCAAGGATGGAGCTCCCCAACTAGCAGAGAATCCTACACAGTTGCCTAGTGAGCCTTGTGTTAGACTTGGCACTGCCAATGACTTGCCTTCAGGAACAGATTTGCGTTTCTGGACAGCCAGTCAGGGTTGGAAAAACTGAGCGAAGGAGAACATTTTTTAAAGAGGTAGGCTCCTTTAAACTGTTAGTAATACCCTATGGAAAACACATGAAATGCAGCTACCTGTGTTAGTAGAAAGGAGAGACAGAGAATATTAGAAAAATATGAAGTTACAGAGTCACATTGCTCCCATTTTCCCCATCTAAACCTCCATTTACTCCAAAACTGATGTATGGACACACACACAGTAATTACAATCACCACAATGGGAAATCACTTTCAAGGGTGCACATTAGTGACCACATAACCATGTGCAATGCCAAATGAAACAGGAGTCTGATGGAGAAAATGCAGGAAAACACTAAGCAATGACATGCGACTTGTAGGCTGTGAGTGGAGTAAAGCAAGGCAAGTCTTCATAAAAACAAATCTATGCCATTTTCCCTCCATGGCTGCCAACCATAAGCCCTCCTTCTATGGTTCTTGAGTCCATTTGTTTCCCCCACTCTAGAAGTGAAAGGCAACCGAAGGGTGCCATCATGCATGCAGCCATGGACATGTTTTGTGTTCATGCTTGCAAGTACTGCTACAACATATAAGGGAATTTATACATTTAAGGTCTATTGCTGCCCTTGTTTGCTGACATGAGTGTTAACAGCATCACAAGGGCATACAGTTTCCTTCCCTTGCATGTATGCTCCCACCCATGTAATCAGTAATGGTTGCCATTACTGGCTTGACAGCTTCAAGTCCACATCTCCAGCTCTTGGTTGTATCTTCTCCTTCAGCAAGATGGCATGTTGCCTAGATGCCTACTGCCTCCCCAGAAGATGGATGATTTAGCATTAACTGCTTCCTCCTATCCTGGTTTTTAAGTTGATATGCCAAGATCCGAGCAAATCACTTACAATTATCCATTCTTTGACCAGAAGCCAGCATTTATTCATTAAGCATGCAATTCACTGAACAAACTGAACAAAAACATAAGCAGCTACATTGCAAGCATGTCCAAGACCTAGTGGACATATAAAGACATGAGTAAGACAGACAATGAAGGTTGGGAGAAAGTGGGTGATACTTACTGATGATCTAAAAACACCAAATCTTCCTCTCCCAGCCGGTCATCCTCCAGTTCACTAACTTTTGCCTCTTTGGCCACTGCAAGTGGCAGTGAGTCAGCTAAGTTGTGAAAATGATCAGCACCTAGAACAAAAAAAAAATAATCATCAGACAGCAATGACTTATGAAGAGTTGGTGAAAAGGATGAAAGATTAATCAAGTACAGATAAAATTCACAAAAGCAACCATGACCATTCCAAGACATTCTTTAGCACTTTTACTTAACATATGTCATGGATTCATTTTAAGATGTATGATCTGCAAAAATAAATCAAATTAATAATGTTTATTTTATTATTTTAACTGGGTTGATTCATAGCACAATCTGGTTAAGTTACTTGGTTAGAATCCCACAGTAGGTAAATAGAGGCTGAGGAAATCAAATCCTTAATTACAGGGAACAGACTGTTAACAGTTCACTGCATTAATCTTTTACATTAAATGCCAAACTGCCAAGGCTTTTTTGGCTCCCTTTGAAATCCCAAGTGCCAAAAAGCCATAAAAAGACCGAAAACCCGAGAAGATGAATCTGGAAAATCACTCTTCTCCTTAAAACTTATTTTTTGGGAGGAGGCTGCAAGGCCCCTTGCACCCCGATGTGGGAAGCTCCCCAAACACATATACAACAACTCTGAGATCGCCATACCTTGGAGAAAAGAGAATATTCCAAGAAATGGCATCTCGGACTTAGTATATGTAAGTCCATTCTTTCAGCCATTCATTATCCACGTTTCGGGACATACTCTAGTTTCTGTCATTTCAAATTTGTCCCCTTTTCCCATTCTTCTATGCTGCTGCTTGCTGAACATCAGTCCCTGCCTCTCTTAGCCAACTGACAATTTATTCCACCCTACACTAGGGTGAGAGCCAGCTGAGAGGGGATCATTTTAGGTAGCTGTCATGGGTTCTTGTTTTACTTTGGCCCTAATCCCACAGTGCTTGCTCAACAAGACATTCAGGATTCAGCATGGAGAAGGCATCAAAAAGGGCTGCAACCCACTGCCAGCAATGTTCTGAAGCCAGCACTACTGTGTGGTGTCTATTCTCCACTGTGGACTGGCGACTCTACATTCTGTATTGCTGTGCTTCACTGTAATGGGGCCCCCACACCCTTCTCCTGAAGAAAAACAGGTCAGCAATTCCAGTTCACTATTCCCTTTCCCTTGCCAGCTCCAACAGCACACTACCTGAGCTGTTGCACAGGCATTGACCAGAACTCCAGAACTTTTAACACAGGGTATTCCTGAACAGTGGATCTTCAATTCCTGAGCACTTTCTTCCAGCAAAGGGAGTCCATCTGCTCAACTCATTTGAGAACAGCCCTCTCAAAGCCTTCTCTTGCCTTACATTTGACATTTACACTACTGTTAATTAAAAATATGAGAAGTCATCTATTCATTTACTTTACAAATATCATTAAAATAACCTTCAAAAGACTTCCCTGAAGTGCATGCAGGAAGTAGCAGTGCCAAATCTAAAATGTGATTTCATAGGCCTTAAGGCTTTCCCATTTTTCTAATAGAAGAGATTTAACAGGGCAATCATAATCTACCTTGCTTGCCTGGAAGAGTACATGTGTGTGTGTTTCATCTACTGCATAGAATCTCTGCATGCTCAGTAAATTTTGATATCCTAACATCCCAGGTAGCTTTTTATTTAACTAGATGTGTCTAAAAAGTAAATAGGGACATGAACCAGTGTGGCTGAGAGTGAATTCTGTAATCAGGTCTAGAAAAAAATTAATTAATAAATAACAAAATAAAAAAGTAGTTACTACAAATTAAGTTTGTATCCTTATGGATGGTAAGGAAAGTTCCTTCATGTCAAGGTGCTTTTAACTGAGAAATTATTTTAGATGAAGTGAATGCCACCAAGAAAGGCACCTTCCAAGAAAGGGTCATCATCCCCACAGAAACAATCAGCTTAAAATGAAGAAAAATGACAGAATGTACAGTAAAATTATGATCTCCATTCAGAACAAACAATGGATTTATTCTCATTCTATTTATGAAGGGCCAAATTGGATGACAGATGAACTCTGACAGAACAGTTCTTCCAAGATATTTTCTGAAATAAAAGTAGAAGTAGAAGAAAATAGGTGAACTGCAAACCACTTCAGTCCTACTGCATAACAGACATTGATCATGAATTCATATTCTACCAAGCAGGGTGTGTAGCACTGATTTAGACCTGCCAAATCTGGACACGGCTATAAATTGAGCAGCTGGGTAAACAGCAATCTCTTTCTCTCTTTCAGCTGTTCCCATTAGGGGTCGCCACAGCACATCATCTGTTTCCATTTCTTCCTGTCCTCTGCATCTTGCTCCGTCACACCAACCACCTGCATGTCCTCTCTTACCACATCCAAAAACCTTATCTTAGGCCTTCCTCTTTTCCTCATACCTGGCAACTCATCCTTAGCATCCTTTTCCCGATATACCCAGCATCCCTCCTCAGCACATGTCCAAACCAACGCAATCTCGCCTCTCTGTCTTTGTCTCCAAACCGTCCAACCTGAGCTGACCCTCTAATATACAGATTCCTAAAACTGTCCATCCTTGTCACACCCAGTGCAAATCTTAACATCTTTAACTCTGCCATGTCCAGCTCTGACTCCTGCCTTTTTGTCAATGCCACCGTCTCCAACCCATATAACATAGCTGGTCTCACTACCCTCTTGTAGACCTTCCCTTTCACTCTTACTGGTACCCGTCTGTCACAAATCACTCCTGACACTCTTCTCCACCCATTCCACCCTGCTGTACTCTCTTCATCACCTCCTTTCCACACTCACCATTACTCTGAACTGTTGATCCGAAGTACTTAAACTCATCCACCTTCTCCACCTCTACTCCTTGCATCCTCACCATTCCTCTATCCTCCCTCTCATTCAGGCACATATATTCTGTCTTACTCCTGCTGACCTTCATTCCTCTCCTCTCTAGAGCATATCTCCACCTCTCCAGGGTCTCCTCAACCTGGTCCCTACTCTCACTACAGATCAATGTCTTCTAAACATCATAGTCCATGGGGCCTCCTGTCTGATCTTGTCTGTCAACCTGTCCATCACCACTGCAAATAAGAAAGGGCTCAGAGCTGATCCTTGATGTAATCCCACCTCCACCTTAAACGCATCCATCACTCCCACCGCAGACCTCATCACTGTCACAGTACCCTTGTACATATCCTGTACCACTCTTACATACGTCTCTGCTAATCGCAACTTCCTCATACAATACCACAACTCCTCTCTAGGCACCCTGTCATATGCTTTCTCTAAGTCCACAAAGTCACAATGCAACTCCTTTTGACCGTCTGTATATTTTTCCATCAACACTCTCAGAGCAAACATCGCATCTGTAGTGCTCTTTCCCGGTATGAAACCATACTGCTGATCACTAATCATCACCTCCCTTCTTAACCTTTCTTCCACTACTCTTTCCCATAACTTCAAGCTGTGACTGATCAGTTCTATCCTTCTGTAGTTACTACAGCTCTGCACATCACCCTTACACTTAAAGATAGGTACCAAAACACTTTTCCACCACTCCCCCATGATCCTCTGACTTTCCAAGACTTCATTAAACAATATGGTTAAAAACTCCACTGCCATTTCTCCTAAGCACCTCCATGCTTCCACTGGTATGTCATCTGGGCCAACAGCCTTTCCAGTCTTCATTCTCTTCATAGCTGTCCTCACTTCCTCTTGGTAATCTGTTTCACTTCCTGATTCACTATCCCCACATCGTGCAATCTTCTCTCTCTCTCATTCTCTTCATTCATCAGCCCCTCAAAGTACTCTTTCCATCTGCTCAACACACTCTCCTCACTTGTGAGTATGTTTCCCTCACTATCCTTTATCACCCTTACCTGCTGCACATCTTTCCCAGCTCGGTCCCTCTGTCTAGCCAATCGGTACAGGTCCTTTTCTCCCTCTTTAGTGTCCAACCTTTCATACAACTCTCCATATGCCTTATCCTTAGCCTTTGCCACCACTCGCTTTGCCATACGCTTCATCTCCACATACTACTTTCTTCATCTCTTTGACAATCCCACTTCTTCTTTGCCAGCCTCTTCCTCTGTATACTCTCCTGTACTTCCTCTTTCCACCACCAGGTCTACTTGACCTCTTTTCTCTGTCCAGATGTCACACCAAGCATCTTTCTAGCTGTCTCCCTTACCAGCTCTGCTGTAGTTACCCAGCTATTCGGTAACTCTTCACTGTCCCCCCAGTGCCTGTCTTAACTCTTCCCTGAACTCCACCTCACAATCACTCTTTTTCAACTTCTACCATTTAATCCTTGGCACTGCTCTCACACTCCTCGTCCTCTTCTTGATCACCGTCATCCTACAGACCACCATTCTATGGTGCCTAACTACACCTTCCCCTGTCACCACTTTACAGTCTCCAATCTCCTTCAGACTGGCCCTCCTGCATAGGATATAATCCACCCGTGTGCATCTTCCTCCACTCTTGTACGTCACCCCTATGCTCCTTACTCTTCTTAAAATACATATTCACCACATCCATGTCCATCCTTTTTGCAAAATCCACTATCATCTAAAGAGGATAAATCCAGATGTTACAAAGCACCTTCAACCTGGAACAGAAGACTCCACCTGACTGTAAAATCCTGGAAGGGGTTAGGCTAACAAATGCTGCTGAACATGAAACCAGATATGGCGAGTGCAAAGCAGCATTACTATGATCATTCTGATCATACTCACCCTACACGATATGAAAAAAGCCCTTAGTAAAAGAGGGGAAGCAGCAGAAAGAAGTAGACAAACCACCCTTTCCACAACAGGGACATGACATCCATAAAAAGAAACCCAGGGTTTGGCAAAGGAGAACAAATATGAATCTGCAGTAGTGATGATGGTGAAGATATCTAGGTCTGGTTTTGTCCATACAAGGGAAATATTCTGAACTACCTCTTTCAGAAATTCCACCCTGTGATAATTCACTCTGTACAATTTACTTGCAATCACAAAGCTGACATTAACTGATAATAATTCAATCTTTATTATTTTACTGTTTGCTAGGTTTAACTGTGAGTCATTTGTGACTGAAACTCTAATGCACAATTACAAATGTGCAATATGTTTGAATTTGGTTAAAACAGCAAGTTTGCCATATCTCTGAGAATTAATTTTTATCTCAGACAGAGCAGTATGAAAAGGGCCAGCCTTAGGCTGATTAAGCCAAATGGGCGCAACAGGGCCCCACATTTTCCAGAACCATAGCTAAAGAAAAAGGTCTTCAGACTGATGACCTGAAAAAAAATAAATAAAGAAAGAAAAAATAAAGAAGAAGCAACCATCGTTCCTACCCACATCTTCCAACCATACCAGTGAGAAAGACTTCCTGGGCAGTGAGGGAACTGGTAAAGCCCAGTATTTTCATCAATGAAATAAAGACCAACACAGAAGCTTGTTGTGATCCACTTCCAAACTCCCAACCCAACAGAGAAAGAGTAGCATAAACCCAGAATGAGATACTCAGAGCAAACAACGAGGATCCATGCCAATTTTTTTTTTAATGAAATGTGTATATTAATTTTTAAAAATGGCAAAAGAGTAAGTCATAGTTATTGGAGAGGTGTGTGTATGTGGGGTGTGTGTGTGGGTGTGTAGTGGTCCATTTTAGCTCCTACTAATCGTAGACAACAGAAGGATCTCGGCATAACAGGCTCAAAGCACATGCCAAGGCAGAAATACGGATTTTTTTCTAGAAATGCCGAAAAGTGTAGTTTCTACAGAGATGTGTGTGTGTGATTTCCTGGTATTACAAGTCCAGTACTACAGGTAATAACTTTCACTGCCCTGATTATTAAAATGTCATACTACTTCAGCATTGTCTACATCCATAAAGTGTACATTTTTAAATTCAAGTCCAGTATTTATTTATTTATTACTCTATATTACATTTGTTGACCTGGATAGTCCGACTGGATATATGTCCATTTTCAGCGGAGGCCCGGGGAGAAAAGCTCAAGATAACACAGATAGAACATAACAGATATGAGTCAAACATATTTACAAAGCCCTCTAGTAGGTATTCACAATATACACAGTGTGTAATAGTATACAAAAACAACAGGTTGCAGCAAGCTATTATGAGCAAGAGATGTATACAATATTAATTTAAATAAGGCATTGAATAAGTAGCGACTAATCATGGTTAGTACAGGGACAAAGCCAGTGCTCTTTAAAATACTGTTTGAGGCCTTTTTTGAAGAGACTTAAAGAAGGTCTTTAAAATACTGTTTGAGGCCTTTTTTGAAGAGACTTAAAGAAGGTCTTTAAAATACTGGTTGACGCCTTTTTTGAAGAGACTTAAAGAAGGTTCGAGGGTAAGGTTAGATGGAAGTGAATTCCAAGTTTTTCCAACGATGTTGGCAAACAGGGAGTCCGCCGGCTGAGTTAATGGCTTTGTGGATTTGGACCAACAGTTTATTGGATGATCATAGTTGCCCTGAATTACTGTATGGCTTTATGATATTTTTGAGTGCCAGAGTATTTTCAGGGTGATACAGAATTTCATGTGCTACTATAAGCTGACTGAACAGAAGTAGGCTAGGCAGTTCTAGTCACCCAAGAAGACTGAGGTTTTGACAGTGATGTGTCCTATATGTTGAGCCTATGGCAAACCTGGCAATATGGTTGTAAGAGTGAGAGAGCTTACTAAGTTCAGTTTTGCTCAAACTGGAGAGTATGGGGGAGGCATATAGAAGGGTAGAGAGTAGGTGTGTGCGGGTGACTGCAGTCCTAGCTAATGGGAGTTAGAAAAGGTTTACTTCTATATAATGAGCCAAGCTTCTTATTAATGGTTTTTAAAGTTTTATTGATATGCAGATCAAATTTGAGATTATTGTCCACTATTACTCCTAAAAGCTTAGTATGGTCATCTGGAGAGATAAAGGTACCGTTGTTGGATGTTATGGAGAAGGAAAATGGGGTGGATCTACTGGTGGGAGTAAAGAGGAGCAGTTCAGTTTTGTTGGCATTTAACAACAGACAGTGATTAGAGAGTCATTTTTCAACTGGTTAAATGTATTTTGTGTTAAGGTTTGCAGGTCTAAAGGGGAGGAGGCCGTACAGATCAGGGTAGAATCGTCTGCATATTGAATGCAGGCTGCATCAGGGATGGCAGGATGAAGATTGTTGATGAAGATAGAAAAGAGTAGAGGACCTAGAATAGAGCCTTGAGGGACACCAAGGGTGAGAGGTAGCAGGGTGGACAATTTGCCCTGCCATAATACAGCCTGTTTGCCATTCAGAAAGGATAGGAACCACTGAATAGCATGGTTATCTAGGGAGATGAATTTTAGGGAATGGATGAGTAATTTGTGGCTGACTATATCAAAGGCCTTCGAAAGGTCTAGAAATAGGGTTGAAGATAGCCTGTTGTTGTTCCTATTTTGGAATATGGTATTTCTAAAAGAAAGGAGGGCAGAGGTGGTGCTGTGATGTGGCCTAAAGCCATGCTGAGTGTTGGTAAGCAGACCGTTCTGAATGAGATAGTCCATAAGCTGGTTATGAATGCACTTCTCCATTAGTTTGGCTAGTGGGGAGAGAAAGGCAATGGGTCTGTAGTTGGACAGTTCTGTTGAACTTCCACCTTTGTGGAGTGGGAATAACATAGGATATTTTCCAGATTGAGGAGATAGTTCCATCGGTTAGTGTTCTATTGATTAGGATAGAGATGAGGAATGCTATAGCATCGGCTCTGCAGGAAGAAGGTCAGCAGAAAGGGTGGTCAGTTTTAGTTTTTTGATAAGGGATCGGATAAAGGTGGTAGAGACAGGGTGGAAGTTAAAGGGGGGATGTGAAGTGAGTGTGTTTGTGGTAGAGTTAGAGTGGGTGGGAGTAAGCTGGTTAGCTAAGGATTGAATAGTTTTAGTGAAAAAGTTATTAAAGGTAGTGGCAACAGTTTCGGGGGATTTATGGGTGTAGTTTGATGAGGTTGGGATAGTAGATTGCCTTGGATGAAGAAGTCGGTTAACACCTGCCCAAATCTTTTGGGGACTGTTTTGGTGTTTGGAGGTTCTGGTAGTAGTTTTTTTTGTCTAGCAAAATAAATTTTTTTTGGATCATTTCTAAGTTGACAATATCTCACTTGGTTGAAGGGGGCTTTAGTTGTTGGCCATTTGGTCCAGGCTATATTTCTAAGTTTGATTTTTTATCTTAGTTTTTTTTGTGAGCCATGGAGCAGTATTATATTTAGCCTTTACAGTATGTGCAGGAGCATGGGAGTCAAGGATGTTCAGGAATTTATTGTTAAAGAAAGTTATGGCTTCATCTAGTGGTAGACTTTTTGGGACTGACCAGTTGACCAATTTAAGTTCATACAGGAAGTTAGTAGGATTGGAGTTTTTATTACTTCTGATTCTTTTGTACATAGTCTTGTGGTGGGTTTCTGCCTTATGCTTAATAATATAAGTTAGTGAATGATGACTTAGCTCATCGGGGAGAGTCCCAGCTGTATACAAGCTTGGGTGGCTATTGATAAGTACCCAATCTAAGACGCTTTCCCTGTTGGTGGGTTTACTAATCCTAGTGGGAGAGGTTATTATTTGTGTGAACCCAAACAGATTTATATGGGTGACAGGGGATTTAGCTGAGCAGGTGCACCAGTCGGTGTTAAAGTCACCAAGAACAATGGTTTCTTGGGGGTACGTAGTGGATAACCACTGGAGGATATCTGCCAGAGTGCTTATTTTATTGCCTGGGGGAATGTAGACACAGACAATATTTATACTCTTATTATTGTTAATTTGAAGTTTGGTAATGAGGATTTCTGCATTATTAAATGGGGGCAGTTGAAGTGGATCTCTATTAACACAATGTATTTTTGTAAAGAACTGCTATCCCACCTCCCTTCTTAACTGTTCGGTCTAATCGATGTATGTTGCAGCCCGGTGGTAATACCTCATTACTGGCAGTAGTAGGTTTAAGCCAGGTTTCTTTAAGACACATTATGTCTGGGGAATGAACTGCTAAAAGGGCATGCAGGTTGGGGATTTTATTACTTATACTTCGAATGTTCAAGTGAAATGTCAGGAGAGCATTTGTAGAACTGTTAAGTGGTAGTTTATTGATGGGGTTGGTGATGTAGGCACTAATGTCACCAGGTGGAGACTGGCCAGGGTTGGGATGGATGTCCCCATTTGTAATGAGGTTATATTGAAATCGGATTAGCTTTAGAAACTTATGAATAAGTGTTAGATAGTGCTTGCTCCTTGGACTAGAGTTTAAGGTTTTAATTGGATGATAAGGTAAAGGGGATGAGGGTTTGGATGTGTGGGGGATAACTTATAAGAGAAGTTTGGGGTAGTAGGTTGACATTTTGGGTAGTGGAATCTGTATTGGTACTGGTTTCAGTATTAGTATTTCAGTATTTCAGTATTAGTCTTGGTAATGCTTTTCACAATGCTGGTTATTAGAGTTTAAGACTCCTTTGGTATTGATTATGTTCAGAAAATGCATAACTTTTTTATCTACTATATTAGCCAAATAAATACAAACTCTTTCCAGGAGCACTGTCTGGTTAACTGACTTCCTCTGAGTCAGACAGGAGACAAATAGAGTTTGAAAGAATCAAACCCTGTACCCCTGACCGCAGGAAGCAACTAATTAAGGTATTGCACTCTTACTCCTCTATATTAACTGCAGGAAGTTTACTGACTTCTTCATTTTCTCATGAGATTTACAGTTAGTCAAAAATGCCACTCATTAAGAATTGCATAGTGTTTAGCAAATGCATATTGATGCAAAAATCTGTCTTTTGTTAACTTTTTAAGTTAACTAGAGTTATCTGGTACTTTTGGCTTTAAACTGTTAAAATGGTTCCTGTAGTGAAAAGCACAGGATTTTAATTCGTCCACCTCCACCTGCCTACTTTGCGACTTTGAGCAAGTCACTTAACCAGACAGTGCTCCTATGTCACCTCAAAAAGGAACACTTTGCCAGTGGGTTTGTTTGGTTTAACAAACAAAATAATATATATAATTTCTCCATTATTTTGGGTTTGTCTAGGATTCTTGAGCAAAGACGTTGCTTGGTATTTTGTTCTGTTTCTTGTAAAATGAATGGCTTTCTGGCAAGTTGTAGATTGTAGTCACTAAATGATGAGAGGTATGTGAATTTCAGAACATATACCTTCAGAAAATGCTTCCTAATGCAAAGCTTGCAGTTCTAGCAATTTTCTAAACACATAAGAGGAAAATTTAAGACCTAATCCTTATTTTGGGTTTTTATCTCTGATTCTTAAGCTAAGTGGTGGAGAGGACAGAGAGGAGTTGCAATTAATTTTTTACTATATTTGTGGTCTGCTCATTGCAAAATGTGTTGCTTTCTGGTAAAGTTGTAGACTACAAACACTAAATAATGGCAAGCATGTGAATTTCAGACTTCAACTCCCTTCGGAAATTGTTTGCTAATACAAAACCTGCTATACAAGCAACTTTTAAATACATAAGATTAATACTGAAAAATGTTTCCTGATTTTGGGTGCTACTCTTTGTTTAAACAGGTTGGTAGGGCATAGCGGTGCAATGGGTTGCACTGTATGGTTCTCACAACAGCAACCGGAAATATACTTCTAGGTCATTATTTATGTGCTTGTCATTTATTTTAATCGACGCAAAGATCTGATGTATGCACCATCACACAAGGGACTGTAACTGATGGGGATATCTGTGTGTGTGTGACTATGTATAACAGTGTGTGTGTGTGTGTGTGTGTGTGTGTGTGTGTGTGTGTGTGTGTGTATGTATACCATGAGTTACTAGTTGCCACTGGATTAGGACTACTGAATTTTCAAAGACCACTGAGCACTCTACATCTGAAAATAAGCCACCGGGATAGCTACAATGGCCACCGTGATTTGGCTCTGAAGCTCCACAAATATTCTTTGATAAGTAATGACTGACTAGCATCGCAGCCAGAAAATAGCCAAGAAAAGACTGAATCCCCTCTGAAAAGAGAGAGGACATCTCTTGAACAGAGTCAAAAGTAAAATGCAAATGATAAAAAACACTTTATGACATGCCATCTCAAGACTGGTTAACTTTGCAGAGCATTTTAATGTATTCTCAAGACTTATG
The DNA here is from genome assembly GCF_019279795.1 of Protopterus annectens. NCBI lineage: Eukaryota > Metazoa > Chordata > Ceratodontiformes > Protopteridae > Protopterus > Protopterus annectens. The sequence goes on from NC_056731.1 coordinate 1,917,773,907, forward strand.
TATGGTAATTAATAATTCTTCCTTTAAAGTCACTCCAAAACTCAAACTACTTATATGGAAATGTATATAATAATCACAACATGAAGAATGGTATTTCAAATGTATATAAAGAATTAATAATTTATAAAACAACACCTAAATTATCTTACTGGCAACATATCACTAAAGGACATTTGCTACATCTGTCAACAGAAATCAAATCAAACATTTTATTATCAGTAAAGTACACATCTAGTTCACAGTACTGGAAAATTTTCAATTGGAAATTCTTACGCACAGCATTTCTATCACCAGATAAAAAGAACCAAGATTAACTCCTCCAGAAATGGATCATGTTGGAGATGCAACCAAGTTTCTGAAGATGACTGGAATCATATTTTTTATGACTGTATTAATATTAAACCTTACTGGAATGCATTTAGAGGAAAAACTGCTTCCAAACTACCTCAAATCCTTAATTCATGATAATAAAAATGCTACTCTGTGTGTGTATGTTTATGTAGATCAAAGGAAGACCCAACACGGTAGCTTATTTTTAAAAGTATTCTTTTATTTGTCAGCTACCGGCACATGCAGATTTTCTGTCTCTCTTTTTTCTCTTGCTCTGCCCTACCTATGATCACTGAGTACCCCTCATTTATCAGTCCATCCTTCCCATTACCTAGCATCCAAAGATATCAGCAGAGAGAGAGAAGCAGAAGCCAAGAACTGTGCCTGTTATATAGTTTAGTTAGGAGATGTTTTCTGTTTTCTCCCAACATCTTCCTCTGTTGGATGTCACACTTGAAGCAATGCTTGTTATCCAATCTAGGTGCTTGCTTTTGGATATCCACTAAACCTAGCTGTTCTACTATGCACTCCTTATATTGCACACCTCATCATCATATTCACTCTACATGGACCGCACATCTTGGTGTTTAAAGCACAACTATTCCTCCTGCTGAAGGAGTGAAATACACCCCCACCTTTCTCCTAGGCTAACTACACCAGCACTGGACACTCAATCCCACCCTTCTTCCGCCAGCTCCTCCTGCTCCAAGGTCACTAAATGAACCCAGCCAAGGCTTCATTCCTCTATGCTATGGAGCTAGCTAGCTTGGCATTAAGATTTAAAAGATATAACAGGCATATAAACGTAATATTTTAATTGTGCTAAATATAATTATTTAAAAGAACTTGTGTAAATAACTTTGTTTTGTTTATGCTGCAGAAAATACTTGGCACAAACCATGGAGAGGGAGAAATATCGTCTGCAGATTATGTAAAATCTAACAATCATACACTGAAGTAAATGAAAATAAAATAAAAAGAAAACTACAGTTCATGAGAAAACAAGGACAGGGATAACCAATGATGAACAGTCAGATGTATACTTATTAAATCTCATTTAGTCAATACAGCAGATAACAACTGTCAGATATCAAATGGAAGAAGTGAATCATGTCACACTGTTACTGAAACCTAGCAATCAGAAAAACCTGACCTTAGACTTACAGTTTTCAAAACTAAGACATGTAAGACTAGCTATGAAATTAATTTTTACAAAAAAAAAAAAAAAATTACACTATGCAAAGGCAAAAAAACATGCACAACACAAGGTTAAGCAATTTCTGTTTTAGATAGCCAGTAAATTCACAAATAACCTTTTAAAAAGATCAAGATGTAGATACAGACACAGTTACCACAAATGAGTTACATTTTAAGAGCTTCACTAGAAAAATGTAAATGTACATAAACTGTGACTTACTATTCTTATGAAAGTAATTCAATAAAATGTGTAGTCAACTGTATAGAAGCATGACAAATAAAACTCAAGTAATAGTTCTATCTGCTGCTGCTATCAGAAAGGTTTTGCAAGCATAAAAACAGTCTACTACAGGTGATCATGTGCTAGCAGCTTGCAACACACTTGCTCAAAAGGGAAAAGCTCAAACTCCCACTAACTAGATTTGACATAACTACTTAACCCTCCCAACACCCTATCTTATAACTTTGCATAGAACCCTAACTCTAATCATGAAACTATCTTCCTGCTCTCTAAAACTAAAATCCCTCCGCTCCCTAACCATGGAACTTGTTTACCACTCCCTAACCCTAAAATCCTCCCCATAAACCTAAAATTCTCGACTAGTACCCTAATCCACACTCCCATCCTCTCCCACTCCCTAACCATGGTTGCTACACTTACCTTGCACAAACTCAAATAATGTGTTCAGGTAAACTACGGCAGCTGCTTGTCGTAAAGTGTTAGAGTGTGACTGGGAGAGGCAGCCTACCCGAGCTATAAGAGGCTCTGGTCCCTGGCTTCAAGACTGTAGTCTTTGAGCATTTGGGACTTGAGTGCTTGCAGTGTTCCCTGAAAAACCTAATCCAGCAAAATAATGCACTCCACATACTGATAACACATACAGGCAATACCATTCAGAAAGAGAGATTTCAATCAATGACTAATTCATGATAACTAAAGAACAATGGTTACTGGATTATGGCATTTGTTTTGCAATGCATAGGGAAATAAGATTTAAAAATGGAGTAAAAGTAATTCAAGCTTTGCATAGTCTGTATGCTTATTTGGAAAGATGGCATTTAAGTTCTGAATAAATTAGTAGCTGGATAAAATCTGAACAAGGTCTATCAGCAAACGTACATTTATATAACAGTAATAAAAAAATATTAACAAGTTCAAATTTGAAAATGATAGTCACATACATCATACAGTCAAAGCAACATTACATAAATTATTTAATTCATGCATTTTCTTAAACCTTATTCTTCTTCCAAAACATTTTTCTGCATGCATTGTTCCCTCAATTTCCATTTTTTCTATGTAATTTACTCCTACCCTTTTCCTACGATCCCACGTCTTGTTCTTTTATCTCTGTTTCAATATTCACTACTTCATGTACAGTTGGTTTGTCGCCTTACAGCAAGAGGTTCTCCAGTTCGATCCTCGGCTGGGGTGCCTTCTGTGCGGAGTCTGCATGTCCTCCCTGTGGTCATGTGGGTTTCCTCCGGGTGCTCCGGTTTCCTCCCACATCCCAAAGACATGCAGTAGGTGGATTGGACACACTAAATTGGCCCTAGGTGTGAGTGTGTGCATGTGTGTGCCTTCTGTGGAAGGTTGGGTGCCGGGCTGGCAACTCGACACTGTAAAACTCCACTGCCAATCATGAGCGGACGGGTGATCTGCTGTGGCGACCCCTAACCGGGAAAAGCCGAAAGAAGAAGAAGAAGATGTACAGTTGGTTTAAATTTTCATTTCCATTTTCCAGTAATTGCTTTTTTGGCAGCCACCAGAATTAAAGTTAACAAGACCTTACTAAATCTAGGCAATTCAGATCCTGTATCCCAACTCAAAAAAAATATTTTGTAAGTTACCCTCATTTACTCACCCAGTATTCCTGACAGAGTACTCTGAAGGGAATTTTTAAAGTCTGCCAGCTCAGTATACTCCCAAAACACAGTTAAAACCGCAAAAGACACTGAAAACTGATAAACAAATGAAAGGATTGCCGGTAACTGTAGCACCATACTTTAATAAAACAACTTTAGCGCTTTCGTCCTATGTACAATGGACTTCTTCATAATACCCATAACATCAAACATCACTCTTTTATAACATTTGATAACCACATAACTTACACAATTAAAATGTCAGAATTTAAAGAAACATAACACAAAAAATGTCTGAAGAACAACAAGTACTAATAGTACATGACAGTGCAGAAAAACAATTATGTTATGGGTATTCTGAAGAAGTCCATTGTACGTAGGACAAAAGCATTAAAGTTGTTTTACTGAAGCATGATGTTACAGTTACCGGCCGTCTTTTATTTCTTTTTTTATACTCCCATAACATGTTTCCAGTTACCGCTTTCTTCCCCATCACACCTCTAGCATTTGCCATCTACCTGAGGAAAAATTATTTGCAGTCTGTTTGGGGTATAAAAGTATCTGTGTAAACACTTCTGGGCAAAAATTCTAAATCTTCTAGATTTTGCTGCATATTTGTGAGCCATACATATGTTCTCCCATTGTTTCTTTACAAATTACATATCTAATCTCTCTTCCCAATCTTTTCTGACCTCTTCACACTAAATCTTATAGTCACCATACAATATTTTATATGGCCTACGAATTATCCCTTTTTTAACAGTAGCTTCTGATCTACATTCAACAACCGCTTGTGAACACTAAAAATTCTATCAGCACAGGTCTGTCATTTAGGATTCCCTGTGTCCCTTTCTCTCTGTCTATACTCTGATACAACTCACTAGCCTGCAATCCAAATGTCTTCTTGGCCTCTTTCCATTCAATTACCATTCTTTCTCTACTTATCTGTTCCCACTACCTTGGTTCCTTTGCTATAATCCTCCAGGAAATTCCAGCCACCTCTTTCTATTCTTTGTACCCACAATTGCAGTTATCCCTATTAACAAAATCTCCTTTCTCCATTCCTGTGTTGGCTTAGTACTTCTTAGTATACTTTCTGCTACTTTATGACTATAATATTACATACAACTGTTATTATTCTCCTCCTTAAGCATTTGTGCAAAAAATCACATTATTTCCTTATTTCTTAAATACCCTCCACTACATCATCATCCCTTTCCACTTTAAATTGGAGCTCTCCGCTTATATTATGTATAAGAGCCTTAAACGTGTAGCTCTAAAATCATTATCATCATCAGCCCCCCCTTTTCTCATTTTTTCTACATGGGGTTGGGGTATCATTGTTAACTGTCGCCAACTCTGTCAATTCAGTGCAGTGCCACACTCCTGCCTTCTTCAACACTCATGCCTGACTGTCGCAGATCTTTTTTCACACAATCCATCCACCTCTTTGCTGGATGTCCTCGTTTCCTCTTACCTTCTTCCTGTCTATCCAAAGCTTCCTTATCACATTGTCATCTTCTTTTCTACACACGTGCCCAAACCACTATAATCTGTTCTCTCTGATCTTTTCTGCAATTGGAGCTACTTTGGCTTCTGCTCTTATGCCCTCATTTCTTCATCTCTCCCACAGTGTGCATCCTACCACCTTTCTCAGGCACTTCATTTCCATCACCTCTAGCTTCTTCAATTGTTCTGCCTTTACTGCCCAGGTGTCTGTACCATACAGTAGTACTGGTCGCACCACTGTCTTGTACAACTTACTTTTGAGCTTCTTTGGCATTCTTCTGACATAGACTACTCTATGCCACTTGGCTACAGCTCTCTGATTCTAGCTTTGACCTCTTCATTCAGACTACCCTTCTCAACAACTACCCCTCCCAGATACTTGAAGCTGTTTACCTGTGCCACTATCTTCCCTTCTATCCCTATTCTCAGCTTCTTCTGATTTCCCCAATTTGCTGCCATTACCACCATCTTATCTGTGCTTAGTTTCATTCCATGTGTCTTCAGATGTGCATTCCATTCTCCTATCCTTTGCTGAAGTTCTAGCTCTGAGTCTGCATGTACTGCCACATCATCTGCATACTGCAGCTTTGTTGATCCGTCCCCCCCCCAACCTGTTTGCTAATGTAGTCCATCGCCAGTATGAACAGCAGTGGGCTCAGACCTGAACCCTGATGTACACCTACTCCCACTGGGAACCCCTCTGTGAGGCCAAACAATGTTCATACTTCAGTCATTGGGTCCATGTACATAGTCTGCACTAAATTCTACCAATGTTTCTGGGACTTCAAACCACCACAGTACTGCCCAGATCAGCTTTCTTGGGACCTTGTCATATGCTTTCTCCAAGTCTAAGAATGTCCAGCTGGATTCTCTCCTCATCTCTTAACTTCTTCTCAAGTATCTGTCTCAATGCAAATATCGGGTCAATTGTGCTGCATCCTTATCTGAATCCAAACTGCTCATCTACCATCTTACATTCTACTGCTCTGCATATCCATTTATCAATCACCCTCTCCAGAACTTTCAGGCAATGTGATAGGAGTTTGATGCCTCTGTACTGCCCACAGTTGTGGATGTCCCCTTTGTTCTTGTACACTTGCACAAGTATGCTTATTCTCCAGTCATCTGGGATACATCTTTCTCTCCACAATGCTATTAGTGTCCTCAGGAGCCATTTCTCCCCTATCTCACCCAGCATCTTTATCATACCTGGTATGACCTCATCTGAGCTTGCTGCTTTCCCTGACTTCATCTTCTTTAGTGCCGTTCTTACTTCTTCTAGGGTGGGCTCCTCTTCTTCTCTTATCGTAGGCTGTTTCTGGGGAAGTACAGCTTTTGTGGGGATTTCTTCATTCAGAAGCTGATGGAAATACTCCTTCCATCTGCCTTTGATATCCTCTGTACTGGTGAGCAGGTTGTTGCTGGCATCTCTTATGAAGGGTGTCTGATTATCTTCTTTATCTTTCTGTCTTTGCCTTGTAACCTGATATAATTTCTTTGTGTCCCTCACTTTCCAGAAGCTGGTACACTGCCTCCGATGCCCTATTCTTTACCATTGCAACTTCTTTCTTAGCGTCTTTCCTAGCCAACCAGTAGTCCTTCCTAGCCTGGTCAGTTTTTTCTATCTCCCACTTCTTAATGCACTCCTTTCTTTCTTCTGATGACTTTCTGGACTTCTACATTCCACCACAAGTTTTCCTTATGTACCTTATTTCCATACCTGGCTTGGCCACATATCTTTTTTGTAGTCCTAACATATGCTGTTTTTTGGCGCTGCCATTCTTCTTCTACTCCACCTATTTCCTCCTCTTCTTGGGGTGCTAGAGCCCTGAGTAGTTCCTTGAACAGTTGTACTTTCTCTCTAGTCAACTTCCAGGTCTTCAGCCTGGTCTCTGTTGACCTTAGAGCCTTCTCTGACTACTGCTTGCAGCTGAGTGGTTTATGCTGTGAGACGACTGTTTCACTGGGGATGACTCTGCAATCATGGATTCTACCCCAGTACCTTTTCCTTACTAGGAGGAAGTCTACCTGAGTTGCATGTTGACTACTCTTGTACGTGATCTTGTGACTGTCTCTCTTGCTGAACCATGTGTTGGCTATTATCAAGCCATTTGCCAGACAGAAGTCTAGAATGGCTTCTCCTTCTTTATTCCTGTTGCCCCACCCATGTGGACCCAGGCAGTCCTTATATCCTGTTCTGTCTGTCCTGATATGTGCATTCAAGTCACCCAGTATCAACACCAGTTTATGTTGTCCTGCTTTAACTAGTACATTTTACAACTTCCTCACTATCACAACCCTGCTGTGGGATATAGGCTGAGATTATGAATACAGCCCTATCAATACACTGGAGTATGACTGCCATGAGTCTGTCATTAATTCTGATTATATCCCTTACTGCCTTCTGCAGCCTCTCTCTCACCACAATTCCTACACCATTTCTAGCCTGCCCTCCACTTGAGTAGTAGACTCTGGATCCCAAGCCAAGTGGCTTTGCTGCACGCCCTTCCATCTCATCTCTTGGATACATAGGATGTCCAGCCTCCTCCTCCGTATCATCATGTCATCCACTTCCAAGCTGCATCCTGTCAGTGAACCTACATTAAGTGTAGCAATTCTCAGTTCATGTTTGGCAAGTTGGTTGGTTTTATGTCCAGCTTTCGCTCAAAAGAGCTATTCCAGGCTGGGCAACTAGACACTGGCCATCCAGTAGCTTACTGACCCAGGGCTGCTGGGTTTTATGGTGGGCACACACTGGCCAATAGGGGCACATATACCCCTTCCACCATTAGCATGGGTCCCTGGTGTAGGTCAGAGTAGGCTGGGTCCTCAACCCTCTTATCACTCGTAACTACCCATGCCCATTTTTTGGCGACATTGGTCAACATGACCAAAACACCTAGAGCCATATTTTACACCGACTGGCTAGCCCTGCCATGGCATGCAGTCTGTGATCCATGTTCTTCTATCTTGAGGATACTGCGCACCACAGTAGATGCCCAAAGTGCTTGGTCTGTACAACTCTTCCCCATATAGGGCATCATGTAGACTCTGTGCTGCTGCCCACAGCTCCATTCATTGGTGAGTTTGAGATGGAAACACTCAGCATGTTTTTCGGACATGGGAGAAACCCCACGGAGACACAGGGAGAACATGCAAACTCCAAACAGGCATTGGTTGGAGGTCAGGATCAAACCTTGTACCTTGTGCATGGGAGGCGAAGACCTGAACCACTAAAGCCATCAATACTTTCAGCTCTAAAATATCTCTTTAAATCAGGTAATCCTAAATCTCTCTGCTCTATTGGAAGGCTCAACTTATCCCATTCGACACTTGCCATCTTCTCCTCCAAATAAAATCCTTCAACTCTTTATTAATTAATATCTACAAATTCTCCTCTGGTTAATAAAAATGTGATTGACCTTTGTATAAAACTAAAGAGACTAAAATATTTTGATGCTTGTATCTTGCTATCCATAACCACAGACAAGAGTTTCCAGTTTCTCAGTTTTTATATTATCTTTTTAGTCTCTTTAGACATAACTGCAGCTGCCATAACTGAATCATTTTTAATCCAAACTCTTAAATACTACATTTTTCATATGGGTATTACAGGACCTGTTCTTATGTGAGTATATAGTTCATAGCTAAGAAAGATAATATGTATTGGATCACATTAGACGTCAAGTGTCTTTACACTAACATTAAATGTGTTTGGATTAGAGGCATTATTATGTCAGATGGGAGATTATCCTTTTGCACATTATATTTTAGACTTAGTCAAATTTTGCTTGGAGAATAACTATTTTTATTTTGAAAATCAAGTTTTTCATCAAGTACAGGGTACAGCAATGGGTGCTCCGTTTGCACCCATGTATGCTAATATTTTTATGGGTTTGGTTGAATAAGATTGCATCTATACTAACTCTTTTGTTAAAAAAATTTATTTTAGATACATAGATGATTTGATTTTACTATGTGAAGGTGATATACACTTGGTATTAAATTTTGTACAGGAAATCCAATCCAATAGATTTGATATATTGTTTGATGGTTTACAATATGGTCAACAGGTTTCTTTTTTGGATGTAAATTTGCATGGAACTGTTGGAAAACATATCAGCACAAGTATTTATAGAAAATTTGAATCTCCTAACAAGTTTCTTATGGGTACTAGTTGCCATCCAAAACACATCATTGAGTCTCTACCGTTTGGTGAATTTTTGAGAATTTCAAGGTTATGTAATGAAGATAATGTGTTTATAAAAGAAATACAGCGCACTAGGACTATGTTTGAGAATAGACAATATGATATCAGATTAATTGAACAAGATATTCAGAAAGTATTTAATATTAGATATAATATAAGACAATTACATAAACCTTGGCACAATATTAATGTTGTTACCCACAACAATGTAGAAAATTTATTTGTAGTTTCCACCTATAATGTTTGTATTGATAGTATTAGACAAAATATAGTACATTTTTGGGAATTTTTAAAGAATTTTGGTGAACTTAGTGGTTTAACTAACAAAAAATTAGTGTTCTCCTATAAGAGGGGTAGGGATATCAAGGATATGGTAGTACACACCAGATTTTGTAGACCCGAGTCTAAACTTTATTATCAAATTTCTGGCACAGGAATGCAATCCTGTGGGAGATGTAGTGGTTGTCCTTATACAGTTAATTTCTTTGCACATATGAATAATATTTGTTTTAGACCTAATGGGTTGTATAATTGTAGAACAGAGAGAGTTATTTATGCTATTAAATGTGGATGTAATAAGTTTTACATTGGACAAACAAAGAGAATGTTTAAAATAAGATTATTGGAGCATTTGAGAGACATCAGGACAAAGAAAGCAGAGAGTCCCTTAGCTCAACATTTTCATGAATATCATGGTGGGAACCCTAATACTCTAAAAGCTACGAATTTGGAACAAATTTCTATGAATGAATTGGATATAAATAGAACTAAGAATATGCTTTTAAAAACAGAAACTATTTTTATTTTAAAATATGGTACTTTGATACCGAAGGGTCTGAATACAGATTGTTGTTGGAAAAGTGTTGTTTGAAATGCACTGTGTCACTTTAAGTTTTAACTGTTTAATGACTTGTTCAATGATGTATTAGTTGTAGCTGATGTTATACTGTTTTAACAAGTGGTGTGTTACTCCTTGAAGGCTTACTGTGGCTGAAGCGCTAGAGAAATAAACTTTTTATATCGGTCTTTGTGGTTTTGTTTTGTGGTGCAGCATTTGGTTTCTTCAGTTGTTTGGTGTTTTGTATTAGTTCATAGCTATAAACTTTGTTTTATCTTTATTAATTTTATATCTTGAAAAAATCTGGAACTGTCGCAGTATATTCCACAACACTGAAATGTTGTTTTCTGGTTCCATTAGGTACAAAACAATACCTCCAAATAACACCAACTTTTCTTGAACACCATACCAATTATATCCTTGAATTTCTGAGTCCCTTATTTTCTTTGCCAATGGCTGTAAATATAATGCAAATAAAGAGGAAAGAGGATACTCCTGCCTGGTTCCACTGTTCAGGCACAACTTATCAAACAGGAACCCTCACACATTGATTTTTGCCTTCAATCCCACATGTATCCTTTTAATTAACCTTACTATTGTATCAGGAAATGCAAATGCTTTCATTGCCCTACTCACATCTTTTCCTGGAGACTCTCCTGTAGACTGGCTATACATCACCATTTTTATCTCATCTCCTCTTATCTTAACTCATTGAAGCCTATAATGCCTTTTTCTGTATGCTCAGTTCATACCCATAACTCCTTATGGTGTCTAGCCCTTTTTGGGTCTGTGCTTATACTATTCACTGTCTATGTTTACTGCTCTGTAGCTGTCTTCGACATGATTTGCTGTTTGCCTAATTATTATTCATTACTTATGTTGACGCTTTCAAATCTGATTGCAAATTATCTGTTGTACATCTTCACGCCCGAGCTGTACCTGAAAAGGGTCTTAGAACTTATGCACAGTCTGGCTAACAAATGGAAAAATAAATAAAACGATACAGCTGCTTCCATGGAGATTTTGATGGTGTAACTAGGTATGGCAGATGCCTAATATAATATCAGTGTGTGGATGATATACGGGAGATTTCTTCCCTTTGCTTGGAAGTAGCATAATTTTCATTACAGAATGGTTCTACCTCTGCCCTCAAGGTTCCCAGCCAAGAGCTGACTGTGATGGCAAAAATGCTGCAACAGAAAGGTCTTCTGTTACTTGGATGACTGACTTATGGTAGGCCACAGCAAGGTCTTAATCTAACTAACACAGGCTGTGCCCTGACTGCACTTGGTAGAATAACCATTTAAGAAACTGCAAATGAAAAACTTGATAAATTAAAATTAGAAAATCAGACAAATAAAAATAATAATACAGAAGAGATTAATAAGCTAAAAGTACAGTTTTGTACCTACCATAAATGTAGATGTTTGAGTGTATACCCTGCTGCAGTCATCACACTTGGGTTATCCTGTCGTCAGGCGGTCCCGCAGTCGGCCTGAATTCCAAAGTCTTGGTCCGGCGTCGGTTGCTGCTGCTTCTTCCCTGACGTCAGTGCGCCAGGGGTATATAAGAGGCATCTGACGCCATTTTCTTCAGTTTTTCTTGCCCCAGATGTCAGGTGCCCCCCCCCAAAAGGTGGTCAGTAGATAGCAGCAATAATGAAAATTTAGCACAAACAAAACCTCCCTCCAGCTATAAGCAAATACACCACAAAGGTTGTATCAGATTTTAAGGTACTGAAAAGGTTTCAGTTAGGTTAGAGGGGATGGAGGGAGGGTAACCTGGACTGCAGCAGGGTATACACTTGAACATCTACATTTATGGTAGGTACAAAGCTGTACTATGTTCATTGTGTTACCCTGCTGCAGTCATCACACTTGGGTTGAATCCCAAAGCTAAGGATGGGAGGTGGAGTCAAACAGGGTTAGAGGAAGCTAGAAGGCCCTGCAAAACTGCAGTGGCAAAGCCAACTCTAGACTTAGAGTAAAGTGGTAAGTGATAGTGTTTGGTGAAGGTGTGTACTGAACTCCAAGTTGCAGCTTCCAGAATATCCTTGGTTGGCACCCCCCTGAGGAAGGCTGTAGATGTAGCTGCTGCCCTGGTGGAGTGGGGCCTTATGCTAGCAGGAACTGGTTTTCCATGATGGGTGTAGCAAAAACGTATGCAATGTCCTATCCATTTGGAAATGGTCTGTTTTGAGATAGCCTTTCCTTGTGATGCTGTAGCATAGGATACAAAAAGTTGGTCAGATTTTCTGAAAACCTTAGTCTTATCCAAGTAGTAACGTAGTTGCCTGTGAATGTCCAAGGAGTGCAGGAGTCTTTCTACTTTGTTCTGTGGATTTAGGAAGAAGGTGGGTAAATGGATAGTTTGATTTAGAGCCACACTGGATACCACCTTTGGCAAAAAAGGAGGGGTTAGTTCGTAGAGAAACTCTGTCTTGATGAAAAATGAGGAAAGGCTCTACTGCCATTAGTGCCTGTAGCTCTGAGACTCTTCTGGCTGAAGTAATTGCTAGCAGCAGGGCAGTCTTCCATGATATAAACTTTAAATCAGCTGAGAAAGCTGGCTCAAAAGGTGGCAGCGTAAGTTTTTCCAGAACAAAGTTGAGGTCCCAAGTTGGTGTTGGTGCTAACCTGGGAGGCCTAATGTTTTTGGCCCCTCTGAGGTGCTGCCTTAGAAGTGGATGTGAAAATAAAGGAGGATCCGTGTTGTAGTGAGCTGAAATAGCTGAGGCGTGGATTTTAATAGATGAAAAAGAAAGTCCTTTGTGTAACATCTCAGTTAAATATTGTAGAATCTGAGGCATATTTGGCTCAATGGTATTTTTGCCTTTAGCTTGGTTCCAGGTGCAAAATCCTTTCCATTTGTCTGAGTAGGCTTTCCTGGTGCTGGGCCTCCTGGCCTCCAGAATGACATCCATAACAGCTTGTGAAAGAGGAGCTGTCTGGTTGCTTAGGTGATTTGCCATGCAGCCAAATTTAAGGTTTTGAGCTGGCTGTGTAGAATCTGACTGTCTTGCTGTGTGAACAGATGAGGAATCTGTGGTAAAATCCATGGTGGGCCATGGATCATGTTCCTTAGTAGTGGGTACCAGTGCTGGCGTGGCCAGTCTGGGGCAATGAGTATCATTTGGGGTCTCTCCATCCTGACTTTCAGCAGCACCTTTGTGAGAAGGGGCAATGGAGGAAAGGCATATACTGTCAGTGTTTTCCAACTGAATGAGAGTGCGTCCACTTTCCAAGCTTGATGGTGAAATGTCCTGGTGCAAAATTTTGATAGTCGATAGTTTTGGGGACTGGCAAACAGATCTATGTCTGGGCGCCTCCATTTTTGAGTTATCATTGCGAATACTTGTGGATCCAGTTTCCACTCGTGGGGATCCATGATGTTCCTGCTTAGGACGTCTGCCAATGTGTTCTTTTCTCCTGGCAGGAATTGAGCTTGTAATTGAACTTGGTAAGCCAGTGCTATGTTTCACAAGGTCATTGCTTGCCTGCACAGAGGATAGGAGCATGTACCCCCTTGCTTGTTTATGTACCACATTACTGTGGTGTTGTCTGTCCTTATTATAAGCTGTCCAGGATGTAAGAGGACCTTGAAGGCTGTCAGAGCATTATGTACAGCTAGCATTTCTTTTTGATTGATGTGCAGCTTTCTTTGATCTGCAGTCCATATGCCTTGAATGCACTGTCCTGTCATGTGTGCCCCCCAGGCACAGTCGGATGCATCTGTTGTCATAGTCTGCCTGGCTGGGGGTAAGGTGAAAGGCTGACCCTTGTTGAGGTGACATGCCTGTGACCACCATAGAAACTCCTGTTGAAAGCAGGGAATGAGAGGTATCATTGTTTCCAAGCTGTGACTGTGTTGAGTCCATACGCTTTTCAGGTACCATTGTAATTTCCTCATATGCAGTTTTGCAAATGGTATTAGTAGTATGCAAGATGCCATGAAGCCCAGGGCCTGCAGAATTTTTCTTGCAGGGAGTTCGGCCTTTGTTGCCATTATTTTGAAGTATTCAGTTAGTTGTAGTTGTTTGTCTGGCGTCAGATAAGCCATCTGGGCCGTTGTATTCAAGCTGGCACCCAGAATGTTATATTTTGTGAGGGCACTAGTTTTGATTTCTTTTCATTTACTGTGTACCCTAGGCAACCTAGAAGGTGTTTTACAAAAGCCAGATGTTGTAAGAGAATGTCCTTGCTTTCTGCTTGGATGAGGCAGTCGTCCAGGTATGGGTATATTTGAATTCCTCTTTGTCTGCAGTATGCAATTACTGGTGCCAGGCATTTTGTGAAGACCCTGGGCGCAGTAGATAAGCCAAAGGGCAGTGCAGAGAATTGGTAATGGGTTGAACCTGCCATGAAATGGAGGTATCTTCTGCAATTTTGTCTGATAGAGACATGCAGGTATGCCTCCTTGAGGTCCAACGTTACTAGCCAAGCTTTCTTGCCCAACATGGGAAGAAGCTGCTGTAGTGTTAGCATCTTGAATTTGGGTACTTGCAAGAAGGTGTTTAGAATCCAAAGGTCCAGTATGGGTCTCCAGGCATTGTCCTTTCTGGGGACTAAAAAGAGCCTTGAGTAAAATCCTTGCCTTGCTCCTGTGTAGGTACCAGTTGAATGGCTCTCATGTCCATGAGAGCTGTAATTTGTTTTTGTGGCAGGTTTGGCATTCCTTTTATCCTTGGCAAGGTGTGGAAATGGAATCTGTATCCTTGTGAGATAATGTCTAGGACCCATTTGTCCTTTGTGATGATGCACCAGTTGTCTGCAAAAAGTGCTAATTTTCCTCCCAAGGGAGTTGCCAAGAGAGATTTGCTTGGCAGTTTAAGGTTTAAGTCATTGTGTTTGTCTTCTAGTAGTTTGGGACCTGCCTTCTCCTTCCTTCTGTGCTGCAGTGCCTTATTGGCGAGGTTTGTAAGGGATTTGTGCTTGACCTCTGCCCCTTGGGCGTCTGTATTTACCCCTCTGTGGTCTGTCAGAAGCTGAAAGGACCAATTTTTTGTTGGCCAATTTCTGCTGAAGCATGGGGGTTGTACCTGTAAGAAATCTTTGACTGTCTGCATAGATTTTGCCTTATCCTCCATTTTCTTTAAAACATCTTCTGCTTTAACTCCAAATAAAACATCCTGCTGTAAGGGTGCATCTAGTAACTTTGCTTTAACATGATCAGGCAGAGTTTGTTACTTTAACCAAGCATGCCTACGTATGACCGACCCAGTAACAGCTGCTCTACAGGAAGCTTCCAAGGAATCAAATCCACATTGTAAAGTATGTTTGCCCACCTGTTCAGCTGCATGCAACAGATCCTGCATTTCCTTGAATTCAGACTGTTGAGGATTCATGCTCATTTTTTGTTTTATTTGAGACATTAGGAATTGCTGGCATTTCAGCATGTGAAAATGACAATTTAGTGCTCTCATAGCTAGAGTAGCTGAGGTGTAAACCTCCTTCCCCCATCTATCTAGTGCTCTGGAGTCCCTTTCAGAGGGTACAGGATTTTTAGCCATAGAAGCCTTAGCCCCTTTGGGACCCTGGGAGATAGTCTCTGGGTCAGCAACAGGGCTTTTGTAAAGGAAGTTGTGAGAGTCAGGCACTCTATAATATCTGTCTGGTTTGGCTGGAGCAGGAGGCAGAGAATCTGGATTTAGACTAGATTCTAAGTAAACATCATCCACAATGTCTAAAACTGGAGGGTAGCAAGTGGTCTGTGCTGGGGGAGTAAAAGAAACTCTCAGAGCCTTTTCTTTGAGTCGGAGTAGTCCTGACCTTCCCAGTGGAGATGTTCCCTCATGGTATGTAAGGTTTCCCCAAAGGAATAGTCTTCAGGGGGAGAAGCTGAGGGAATGGAATCTTCAGCATCAGAATCTTCATAAGGGGGAAAGGAGTAATCCTGTTCCTCAGAGGAGCCTGAAGAAATAGACACTTGATCAGAGGAGGCATAATCCTCCTCTTGAACTGGAGACTGATGTACAGTCTTTTTTGGTTTTAGAGGAGTCTTAAGCTTAGCATAAGATTTTATGGTGAGAGTAGTCGGTCTGAAGACATCTTCTGAAACCGAAGGTGTTTCCACAGCACCGGCTTCTCCATCTGCAATGTCGTCGGTAGGGCCTAAAGAAAATGGCTGCGTCGGCCTAGAACTCTCTGATTGAGAATATGAAGCGGTCTGGGGTTGCAATTCTACGGTCACCAGGGGCTGCGTAGGCGCCTCACTGAAAACTGGAGAACCGGAAACCAGCCCAGTCGAGGCCTCGGAGTCTGGCTTGGATCTAGGCTGCCTATCCTTATCTTTGCGTTTTTTATGCACGCCGGTAATCGGTTGCTCCGACGGCATAGTGTAATTAAATTTCCTACCGAAGTAGTGTCATGCGAAATCAAAGCGTCGCTTTATAGTTCGCTTATTGAACCTAGCACAAAACCAACAACCAGTGACGTCGTGGTCTGGGCCTAGACAAGGTATACAATAAGAATGAAAGTCCTTATGAGGTATTTGCTTCCCACAAGAAATGCAACTGTTAACTTTTTTTGACATCGGACTGAGGCAAGAAAAGGTTCCCCAACGGGGTACTTAGCTTTGAAGACTTCGGACTGAAATTCGATTAAAAAATCTCAGGTGTCGGCCGATCGGCACTTGCGAACTGCTTCTGCTTCAGGCACCGCGTGGCAAGAAAGACTGAAGAAAATGGCGTTGGATACCTCTTATATACCCCTTGTTCACCGACGTCAGGTAAGAAGCGACAGCAACCGACGCCGGACCAAGACTTTGGAATTCAGGCCGACTGCGGGACCGCCTGACGACAGGATAACCCAAGTGTGATGACTGCAGCAGTGTAACACGATGAACATCAACAAATTCTTGGAAATCTTAACTCATAAAACTAAAATTAACCTTGAGAAGTTTAGGATGATTAACTTCTCTATTAACACAAACTCTATGCGCAATTTTTCCACAAAAACAAAATTACTCAGTACGTCCAATCGCATAAAAGATGTCTAGTCACAAAGGAAGAAAAGAAAAGTAACAGAAATAGAAGATATTCTAAAGGAATTCAGAGATTATTATAATAAAATCAATCAAAATAATATAGTAATAGATCCAAAAGAAATAATTAAAATATTTATCAAAAAATATAAAAATTAAACTATCTGATGACCAAATGAAATTAACTGACAAACCGATCTCTATGTCTGAACTTCAAGCTCAAATTTCTAAATTGAAACCTAATAAAGCACCAGGTGGTAATGGGATTATATCTGAACTTTATAAGCTGTTACCCAAAAAAACCCTAGACATACTACACAAGGTTTTTTTCTATAGTTAAGGACCTAGCTAAATTCCTTCTTCATGGAAATATACCCTTCTCTCTCTCCAGTTTTAAAAACTGACAAAGATCCTACTGAATTCTCTTCATACAGACTGATTTCACTTTTAAATGTAGATTATAAATTGTTCATGGCAATTCATGCTAATAGATTAAAATATATAACACCCTCCATGACTGACAAAGCTCAAACAGGCTTTACCTTAAACAGAAATACTCATAATAATATTAAAAGAATAATCACAATAACTGACGATGCAAATAAAATGAGAGAGAACTTACTGCTTTTGACTCAGTAAACTGGAAATATCTCTTGCTGGTTTTAGAAGAATATAATTTATCAAGTAACTTCACACATCTTACTAATCTTCTTTATAATGATTGCTTTGCATGTGTTAAAATAGGTACTTTTACTTCTGATTCTATACAAATTTTCAAAGGAATCAAAAAATTAGCATTTAATCAATCAACACGAATTAAAACAGTACATATAAACGCGAAGAGATACCAGAGTACTACAAACTGGATTAAAACCACTCTACTTTACTGTACAAAACAAACATGATTTAGCGCTTTCATCCACAGCAATGTGGACTTCATCAGAATACAATCAACATCTAATTAAGTGTTTAAATACTACATTTTCTGGCGCCAAAAACACTAATTAATAAAAATCATCATTCATATTAAAGTGAACAAGCACTACATTCATGTGAACATTACTACAGTGTACCAAAGTCATTCTATACTTGTGCAGATACACATATTCTAACATTTTTGTTTTGTACAATAAAGTAGAGTGGTTTTAATCCAGCTTGTAGTACTCTTCCTGGTGGAATCTGGAATCTCTTAGCGTTTAGATGTACTGGTTTAAATTTTGAAAGGAGCCAAACAAGGATGTCCTCTTTCACCTCTGCTTTTTACCCTAATTATGGAACCATTCATTAATTTTCTCAGATCAAATATAGATATAAAAGGTATTAATGTAAAGTGAGAATTTAAACTCTAAAATTCATCTGTTTGCTGATAACATCCTACTGACATTAAATAACAATGATAATTCTCTATCTGCAATTTTCAATGGATGTATTTCAAAGAAAATCTGGTTTAACATTTAATGATAACAAAACCAAAATCCTACCTATAAATACAAATAAGAATAGAATCAAAAATAAATTCATTAAATATATTGTCAAAGAGAAGAAAATGAATTATTTAGGAATAATTATAACAGATAACATTAGAGATACAATACATCATTTTTATATTAACAGTATAAACAATATAAAAAAATCTAACAGACAAATGGAATATTTTTTCACAATGGAAGAGAGGTTATCTATAATCAAAATGAGTAGCTTACCAAAAATCTTATATGTTATACAATCATTATCATTACCTACCACAAAAAGTTGTATTAAAGAATTTAACACTTTAATTTTGAGATTTTTCTGGTATCGCAATAAATCAAGAATTGCTTTAAACCATCATATGAGAGAGTGGGCAGCAGGAGGGATAGGGCTACCAGATCTAGAATTATATTCATTATCAATTATAAAAACAATATATCTTTAGATTGATAACACTTACACAGTTAGGTGGAAAGAGTTTTAGGAAATCTTTTTATAAACTCGAAACATAATAGATATTCTAATAATTATCTCATATTAAATAACAGTCTACATTGGTTATTAAAGGATTACCTTATAGGAAAAGGTCACCAAACAAGTGACTTATGTTTCATTTCTATTACATTAAACACTTTCAAAAATTGTATATATAAAAAACTTACATATAAACAGCATGGATCTTACTTATATTTCCTATGACATATACCCAAAATAACATCTTCACCTCAAAGTTAGAAACAATGATCACATTTAAAGATAAAAATCTGCTATACTGGTTTCAATTAATGAAAGATGAAAAGTTACATTCTGTTGATTACATTAAGAACAAATATAGTTTTGTTAAAGACATGTGGCTAGATGTACAACCCTGCAGACAACATTTAGAAGGGGAAATTAAGTTAAAGCAGCCAAGGCTAAGAGATCATATCCCCAAATTAATTAAATATCTAATATTCTTAATCCAACAAAAAACATTGGGTCTCTTTATCTAAATTATATAGAGTTTTGAGGAGAGAAACAAAAAGTTGCAATGACAATTATTGGAAATATTTTACACAAATTAATAACAGACCTCCAAGTGAAGAAGATAAAAAAATTAATTCTAATATCTTCTAAACATACAACTTCATCTCTTAGATAGAATCACATTACTTGGAATTTTTTGCATAGATGTTTCTTCACACCACATAAAACTGAATTAATGTTCAAGCAGAGATGTAAACAAGAACTTAAAAGCGGACTGGCAACACATGTTTTTTGACTGTACTGTCTTAACACCTTACTGGAATAATCTCTCTTTGCAGGCTTTTTTTGAGATAAATGTATTTTAACTAAATCACTACTCCTTTTTAACACCCCTATTCCTAAATGTTTAAAAAAAATGAAATATTGCATTCTGTGGTCTATACTATCTATAGCAAAAAAGTTCATAACTCAGAATTGGAAGAACGAATCTACCCTCTCCTTTAAAGAATTTATAAATATTGCAACTGAAGTCCGTCACCTGGAAATCATTACAATAAGTTAAGAACAACCAGGATTACCTCCTGCTACAAGGCATGGACAAAACTTAGAAATCTGCTTGACAAGTAAAAATGACTGCATTTTTGATTTAATGCAATGTATAATAACTTAAATGACTTGATCGTTAATGGACACTCCTGTAAATAGTTGTGTTTTCTTTTGTGTGTGAGGTTTAGTTGAATTTTTTTATTTTTATCTTCACAAATCTAACTGTAAATACTGTTATGATTATTTTACAAGCTGAACATCCAATAAAAACATTAAAAAAAGAAATTGCAAATGCACCTAAGTTCTACTCTTGTCCAACAGAGAAAATGTGAAACTGTTTTTTAGACTCATTCTACTCAGAAAAGGTAGAAAGTTCCCAAACAGCTTCCCCATCCTCTCATCCCTTATCTGACAGCAAAGTTTCACACTAAAGCTCATGCTTGTCTCCCTATTGTGGCCCAGAGCAGCTCGGTTACAAGCCCTCTGAACATCAGCTTCTCAAAAGACAATTCCATTCTAAGTGTTATCCTCAGGGAAATATCACTCCATCAAGCTACTCTGACGGTCTTCAAGCTTAACCCTGTCATTTTAGAGTATTTTTGTAATTAGAGCTCAGTTATTCCATCAACAAAGCACATCTGTATTCCTTCTTAGTATATCATCATCTGACGACAAGAAAGACGTTGGCCCAAAAAGCCTGATGAAATAGTTTTGGAAAAGGATCCTTAATTTCTGGCCACCAGTTAATAATATTGCTCCATCCTGGGTCCTCTGCATCATAACATGGTATGCTGAATCTTCCCTTTGACCTGGCTGACACTGCAGATCTGAACTTTGTTTCCTAAAATTATACTCTACTTAATGGCCATTACTTTGGCTCACTGAATTCCTGAACTCCATGTTCTCAAGTTAGAGGGTCATAATTCTTATTCACTATGACCACAAATCTGTAAGGAGGAGTCCTCTTTTCCTTCCTGACATGGTCTCTGTGCTATTCTGTGTTTGACCTGAACAAGTATAGGGGGAGTATCTTCCATACCCTGGATGTTTAGCAGCAGTTGCAGTTTTAACCCTGCACCATCCATAAACACAAGGAAAAGAAAACTTTTTATTCTTATTCATTCCATCTTTGTCCAAAATGGATTGCTGACTGTGGAGCTTTTTGTTAAGTGATGCTAATGCTATGTTAACCAGTCAAATTAACTTGTGCCCACAGTGGACACCTGTGCTATGACTATTTGTCAGTGATGTAAGTGTTTATAAAGCACAGTAGTCTGGAGTCTACTCCAGAAGAATAATCTTTAACAGAGATGCTCTGCATTGCACCCCACAGTTCAACTTTCAGGTTATTTTCATTCTTTCTATGGTTTTGAGGTCATTTCACACCCGTCTACACAGGTCAGGTATTCCCACTTTTGCAAAGACAATCCCAAACTAAGATAAAAGAGTTGTCTGCATACTTTGCCCACATTACTTTTTAAGAGGGCACTTTACAACAAAGGCTAAACTTCTGTGCTCTGATTCGTTCATATGAGATGCGCCAGCTACCACATCATGGATGCAGACAATCCCATAAATAACACTTTGTTTATACATCAGCACTTTGACTTACAGCCATTACCCTGTCTGAGATGGAGTCAGGAACTGTGGATCCTAGAGGGAACTATACTCCTTAAAACAAGTGCAAGAACACTAAGTCTGCCAAAGGACTACATGTGAAAAGAGGAGAGGTACTAAATTCAAATTTTAAAGAAAAAGTACCCAAAAGGGTGCAAAAAAAAGATGCATACAAGAGCTATACAACTGCAGAGAGCCCTGCTGAAGCTTATCTGTTATGCTGAGTACTACTTTTACAGTTCTTTTTGCAATCTGCTCCTGGCTCAGAATTTTCAGCATAACCAAAGAGCTACTAATGGAAGCCCTAAATGTCTTCTGTATGGTCCAACAATTGTCTGGTCATGATATTAAAGCTAAACTAGCAGAACAAGGAGAGAATTGGGTAACTGATAAAGTCTGTCTGTGAACTCTTATCACTTAAAAAAGGCCATTTTACCTTTGGAATGAAAATTCCCAACCTGGAAAAAAGCAGCCCCAACCTTATTAAGCAGCCTGTGCATAGTCATAAGCACCCACAGTCCATGAAGCAAGCTGCCTGACACCTGGCAGACTGTCTGAGACCTTGGCAGACAACTGACCACTCTGTCCTTTCCCAGTCAGCAGTAGCTATGGACAGAATTTTCTCCTGATTCACTCAATAGAGAACAATCACAGCAAATGCTTGGGTGCTTAAACGGCTGAAGCAAGAGACACTGTGGAATTTACCTTACCTTGCAAGTCATGCTCCTCAGAGCAACACACATGCTCCGAGCAAGGGGTAGTTTTCGTTTTTTCTGAAAGACACAGAATAGGTCACAGAAGCCAGGAAGCATTTTGTTCCTAGTTTTACCTCACCCCTGAAAGATCAAGGGACATCAGACTAGTACTGATTTTAAAGGACCCTATCCAATTTGAAACTTACAAAACGTTCAGGATGCTAACAATGTAATCATTTCTCCCCCTTTATTTATTTCTTTAAAAATAATTTTTCCCTCTTTTGAACAAAGCTGAATGATTCTGTGTAGTGGCCATGCTGGATAGATGCTTTCACTTCCTGATTCATCTGATTCAGAGCTTTTTCAGATTTAAGGCAGGAAGAAGCTAGTTTCAGTTTTCGCTACTATCTTTCAGACTTCTCCCCTGCAACTTATACTATAGCAATTTCTGAGGTGCTAAAGCAGTTGTCACTCAATGTGGGGAACTATGCATGTCTTCTAACACCTGGATGACTGGAATGGTCCTGGCCCTGCCAGAGAAGATATGTTTGAGGACCTCTCCAAGATGCTAAATCTAGCATACAATCAGCCCAAAACAGGGTTTTCCTACACCAGGAAAGATTCTTAATGTAATTTTCTTCTCTGGTTATTTTTAGAAAAGTGATGTTGCAAGCTCAGTTTCTGCTCAAGGTTTTCACTTCATGGTGAGTTCTACAGAAACATCTCTTACACTCCTACAGCTAGGCTTCACATGAGATCTCTGAAGACAAAACTACTTCTGCACAGACACACATACACATTTTAGTGAAGTTCATGTGAGTTTCCTACATGGTCATGAAAGAGCTGGAGCAGTGGCTGTATCAGACAGCTTCTATAACAGATACTACTTCCCCAATGCCTGTGAGAGATCTATACCTAGGAAATAGATTCCAACAGTGACGCCATATACATAACCTGGACTTCTGTATGAGCCTCAAAGCTTTTTCAATTTTTCTCAGTTTCTTAAAAATGGATCATGCTGTTGTTTGGATTGACGGAGGAGTGCAGGAATCATTTTATATGCCAATACACAGTAGGCGCTTGTTTGCTCCCCCTACTATGGTCTCATCTCCTTACCCCATCTCTATTTCCAAGGACATTTTTAGACTTGAAACTTAGTTATTTGTGCCTCAGTGACCTGACTGCACCTTGAATACAAGTCATAACAATGATAGGAGTTAGGACCTGCTGTTATGACAAGAGTGGAGGCTTGCTGCCACAGATCTAAAACAAAATGTAAGTGTTAGTTCACCAGCAGGATCACAAAGATATATTTACCTCGATCAGTAGATGTTTTTACATGTAGGATGCCTTGGGCAGTTTTTTTTTTTTTTTTGGAAAATGAGGGGCAGTTACTATCACTGGTGTGCATTCCTTTAAGGAATGGATCCCAGACTATCATGCCCCTTTACTAAACATTGCTTTGCAAATGCTCCTAGTAACTTGGACTTCTTTCCTAAAGAATCTAGTCATTTTGCTGGTACTGAAGAAATTCCTAATTGCATCCACAGTGCAAAAGTGTTTCAAAAGACATTTCAACCCAAGGTATTAAAGTAAGAGTTCACATAGCTGCAAGAGAAGAGGATACTCAACAGTTTTACTCAAGTCTCCTATCAAAGGCATGGTAACTCGAGAGCTTAGCCAATTCCTCCAGGTATCTGTGGAACCTCAAATTCAAGTTCTTTATGGCATGATATTCCGTGTTAAAAATATTTTTTGTATTATGATAATCACTGCTGCTTGTACTCACCATGGTGATTAAATTTTTATAAAACTAAATACATGTGTAAAGATTTCTGCAATAATGATGTTTATACTTTCTAATATTCATGTTTTGAATTTATTTACTGATATTTCTCACTGCTTGTTCCATTCTGTTCCTACATACTCAGGGCTGGCGCCACCATTAAGGCTAATTAGGCATTCTCCTAGGGCGTAGGATCATGAGGGGGCGCAGCCAGGTGGCTCATAATACCTCTCTAATTTGGGTAAATGCAGAGGGCATTTGTGGAATTCGGAGCAGTGTGCATGCATGCTTGAGTTCCGTTTTAACAAAAAAAAAAAAAAAAAAAAAACACACCTACTTTTCTTGTTACCATTGTCAGACTGCTTTAAAAACAGTCCAGATTAACTAGAGACTGCAGGGATTTGAGTCCGATTGGACTGTTTAGTCAGCAGCCATGTACATGACGTGGCTGTTGATTAGTCCTACTGCTCTCACGCTCTCTTCCTGCTCTTTGCATTGGGTAAAGCAACAAGCAAGAGTGAGAGAGAGAGTGAGTGGCAGTGGAGTCTTCTTCAGAGGTGTGAATTTTATTACTGCTAACTGAAAACTAATCCACAGTGACAGCAGATAGTTTCTTTTCAGGTAAGTGTGAAAAAAAATAATGGTTTCTTCTATTTCTTTTTTTTTTCCAAAAGGGCCAACCAGATATACATATTGCATTTTTTTTCCTGGCAGGGCCAACCAGATACTACATATTGCATTTTTTTTCCTGGCAGGGTCGACCAGATCATTTATGTATTTAACTATTTATTATTTTTGGAAGGATCGACCAGATACTGATTAAAATGAAAAGGTGGACTGGTTATATATTTGTTCTTTGTTTCTAACATCCTGGGCCTGGAGTTTGGCAGGGTCAACCAGATCATAGTAGAAGACAAAATCTGCAGTGAGCTGGCTGTTTTGGGGGCAGTTTGCAATTTTCATAGGTTCATAGGTTAGTACTAGGCTACCTGCCCTTGTGAGCCATTTTTTAGCTAATTAATTATTGTGAGATTCAAAACCACCTTGCACCTTGTGTTTGGCAGCACCCAACCATTACACCACCGGCCCAACCCACCCACCACCCAACCAATATTTCTAACAGTCCTGGCATGGTCAACCAGATACTAGTAATCCATCTGTAATTTTTTGTGCAATAAATATGTCAATTTAAATCAATGTTTCCTTTTTCTATAATTTCAATTAAAAAAAGTAACTTATTTGTAAAACAAGGGGCTAACTAATATGTTTTGCCTAGGGCACAAAATAACCTAGGACCAGCACTCTACATACTCCTTAACTTGAATGCATCCACTTGCTTATACCATGCCTCAGTGGGATCATGAAACAACTAAATGCAAGTAAAATAAATAAAAAATGTATACAACTTGAAATAAAATGAACATATATATGAGATAAATGAGAATTGCTTTATACCTTTACCTTGGTTGTCCCGCAAAGCACTGGCCTCAGCATGCAAATCAAAGCTGTAGTTTGGGACAAGCTTCAGCCTCATTCTAGAAAAGGTCTCAGCACTTGAAAGTTTCCACTTTATTTCTTGTGGGTTACTGGAAAATGGAAAAAAATAAAGAATATGCATTCAACTTTGCATGGTTAAAAGACCTGCAAACATAAATGTGTTAAAGCAACTACCAGAAAAAAGTCCCCATTAATTTAGAACAGATTCAAAGCATTTTAATCTACAGTTGCTCACTAAATGAGAAGTTATGTACCTACCATAACGTTCCATGTTAGTTGTCTTCTCTCTTTCTTCTTTGTCTGAGAGCCCAGCCGATCCCTCCCCTCTCGGGGCTCGGCACTAAAGACTCAGTTTCTTTTTTCAGCAGCCGAGGCAGCCCCCGCCCGGCTGATAAGTACCCAGATCCGCTTTGTTGTCTATACGGTATAACACCTATACATAAAGGATGGGAGGACCAGCACTGTATGGTCTTAAGATTCCATGTGAAGAAAGCCATCTAGATAAGGTCACTTTTGAGACAGGAAGGCCTTTTTGTTATCAGCATAAGTTCTCAATGAACTCTGTCTTTTGTGGAAGACTAAATAGGGGAGCCGACAGAGAGAGCATGAATCAGATACACCCTAAATGGGCACAGCATGGCAACCAGGAATAAAGGTTTCCAAGAAGAATTTCCAGGAACAAGAACAGCTGGCTCAAGGGGGAGGAAAAAAAGAAGATCAGCAATTCAAATTTTAGGGAAATTTTGGGAGAGGACTCCTGATTGGAGGTGATAGGAGAAAAAATTCCTTTCCTTTTAAGACAAAGCTCTCGGCTGTGGGGAACAATGTTGTGATTGACTGAGATGAAAGTGAAAGTTGCGATTTCTGCTGAAATCCGGCTCTGAATAGGCTGATATTTTAAAATTATTTAATCTACTGTAAAATTCAATAATATGCTACTAGTTTCATTTATCTCCATGTTTAGCAGAACTAATACACAAAACAATGTTAAACACAACCAGTCATGCTTTAAGTCCTATTGTGTGCATTCTGAACATCAAAACTGCATCCCAAAACAATAATCTTACACTTTCTTCTGTTATAAAGACATCAAGATGTAGTAAAATGTGCAAATACTATTATTTCAAGTGAAGGTATTCTATAAGGAGATCAAAGAATAAGAAAAAGCATAATCTACAGTAAAACCATTGTGACAACGTGCTACTTATGTTTTAAAAGAAACAAAAAAATCATCATCGCAGTTAAGCATGTCTCCATAGAATTTAAAGAATAATTTTTTTAACTACGAGTCCTGTGGCAAATTATGTGCAGTAAACCGTGACTGCTCACAAACAAAAGCAGACACACTCCTCTAGAGAAGTTATTTTAGCAGTGTCAGACACACAGCAGCTTAAGTTGCCAGTTCTACACTAATCATAAATGTCATTGTCTAACAAACTGAAGTTATTGAAACTTTTCATCCTGAAATTTCAAATTTAGAGGTTCAGTATACTGACAGAAAAATGACTACATTGGCAGAAAGCAGAAGAAAGTAGTTTCTCATATATAGACAGAGGAAAGGACTATAGTGGAGCAACTCCAAGTCAACGTGCACGCAGACTTGTACTTGCATATACAGATAATGTGTAACATAAGATCCAATTAGAAAGAAAGCACAAGAATCAAATACAAGTCACCAGCAACAGGAAATGGTACACTGGGCAATAAATACAGATAATATTTATTAGTTAGTTAACTGGGTTAGCACTACGAGTGAGGTTCAGTTTTACAGGGCACTAAGAAGAAAAACTCACACAAAAAGGTAAACCAAGAAGACAACATGGCAACTTATGTTTTAACATTAACAATCAGTTAAGACTCCTATACATAGCACAAGCCGAAAACTATAACTCAAAGTGGAAAGGGATGATGATAATGAAACAGGGGGGAAGCTCAAGAAACAAGGAGAGGCTGGGATTCTGGATGCAGACCTTTAAGGAGAATAACAATAATCAAACACAATATAATATCCATAAAGTAGCAGAAAGTATTCTAAGAACTAAACCAATATGGGAATGGAGAAAAGAGATTCTGACGATACGGATGACTGCAATTAGGGATACAGACAATAGGCAAGAGGGAGCTGGCATTTTTTGCAGAAAACTGGCAAAGGAACCAAGATACTGGGAGCATATAACTAGAGAGGGGAAAGATGATAGAATGGGAAGACGGCAAAAATTTATTTGACTGCAGGTTAGAGACTGCCTTCCCTATCAGGGATTGATATCAGAGTATAGGCAAAGAGAAAGAAATAGGGGTGTTCTAAATGAAAGACCAGCACTAGTAGAAATTTTAAAAGAATCTAGAACAGAATTTGCCATTAAAAAAAGAATAATTAGTAGGACATCTAAAATATACTGCATCATAACTATAAGAATCAATCAGACGAGGTTTGAAAGGACTGGGAAGGGAGATTGGATAACCAATTCACAAAGAAATAATGGAAGGATACATGTATGTCTCCCAAATATGCAACAACTAGAAAATTTAGGATTTTTGCCTGGAAATGTTTACATAGATATTTTTATACCACAAGCATACTCCGGAGAATTTTTCCTCAGGCAGACAGCAAATCCTGGAGGTGTGAAGGGGAAGAAAGAGGTAATTGGCAACTGGGAATGCAGTGACTTGGTGGACTTTAATGGTTCCCTGCGGGATGCGCTGTCAGAGATGCTGGGTGGGCAGACTGGTCTGACAAGGGAGATGATTTTTCTGAGCTATGATACAGAATCGGAATTGCCTAGACATGGTAAGGCCTTGCTGAATCTAATAATGGTGGCTGCCAAAAAAGAAATTACTAGAAAATGGAAATCAATATCTAAACCAACTATACTAATAGTAACAGAGATAAAACAACTGGAATTGAGATCTTTACAAAAGGGTAGGAGCATGCTACATAGGTAAATAACTGAATTATTGGAACAATACATACAAGGGAGGAATGGGGTTTAAAAGGCATCATGACTTATATGAGCTATGTAATACTTGAATGAGAAAGATTGGATAGATCAGTAATGTATAATGTTCGCAACTGGGAGTGTGTCAGTATGGTTTGTGATGTAAAATGTGTGCAACTAGGACTGTGTCAGTGTGGTTTGTTTTCATTTATAAAAATGTATGATTGCCTATATAGTAAGTGATGGTTTAATAAATATGTGTCTTGTCTTAAAAAAGGCAGGAATTGGATAATTTATGTAATATTGTTTAGGTTATATGATACACAGCAATATATGTGAAGTATAATGCTTGTTATGTTACTACAGTTTGATTATTTTTATATGAATGTAAATTTGCCTATGCCACAAACGATAATTCAATAAAGATGTTTGAAAAAAATCACCTATCAAATGGAGCTAAACAAAGCATTATTAAAATAATGGTAAAGAAAAAGAGAAAAAAATAACACATAAAACTAGGTTTTATCAACTCATCACTCAATGGTTAGTAGCTGTGAATATTTCTATACCTAGTATACATGTAATATTATCAACAAAGATGCTAAGTCAAGCAATAAGTAACACACTTATGAAGTAAACCTTTTAACAATATTTTTATGAAACATTTGTGCTGCTTAAGTGGTAATTCTAATACATATTTTTAATGATTTGGGATGAGCCTTATTATGTTATCTAATGGTTTACGCTCTTGTATGTTCACATAAAATATTTTCTATTGCTAAACTGCTGAAAGAAATCCTCACTACAGAACATTAGAAAATAACACAGATGAAAAAGTTAATAATAAAGTGCATAAATATAAATATGAATGTGAACAGAACTGCCCCCTTAAAAGTTAGTTTCTAAGCATAACATTTATAGTTGATTTCTCAGTCAACAATGCCACAATCCATTGCAGGGTAACTCAAAAACCTGCTCTCCGGGATCAGATTGGTCAGTCTTGGATTCCAACTGATTAAATAGGGTAGACCAGTCATGGCGAACCTATGACACGCATGTCAAAGGTGACACATGCCACAATGTTCTGGGTGACACGCCAGCGATCACAAACACCCAAATTACCAAGAACATTGCTTTTGCATTCGTTGCTCATGTGAAGTGCACTGAATTATTCTTTGCATGAGCTTTTGACACTCCAAACTCAAAAGGTTCACCATCACTGGGATAGACTGCACATAGAGAACTCTGAGACACATGCCACACGGGGTGGGAACTAAAAACACACCTCCTACAGTCCTAATTTTGGGCGGGAGTCATCACAAAGTCAGGACAAAGTTGCAGGGACCATGCTTCAGTTGATCACTAAACATGCCATATTGAGAGTCTAACTCTTGACCTGCTGTATGGATACCTGTCTTTATGGCAATGTTCAAACTTGGGTCTCAGTCCGTACAACTGAATTTCTTAAAGGTCAACACTGTTTTGGTCACAAAGTAGACCAAAAGCTGTGGGAACAATACATACAGAATAATGTTTTGTTGGAGGAATGAGGTTTAAAAAAAGGCAGGCTTTGAATGAGCTTTATAATGTGTGACTGACAATGACTGGATAAATTATAAGTGATGCATACTGTATGCAACTAAAAATATGTAATTATGGCTTGTTTTCATTTATAAAAATGTATGATTGCCAATGTCATAAGTGATAATTTATTAAAGGGGTTTCTTGTTTAAAAAAAAACAAAAAGTAGACCAAAAGCTCCCCCTGCTGCACCTTTAGGTGACTGGATTAAATTACTGGCACTTGTGGACTTCCAAGATGGCTGCACACTGAATAACAGCTTGATATCAGTTTCCCAGTGTGAAAACAGAAACTCAGAAAAGAGAGCCAGTGAATTTGTCTTTTTGGGTATTTTTTTTTTTTTTGTTACTGGCTAGTAAGTACACTGCCTGGATGCCAACAAAGAAGAAATTTAGAGAACGTGAAAGAAAATCAACCACAAATGGTGAAGAAAAAATACTAACCGGGAAGATTCCTGCAGCTGTTCAGCAAAAAGCAGTTCAAGCTTCAGCTTTGGTGCAAGACATCACTTCTAGTAAACTAGAGGAAAAAATAAGTCAAATGTGCGCTGATTAAACTAAACAAACACTAAAGGAATATAACAACTCAAACAACAAAAGGCTGGAAAAATGGAAGAATCTTTAAGCAGATATTTAGATTTGTTAATAAAAATGCAAAAAATCAGAGGATGAAATGAAGAAAAGGCTGGCTGAGCATGATACTGCTCAAGAAGAGATGTTTCAAAAAATGATAGAACTAGACGACAAAGCACATAGGGAAACCTTCAAACACAAACACCTCCAATCCTCCAATACTCCAAAATCATTTAGTATACGAAACAGGAACACAAGCACTGAAATGTTTGATGAAACTCTTTTAATTCTGGTACCTCGCTTCTCTCTCCTTGAATACATTTTTTACAAGTCAAACACCACCCCTTTTTATATATACATCTAATTGCATTATTGGTGCACCAACCTTTATTCAATGATTTAAATAAAAATTATTTATTAACTATAACATTAATTGCATCTAAAAAAATACTGACTTTCTTCACTTTCATAATTTTAAATATCAATATATATAAAATATATATATATTATATATATATAATATTTTATATTTTATTATTTTTATTTTTATATATTTTATATATTATATATTTGAATTTATTTTTTTATCCATTTTTTATCCAATAACACTATTATTATTAATTTATATATATATATTTATTTATTATATTACAATTTTTATTAAAATTCAGACTGCATATTATACACTAAATTCTTTTTTCTGAAACAATGATTTATTCTAAGAAATATATGGATATATTTAGGATCTCATTCCATGTTCATTCCATTTTACAAATTTATTTTTATAATTAAGAATAAACCTAGATTCCATTTGTAATAACCCTAAGATTTTTTGCTGTACTAGGGAAACAAAGGAAAAGACTGTATTAACTGTATGAAAACACAAATAACCAAATGAACAGGTACTCCACAGCAGAAGTTGTTAACTGAAAGGACACATCATGTGTATGCTCCAAATGTAGCCCTGAGAAAGCAGCCAAAACTTCTGAAAGTAAAGATGCAATCCTACCAACAGAAAGAGTTGATTCTGACAAAACTGTGGCAGAAGAACAAAGTACTAAAAGTTGGAGACAGTAGAGTGTTTGTGAAAAATTATTACTCACTGTACACTATGAAGAAGAGGAGTAAATTTATTCCAGTATTCAGGAAATGTTGAGGGACAGGTACAAGATTCAAGCTGTTATATTCAGCTTTCTTCATAATATTTTTCCTGATGGATCAAAATCATTTTTGATGCAGAACATGCTATAGGGGAAATACACATGTTTTTCTATAAACAATGAGCTATCAGACAGAAGGGGACTCTGATTCTTAATCTTCTGATAACAAAGCTCATAGTGAAACACTGCCAGTAAAACATTTTCCAATGTTACAAAGAAAAACCCTTGACAGACAGAGAAAAAAGCACAGGAGCCGACTTGAAGAACCAGGAGAACGTAGGAAATGAACCAGAGACTGGAGTTAGGAGATGGAAGAAACAGGAAGAAAACCAGGAACGCAGAAATTAATAAGTAAACGTGGGATTCAAAGCATCAATCACATTTGTGAAATATGGCTGAACTAAAAAATTGGAAATATTGGACTTTTTGACTTTGTTAAACATACAGGGGACTCCAAAGCATATGTTCTACTTCATGTCATTAATGTCTGGACGAACATTACGGAGAGAGAAGAGGAAGGAAGGCGGTAACTGTCAGGAAAGTAGTTTTATAAAATACGACATATACCACATGTTATATAGTAAATCATTTTAAATTTTTTGTGTGTTATAGGGATAATAAAATGAACAGGTGCCCCTTTTTTTCTTCTTCTTTCTTCTTGTTTAGTTTTAAGAAATGTATGCAATGCAATGTAAAAAGAAAAGAAAGCTTGGACAAAGGCATATTTAAGATAACGGGCTGTAATCTTAGATTGCTAATTTGATGGATGAGTTGTACAACTATACAGATGATAATTTAAGTAAAATTGTATGCTTTTTCTTACTTTTGCATAGGGAAATGTCTGGATTAAGGCCCTTGAGTTGATCTAACAACATGTTTTAAGTGGAAACAAGAAAATAATAGAATACTAAATGTAAGGAAAAGTTTTCCTTCAGCAAATAAATGCTCACAGTGCAACATGAGAAGCTTGTAGCTGAAGGCAATTGTGCATCTGGATCTCATGCTTCTATGGAGACAAACAGATAAGAGGACAATAAAAAGAGTATTTTTTTCTTTCAAAGGCTACAAGATAATTGTTTCTGAAAGCATTCAAGTTGTTTTCTACATCTGGAAGAATAAAGATAAGATAAAAGACAGCACTTAGTGTAAGTAGAAGCACTGGCTGTACCACATATGTCTTAGCATGGATAACCTTAATTATAGGTCAATTAAAGTCGATGAGTGTAGCTGTTAATCTGGGACAACTGTTCCTATTAGGAGGATTAAACTTCATTATTTGAAAATGTACATAGTTTTGTTTGACTATATTATGTTAATAGGTTCTGGGTTTTTTTTTTTTGAGGGTTTTCACTAAAACAAAAAGTCTTGTAAGATGAGACATAGGTTTACATGGATATAACAACAAACAACTGTATAAAAGATCAACATGCCAAACATTAGTGTATGTAAGTAACATAAAAGCTGAAACTACACATTTAAAAAAGCAGTTTTACATACAAGGGGAGAATAATAACTTCTTATCACAATGTCAACACTTTCCATATTAACTTTGAACATGAATGGTCTCACAGATATATACAAAAAAGAAAAAAGTGGTGAACTTAATATTAAGAAATGCAGAGTGCAAACAGCTATGCTAGAGGAGGCATGTTTTGGAAAGAAATGAGCATGTGTATTTGATAAAGAAAGGATTTCAGGATTGTTATTCAGCAGAATATCTGTGACAAAGGAAAGGGGCAGTGATTATATTAATTGCCAGAGTAGCTCAAACAGCAATAGAAGAGGGGGAAAAAGATAATGGCATATCTGTTGTAGTAAGGGGCTACTGGTAAGGAAGATTGCACTCCCATGTACTTATATTCCACCTAAAACTGCTACAATGGAGTTTAAGATGATTCTGGAACAAATAATCATCTTTCATCAGGGACTATTACTGATAGGTGGGGATTGGAATTTGACTTGCAAATAGTGAGGATGCACAAGGGGTGGCTAGAAGGGAAAATATAACAAAAGTGGGTAGATTTGTGAAGAAATTTATGAAATGTTTGGTATGAAAGATGTGAAATCAGTATTAGGAGCATGGAGAGAATGTCCATATTATTCCCCAAGGTACAAAAACTGGGATAAGCTAGACAGAAATTATACTTCACAGGAACTCGTGCATTTAACTGAAAGCTTTGATATGCATGCAATAATTATTTCAGATCATGCACCAATAATAACTAAAATAAAAATTCAGGGTAATGAAATAAAAATGACAGAAATTTACGGAATGGGTAGTGGAAATTATTTGGGAGTTAGAAGAAAGGTTAGAAATTTCTGCAGAAAATATAGCTAGAAATGGGATAAAATGAAAGTGGAGTTTAAAAACAGGGCAAAAATAAAAGAAAAAGATAAGATTAAGAAGTAACAAGAATTATTTAGAGGGACTGACAATGGTTAAGGTACTGCAGAATAAAAGGAATCTCACAGAACAAGAAGAGGTGCAACTGCAGAGTGCTAAAGACAAAATAAGGCACTACCTGGACAATATGCATGAGTTTAGAGAGATTGCTATTAAGCAACTATTTTTCAATAACAACTCCAGAGCACAAACAATTTTAGCACAATAGTTCAGGCAACAGAAAGCAGAAAGGTTTATTGCCAAGCTTAGGGAACCTACAACAAGGAAAATAACCAGAGATCCTGTAGAGATATCACAGATATTTCAGAAATTTTATGAAAATCTATATAAAGCAAAGAAATGTGAAAATCAAGAAAAAGTACAAATTAAATGTTTATGGATTAATTAAATATGCCAAGGTTAGAGGTACATTAGGCTTAATTAACAGTTAGGATAGAAGAAGGCAAGATAAAAATGGTGATACATAACCAATCTACAGGAAAGTCTCCAGGAATAGATGGTAAGTTTGGAAGCTAGTAGGGAAAAACTGATAAAGATCTGGAAGGTTTTGTTTAATAGTTTCATAGTATAGTACTAGGCTATCTGCCCTGGGGCATTTGTAAGCCTAGCCATAGTGATGTGGCTTTTGCCACCCCATGAAATGGTACAAAAATGTACAGAATAAAATTAGAATACTGTGCCTCTGTCTAGTAGTGACACAATGAAGGTCCCCTTATATAATAGAATTAGTTTACTGTGCCCCTGTCTAGCAGTGACACAGATGTGACCCCTGGGGTAAACTTACGATCTCCCATCCACTCATCAAGATTTCTCTTGAAGAGAGTCAGTGAGGGGCTCTGCCTAATACGAACTGGGATCTTGTTCCAAAGCATGGGAAGCCTCTGGGTTATGAATCTATCCCTCCAGCATGTCCTATTCATACTTGTGCCGAGGTTTAAGTCTTGGCTCTCGTGGTCCTGATGGATTTGGATTTTTTGAGGTGGAGCATGTCCATCAGATCCTGATTGGACATGTCCTTGTACGTCAGGCAGAGATCACCTCTGAGCAGGCAAAATGTTATTGTGAAGGCTGTTTGCAATACAAGCTGTAACACTGAAATTGAAATCCACTTGCACATATAAAGCTCTCAGTTTGTTACAGTCTAAAAACAATGCATAACAGTTCTGCATATAAAAATGTTTATAGAAAAGTGTTTAAAAAAGTATCTAGTGAAATCACTACCTGCAACTGCAGTTGGAAGCCTTGCTAAGTATAAGTCTTAACAGTGGTGGAAAGTATATGTTACTACAAATAAGACAAAGGTAAAGGCACCTCTGAGCAGGCGGTATGCTACTGAATAGAGCTGAAGTTTCTTTAGTCTGGCAGAATAAGACATATGTTGGCGACCCTTGATCCTCTTGGTGAGGTACTTTTGTGGTCTCTCCAGCTGTTGAAAATGCCGGGTGAGGTACATACCAAATGGGGCATTGTGCTCAATCATGGGTCTGATGAGGGAGGAGTATAGGGATACAATGACATCCCTGGATCTGGATGTGAATCCCTTCATGATGAGGTGTGCAAGGTAGAATGTTTTTCTAACCACTTTGGCAATGTGGGTGTCAAATGAGAAGTCGCTGTCGACTTGGGTCCCTAGGTCCCTGATTACTTTTTCCATACCCAGTGGGTTGCTGTCTATGTGATAATTTGTGGGTACTTTGTTTTTCCCAAAGGGGGTGACTATACATTTTTTGGCATTTAGTTTAAGGCTGTGACTCTGGCACCAGTTGTCCATTTCTGTGAGGCCTTTTTGTAGGATGTATGTGTCCGCTGGTGTATTGACTATGGCGCCTAGTTTGCAGTCATCTGCGAACTTTGTCAGCCACAACCCTCCCATGTTTGCTTTAACATCTGAGAAATAAATGCCAAACAAGAGGGGTCCCAGGACAGATCCCTGTGGGACACCACTTGTGACTGGCTTTGAGTCTGACATTGCTCCAGCGATTTTAACGTTATGGGTTCTGTCCTTTAGCCAGTTTGCAACTCATCTAGTGACATAAGGGACTGAGATCGTTTAAGTTGTTGAGCTTATCTATGATGCCAGAGTGGGGTATTGTGTCGAAGGCCTTAGCCAAGTCCAGGTAGGCTGTATGGACTGCTTTGCCCTCATCAATGGCTCTAGTGACTGTTTCGAAAAAGTCAACCAGGTTCAAAAGGCAGGATCTGCCCTTTACAAAGCCGAACTGGGTGGGGTCAAGTGTCTGTAGGTCCCCTATGTCTCTGTTTATGAGTTCCATAATGATTCTTTCCATAGCTTTGCAGACCAGGCTGGTTAGGCTTATGGGGCGGTAGTTCCCAGGGTCTGTAGAGGTACCCCCTTTGTGGAGTGGGACCACTGTTGCTGAACGCCAGTGTTCAGGTACATATCCTGAAGTAAGGCTAAGGTTAAATAGCATTTTTATGTGTGGGTTTAGCTCCTCTTGGAGTTCACGTAACACGCAACCCAGGATACCGTCAGATCCCACTGATGCTGTGTTTTAGCTTTGTTTAGCGTGGTTCTCGCTTGGACATCTGAGATGACAGGGAGATTACATTCAGCTGGGATAAGTATTTCTTCTTTTGGGGGTGAGGGAGGGGAGAAATTTGCACTGAACCTGTCAGCCAGAATGTTGGCAATATCTGTGGGTTCAGTGTATTTTTTGTTGTTGTGAACTAACTCTGAGCATATCTGAGGGTTTCCGCCCAGGTTTCTAACATAGCTGAAGAAGGCTTTGTGGTTATCTTTAGTGTCCTTAGCGATTTTTCTCTCAAAGTTGGCCTTGGATGTTTTTATGAGAGAACGTAGTTTTCTGCTAATGTTGATCAGAGATGTCTTCCCTTCATGGGATTTTGCTCTGACGTGCAATAGCGTCCTTCTTTTGTTATACAATTTGTTAAGGGCTGAGGTCCACCAGACAGGACGCTTGCCTTTGGTGGAGAGGGACTTGGATTTATTTGGGATTGCATGAGCCATGCATTCTTGGAGATGTCCATAGAAAGCATTTGTGAAGGATTCGGCATTGTGGGATGTGGTATCCACTGGCACAGTGGGCTTAAAGGATACCATCTCAGTCTTAAGAAGAGTGAAGTCTGCTTTTGAGAAGTTTTTCACTGTGGTCTTTTGTGCTGGGGGTGGAGGTGGGATATGTATATCCAGGGTGATTAGTTTGTGGTCAGATCTCACTAGTGAGGGGTATACTTCGGTGTGGAGCACTTTGTCCCCATGTTTGTGATCATCAGGTCTAGTATATTATCTACCTAGTGGGAGAGGTGACTAGTTGTTCCAGTGCATTTGAATTTATGAATTCCAGGAACCTTTGGGCTAGGGTATTAGGGCTAGAATAATGTACCCAATCTATGTTTGGGTAGTTGAAGTCTCCCAGTATGATGGTATTTTGTGATACATTCATATCCTCCAATGTCTTCAGGAAGGCTGAGTGGGGTTCCTGAGATTGGGAGGGCGGTCTGTAACATGCTACCAGTTGTATAGCAGTTTTGCCTATGGTTAGTTGCACCTGTATGGTCTCTGATGCTTCATGTGTTGCTACTAACCTGGAGGTGTGGGTGTCCTTGATGAATATGGACACTCCCCCTTCCCTTTGTGGTTCGGCCCGGGTTTTGGGGCTGAAAAGCATGATACGAGGTATAGCCTGGTAGCGCTGGGGTGCTCTCAGCAGCCTTGAACCAGGTTTCAGTTACTGCACAGACGTCGATGTTCTCCATGCTGAGGAGTGCATCGAGTACCTGCATCTTGAGATTTAGACTTCTGGCGTTGAGCAGCATTACCCTTAGTTTTTCCATTTTGTTTTCTAAGGAGGTGGGTTTGTCTTTTGAGCATTGCCTAAAAAAGGCACTATGGGGGTGACAAGAGCCTTAGCCAATATCCGGAAGCCCAGTGGCGACAGGTGTAAGCCATCCCTTGAAGCAGCGTGGCTTGTCCAACATGTCATCCCAGGCAGACAGACATTGGATCCCCTTAGAATGACACCAGTACTTGAGACAATTATTAAAGCTGATCATCTTGTCTTTGTATTGTGGTATCATTCTTGGTGAGGGCAAGATGCTGCTCAGGGTCAGGGTCATACCAGCCTGGGCTACATAATCAGAGAGCTCCTCTATGTCTCTTTTCATGTAGTCCAGGGAGGTACGTCTCAGGTCATTCACGCCAGCATGGACAATGACGGAGTCATATTTGTACTTGCTTTGGAGTGACTTGAGTGCATGTGTTATGTGGCGGATCCTAGCTCCCGATAGACAGCTCACAGTCACCCTCTCCTTGTTCAGCCTAGTCAGCGGGACATCAGTGTGTCTGACTATAGAGTCACCTATTACTAGTGTATCAGGCATGGTGTTCGGCCTTAAGGGCTATGATTGGTTGACACACTGATTTACTGAAGTATGTGTTGCATGTGTTTTGTTTTGAGGTGATGGATTTTTGGATGTCTGCTTTGGGAGCCTCTGTTGTTTTGGTAAGTTTTTTATTAGAGCCTCAGAGTATGTCTTTGTGTTTTTATGTGTTTGGTTTGCAGTTGTGGTAGGTCTATGTGGGACTGGGATTGTTGTGTGTGTGGTTACCATCTCCTCCCTGTCTGGTCATGCCAGCCCTGAGTTGAGAGAGTTCGGCCTCCAGTTTGGCTATGTAGTTGCATCTCTCACATGTATTTGTGTTTGTTGGGAGGAGGAGAGGGTTGTCTGTGTACATGAGACAATTGTAGCATTGTCTCAAGATACCCAGATTGACCAGCTGAACTGGAGAGGACGCCAGTAATCTACCACTCGACATGCTAGAACAGTAAGGGAGTGCTGTACCTTTAAGGGAAGTGGATATTCACAGGGGTGGTAGGTAGATGTAGTGCTTTACTTAGTACGAGAGTGCTTACTTAGTAGAGAAGTATTGAGAACAAGTGCTAGGCTTATAATATAGTGAGTAGTCTGATTATACTAAGAGTAGAGCTTCCTTAAGGGAAAATTTGAAGAGCAGACTTGGCGGAGCCAGAAGAAGTTTAACCTTGTTTAACCAGCGCTGCGCTATGTGTACAACCGCGCAAAGCCGTGCAAACACGGATTTTAAACAGGGAACTACAAAAGAGCTAGAAATGGTCCAAAACAACCAATTACTACAGCTTCTTGTGCTGAGGTCACTTCCTACAGGGACAGGTAGGCTGCTCAAGGCTCCCCACTCCCACTGGTGAGCAAAGAAACTTCCTTCTATCCAAGTAAGGTAATGGACAACACAGGAACTACACCACAGCCCAGAATACAGCAATGCCTGTAAACTGGTCTAAACTAGTCGAGGAGAGGCGGGAAAACAAGGATTATATTTTTGTTTTTTTGATAGAAACACACAGAAAATAGTATTTTAAAAAGAGGAGAAGCACCAACTTCCTGGAAGAAAGTTGTGGAGGCTGCAATGTTTAAAGAGTGTAAAGACCCATCAGATTCAGCTTCATATCTACCTGTTTCAAATTTAAACTATGATTATGAAGTCTTTATGTCTATAATGGCTGAAAGAATGGCAAAGAAGATGCCAAAACTGACATATATGGCTTAATCTGGAATTGCGAAGGGAAGGAAAACATTTGACAACATTAACAGAACAATGATGATCCAGAGGGAAGCAGAATGTAAGAAAATCCCACTGTTGTTGGTGGATCTTGATGCAGAGAAAACATCTGACAGAGAAAGATGGGAGTGGGGCAATGGAAGCATTTGCATTCCCTGACACAATAATAAGGTTAATTAGGGGGATGTATGAGAGATCAGAGATGGAAATTAAAGTGTGTGGGGGAGGGTTCCTCTCTGATAAATTTTGTTTGAGCAGAGAACCAGGCAGGAGTGGTCCCCTTTTCCCTTTGTTATTTGCTTTACATTTAGAACCATTGGCAAAAAAAAATTAAGGACTCAGAAAATCAAGGATAGAATTGTATGGTAATCAAAAAAGCTGCCATTATTTGCAAATTATATTATTTTGTACCTGATAAAACCAGAAAAGAACATTTCAGTGTTGTGGAACATTCTGAGACAGTTTCAAGTCTTTTTGGGATACAAAATTAATGAAGATAAAATGAAGACAACAGCTGTAAACTATGTTTCTACATACAGATTGGTTCAGCAATACTATATTTAATGGGACATAGTAAAATAAAATACTAGGAGTATGGGTTAAAAGGGATTCTGTTATGGCAGCCAAAGGATATGTGGGAAGAGACTAAACAAAAGACAATACAAAAACTGAGAAACTGGAAGCTCTGTTTCTTGGATATGTATAGCAAGATATAAGCAGTGAAAATGTTTTTAGTCCCTTTAGTTTTATAAATAGGCCAGGCATATTTTCTATCAACCAGATAAGAAGCAGTGGATAGCAATTAAAAGAACTGAAGGATTTTATTTGGTAGGGGAAGCAGGGAAGAGTCACGTGGGATAAGCTGATTCTTTCAAACAGAACAAGGTAGTTTGGGATTACCTGATTTGAAGGGATTTTTCAGAGCTACACAATTAAGGCTATTAAATATAGCACAAGCAGGAAGCTATAAGTCAAAGTGGACAGTAATGATGATGATGATACAGGTGGAAGCTCAAGAAATAACGAGACTGGGATTCTATATGTAGAATATTATATTTATAAGCAGCAAAAAGTATTCTAAGAACTGACCCAACACTGGAAAGGAGAAAGGAGATTCTGCCGATAGGGATGAATGCATTTGAGGTACAGAGAATAGGCAATAGGAACTGGAATTTACTGGAGAAAACTGGCAAAGGAATCAAGGTAATGGGAGCAAATAATTAGAGAGGGAATGGTAAAAGAATGGGAAGAGGCCAAGAATACATTTGGACTGCAGGCTAGAGACTTGTCTTACCTATCAAGGATTGATATCAGAGTACAGGCAAAGAGAAATGAACGGGGGGGGGGGGTCCTAGTCAAAGACCTGCACTGGTAGAATTTTTAGTTGAATCTAGAACAGAAGCTTCTGTTAAAAAAGGATAATTAGTAGGGCATACAAAATACTGTATTATAACTACAAGAATCAATCAGAGGAGTTTAGAAAGGATTGGGAAGGGAGAGTGGATAAGCAATTCTCCAACAATGGAAGGATATATATACATATTTGGCTCCAAAATATGCAACAAAGTCTAGAAGATTTAGGACTTTTGCTTGGAAGTGTTTGCATTGGTATTTTTATACCCCAAGCAGACTCCGGAGAAATTTTCCTCAGGTAGAATGCAAAGTTTGGAGATACGATAGGAAAGAAAGAGGTAACTAGTAACATACTTTGGAGAATTAAATGAGTTGGCAGACTTAAAAAATCCCTGCTTACTATTGTCAGACATTCTGGGTGAGGAAATTGGTGTAACTAAGTTTTAGAGCTTTGATACTATGTCTAGGCAATTCAGATCCAGTTAAGGCCTTGCCGAGTTTAATTCTGGTGGCTGCCACAAAAGCGATTACTAGAAAATGGAAATCAAACTCTAAACGAAATGTATTAGACGGAGTGAATATAGTAACAGAGATAAAAGAATATGAAGTGGGATCTATAGAAAAGGGTAGGAGCAAACTGCAGAGGAAAAAAATGGGAATTATGAGAAAAATACATATAATGTTTTGGAGGAGGAATGAGATTTAAGGGAAGACCAAAACTGAATGAACTATGTAACTTTCAACTGATAATGACTGTACAGATTACATGCGATGTACAATCTTTGCAACTGAAAATAAGTCAATATGGCTTGTTTTCATTTATATAAATGTATGATTGCCTATGTTATAACTGGCACTTGCGACACCTTTCTATGGTATGCTCCTCTCTAAGGTAGTAAAGGAAAATACAAAGTGGGTCTTGGCCTGTACTTTGTTGGTCATAGGGACACTCTGCATGATTTAAGTTTAGTCATGTATATACAGTATTTCATTGATTACAAGAGTTCTAATGTGAACTATGTAAATGCAACAAAATAACTAGGTAGTGTGAACTACTGAGTTCAGGGAATGTGTGTGATTATGCAGCTGGTTCGTTAAATCACAGTGAATTTCAGAACAGGCATGTGAATGTCCCTAACTAACTAACTAAACTTCCAAGATGCAAGAGTTATGTGCTGCATTTAAACTTTATGCAGCAAAAGAATGCATTATATTGTTTGAAACTGCATTTAATTCATGGGATCTAATGTATGCGATGCTCTATGCATTCTTTTGACATATTCTGGAGATAAATGAAGCCTGTCTGTCAGATTCTGCTTGATTGTGAGAACAAGTGTAAAAAATATAAGATGATTTTCCACCCAGTGCCCTTAGAAAAGCTTTTACAGCAACCAGTTATAGTGGATTTGTGCTATGGAACTGCTGAATGATTTACAAATCAGTGTAACTAGAAGCTGAAATAAAGCCAATGGACAAAGCTGTAAATATGATAATGTTCAAGAGGTACCATTTTAACAGATATGCAAACAGTGACGACAGACTACATAATTGTGATGTACCCTATGACAGTGCGCACTATTAGTAAAAGCCATAAATCTGTAACTGGAGCAGTTAAGAATACTACTACTGCTGATTGCAAAAAGGCCTGAATCAAAATAGCAGCTTGACTAGAGCTCTGAGAGTGAAAAAGAAAAGAGAAGTAAAGGAGCCAGTCTAAGCCGACAATTTGGGTAAACTACAGTTAATGGCTAGTCACTATACTGCCTGGATGTCATCAAAGAAAAAAACCTAGAAAATTAAGAGAAAATCAAGTAGAAAAGGAGAAGAAATAGCTCTGGTGGAGAAGAGTCCTGCAGCTATTTGGCAAAAGGTAGTTCAGTTTGCAGGTTTCATACA
The DNA here is from genome assembly GCF_019279795.1 of Protopterus annectens. Lineage (NCBI taxonomy): Eukaryota > Metazoa > Chordata > Ceratodontiformes > Protopteridae > Protopterus > Protopterus annectens. The sequence continues at coordinate 1,917,816,895 of NC_056731.1, forward strand.
GGAGGTGGCTTCCAGTAATTTAGAGGAAGAAATAAACCAAATGAAATCAGATGCGCGTAAAACAAGTGAGAAACTGGAGTAATACATAAAGTCAAAAGACAAATGGCTAGAAAGAACAGAAGTTTTAAGTAGCTTTTAAGATGAACTGATAAAACTGCAGAAATCACATGATGAAATGAAGGAATGACTGGTTGAATATGAGGCTTCTCAAGAAAATACAGTTGTGTACACTTACCATAAATGTAGTTGTTCAAGTGTATTCACTGTTGCAGTCATTACACTTGGGTTATCCTGCTGGCAGGCTACCCTCAGTCGGCCTGAATTCCATAGTCTAGGTCCAGCGTCAGTTGCTGTCGCCTCTTCCCTGACGTCAGTGCGCCAGGGGTATAAAAGATGCAGCCGACGCCATTTTCTTCAGTTTTTCTTGCCCCAGATGTCAGGTGCCCCCAAAAGGGTAGGCTAAAAAATATGCCAATAAAACATGCATGCACCAAAATATATTATACCTTCATCTACAAGCAAATACACCACATAGGTTATATAGATTAGAGAAGTGCAGATAAGTTGCAGCAAAGATATGGGGGATGGTGGGTGGGTAACCTGGACTGCAACAGTGAATACACTCGAACATCTACATTTATGGTAAGTGTACACAACTGTACTATGTTCTTCGTGTTTCACTGTTGCAGTCATTACACTTGGGTTGAATCCCAAAGCTATGGTTGGGAGGCTGGAGCTAAATAGCTTTAGGAGCAGCTTTGAGGCCCTGCAGAACTGCAGTGGCAAAGCCTGCCCTGGATTTAAAGTAGAGTGGTAAATGATGGTGCTTTGTGAAGGTGTGCACTGAACTCCAGGTAACAGCCTCTAAAATGTCTTTGGTTGGTACTCCCCTGAGGAAAGCTGAAGTGGCTGCTGCTCTGGTTGAATGTGGCCTAATGCCCTTAGGCACTGGCTGGCCATGTTGTGAATAGCAGAAACGAATGCAGTGGCCTATCCACTTTGAAATAGTCTGCTTTGAGATAGTCTTTCCTTGTGATCCTGCAGCATATGCCACTAGTAGTTGCTCTTTCTGAAAGCTTTGATTCTGTTCAAGGAAAGTAGAAGCGTAGCTGTCTGTGTATTTCCAAAGAATGCAGAATTCTCTCCCCCTTATTCTGTGGGTTTGGATAAAAAGTAGGCAGATAAATAGTTTGGTTAAGGGCCACACTGAACACTACCTTAGGCATAAATGTCGGGTTTGTCCTCAGAGAAACCCTGTCTGGATAAAAAATGATAAAAGGTTCCACAGCCATGAGTGCCTGTAGCTTTGAGACTCGTCTTGCAGAGGTAATTGCTAGGAGCAGAACTGTTTTTCAAGATAAAAACTTTATATCAGCTGTAGCGGCTGGCTGAAAAGGAAGCAGGGTGAGTTTTTCCAAGACATAATTGAGGTCCCATGCAGGTACTGATGATCTCCTTGGAGGCCTTAAGTTTTTGGCTCCTCTGAGGTACTGCCTTAACAAGGGATGAGAAAAGATTGGTGGCTCTGTATTGTAATGAGCCGAAATGGCAGAGGCATGAATTTTAATCGATGAAAAGGATAGGCCTTTGTCCAGCATCTCAGTTAAGTATTGCAAAATCTGAGGAATATTTGGTACAGCTGTGTCAATTCCTTGTGCCTCGTTCCAAGCACAGAATCTCTTCCATTTTCCAGTGTAAGATTTTCTGGTACTAGGCCTGCTGGCCTCCAAAATGACATCCATTACAGCTTTAGTGAGAGGTGTGTTTTGTATGACTACATTATCCGCCATGCTGCCAGATTTAAGGTCTTTAGTTGGCTGTGCAGGATCTGATTGTTTTGTTGGGATAGTAGATGAGGTATTTGAGGCAAGGTCCAAGCCGGGCATTGAGACAAGTTCCTTAGGATTGGATACAAGTACTGGCGGGGCCAGTCTGGGGTAGTCAATAAAATCTTTGGCTTCTCTTGTCTGACCTTTAGGAGTACCTTGGGGAGGAGAGGCAGTCGAGGAAAGGCATATACTGCTAAGCTTTTCCAGCTGAAAGATAGGGTGTCCACTTTCCATGCTTGTCTGTGATAAGTCCTTGTGCAGAATCTTTTTAGTTGGTAGTTGTGAGGAGAGGCAAATAGATCTGTATCCGGACATCCCCATTTCCTTGTTATGCTGAAGACTTGTGGATCCAATTTCCACTTGTGGGGATCCATGAGGTTTCTGCTTAGTTCGTCTGCCAAAGTATTTATCTTTCCTGGCAGGAATTGTGCCTGCAGGTGTACTTGGTAAGTCAATGCTGTGTCCCACAAAGTCATGGCTAGTCTGCAAAGGGGGTAAGAATGAGTGCCTCCCTGCTTGTTTATATACCACATGACCGTGGTTGTTGCCTGTCTTTATCAGTAGTTGTCCCGGATGAAGTAGGTCCTTGAAGGCTGTCAGGGCATTCTGAACAGCTAGCATCTCTTTTTGATTGATATGTAGATGCATTTGGTTTGCGGACCATGTGCCTTGAATACATCTTCCTGCCATGTGGGCCCCCCAGGCATAATCTGATGCATCCGTTGTTAATGGCTGCCTGGCTGGGGGTAAAGTGAATGGCTGTCCCTTGTTCTGGTGACAAGCCTTCGCCCACCATCAAAACTCCTGTTGCAGGCAGGGAATGAGGGTAATTATTGTTTCCAGGCTGTGGCAATGCTGAGTCCAAACATTTTTAGGTATCACTGACGTTTCCTCATATGCAGTCTCGCATATGGAATTAGTAGAATGCAGGATGCCATGAAGCCCAAAGCCTGCAGAATTTTTCTTGTAGATAACTGGGCCTTTGATGCCAGCAGGTTAAAATAGGTAGTCAGTTGCCTTTGTTTGTCTGGCGTGAGATAAGCCATATGGGCAGTTGTACTTAAGTTTGCACCCAAGAATATTATCTCTTGAGAGGGTACTAGTTTTGATTTATTTTCATTGACTATGTACCCTAGGTCTGTTAGAAATCTCTTTACAAATGCCAGATGTTGTAGTAGAATGTCCTTGTTCTCTACTTGAATGAGGCAGTCGTCCAAGTAAGGATATATTTGTATTCCTCTTTGTCTGCAGAATGCAATTACTGGTGCCAGGCACTTTGTGAAGACCCTGGGCGCAGTAGATAAGCCGAAGGGCAGTGCAGAGAATTGGCAGTGCATTGAGCCAGCTTTGAATCTGAGGTATCTTCTGCATGTTTGTCTTATTGGGACATGCAGGTATGCCTCTTTTAGGTCTAAAGTCACATGCTAAGCCATCTTGCCCAGCATAAGTTGCTGTAGAGTCAACATTTTGAATTTTGGTATATCCAGAAATGTGTTTTGAATAGATAGGTCCAGTATTGGTCTCCAGGTCTTGTCCTTTCTTGGTACCAAGAACAGTCTTGAATAAAATCCTTGTCCTTGCTCTTGCTCTGGTACTTGTTGAATGGCCCTCATGTCCATGAGGGATGAGACTTGCTTTTGTACCTCTGCCCATTGATGTTTTGGCTGGTCTGGCCAACCGTTTGTCCTTGGCAGGGTATGGAAGTGAAACTTGCAGCCTTGTGACACTATGTCTAGGACCCATTTGTCCTGGGTTATTATGTGCCAATTTTGAGAAAAAATAAGAAGTTATGTAGTCACCATAACGTTCCATCTGAGTAGGTGGCTTCATTTGTCTGCAACCTGAGGGTCTTGGATCCGATATCGGATCCGAGATGGCAACTTGTTTCATAGCTAATGGATCTGAGCTCCTAGCTCCTCCCCTCACCCATAATCCCCTGCCAAACCTCCATGACCTCAGATCAAGTTTGCCCCTCTATACATACCCAAAAAGGGTATTCCAATAAAACAACTCACATAGATCCATTTTGATGGCCAGGGGGAAGAGGGGATGGTTGCAGACAAATGAAGCCACCTACTCAGATGGAACTTTATGGTGAGTACATAACTTCTTAATCTGAAGTAGGGACTTCATTTGTCAGCAACCTGTGGGACAGAGTCCCCAGCTACCTGAATCTTGGGTGGCCATCATGGAAGGATATTGCGGAGCACCGCAGAGCCACAGGATGCTCTCCCTCTAGAAATTACGTCCAGTTTGTAGTAGTTAATAAAGGTATGAGATGAGACCCAAGTGTCTGCCGAACAAATATCATCCAACGGAACTCTAGATTTGAAGGCAGCAGAAGTAGAGATGGAACGAGTGGAATGTGCGCGAACTCCTTCAGGTGCGGGTCTCCCAGAAGCTTGGTACGCTAAAAAAATACATTGGGAAATCCAGCGTGACAAGGAGATTTTTGATACTGCTTTCCCAAACTAAATTTGGCAAAGGAAATGAACAGCTGGTCGGATTGCCTGTGACCAGCAGTTCTATTAGTATAAAAACGCAGCTGCCTATGAACATCTAATGAATGCAGCTTGTACTCTCCTTTATTCTGATATTTAGGAAAGAAGACCGGTAGATTTATGGATTGATTTATATTGGTTTCTGATGCTATTTTGGGAAGGAAGGAGGGATTGGTCCTGAGGTACACTCTGTCAGGATGAAAAATCAAGTAAGGAGGTTTCACAGAAAGGGCTTGAAGCTCCGAAACTCTTTTCACTGAAGTAATGGCTACAAGGAACGCTGTTTTCCAGGACAAGTATTTGAGATCCACTGAAGCGGCAGGTTCAAATGGTGGAGCAGTCAGGGCTTGAAGAACTAGTGAAAGATCCCAAGGGGATACGGCTTCTTTTATAGGGGGTCTGAGCAAAAAGGTGCCCTTAAGAAAGGTTTTACACAATTTGGCCGACATCAAGGGCCCTGTGTCATGATCAGAGAAAGGTTCTCTGGACCCAAAGTTCCTCGGAGCCCCTCTGCCCCTGGGGCGGCGTCCTCCCTGTCCTCCTCTGCCACGGAAGGACTCTGACGGCAGACAATGTCTTCCCGTCCTTCTCGCTCTGGACTAGTGTCTCAAGAACCGTTTTGCCAAACAGGGCAGAACCATCGAAAGGGGCATTCGCAAAGGACGCTTTAAAAGGCTCCGCAAAGTCACAATGCCGGAGCCAGGCCTGACGTCTCATGACTAGGCCTGCTCCGCTAGCTCTAGCGGCTCCCACAGTGGCGTGGGACAATAGCCGCATAGAGGTATTTGAAATAGATCTCAGAGTGGCCATTCGGGTGGAGTACAACTGTTTGTCCTCTGCCGACATGGACTCGGGGGGGAGGTAGCGTATTCTTTGATAAGATCCCGCTGCATCCTGATGACGTGTGCCATATAGTTCAGAGACCTTACCGAAAAGGTCGCTGAACTAAAAACTCGCTTCCCTAAGTGATCCATCGAGTGGGACTCCTTGCTCGGTGGATGGACTGAGGGGCTCTCCTGAGCTAGTTCCCTCTTCGTGGCTGCCGCCGTCAACATGGCATCTACGGGGGGATCCTTGCTCCAGTGTGACCGGTCTGCGGGGGGGCTCAGTATCCTGTCCGGGCGTTTTGGGACTGGCTCCACGGTGTCCGGGTCCTTCCACGCCCTGGTGGTAATAAGGTCCACCAGGGGGTCGGCCAGAGGGGACACCCAAGAGGTAGATGGGCCTGCTTCAATGCCTCCAGAAACACGGACTCGTCGGAGGAAGCCTTAGGGGCAGACCACCCACCTCTGATCCTAAGCATTTCCATGATGTCTCCAAAGGAGACATCCTCAGGGGGTGATCTTGGGGAGCCTTCCCTTTCATCCAAGTCCGTGTCCTCAGTTAAGGACTCAGGGGAGTCCACGTGCCTCCTCTTGCACTTGTGCTTGCGAGGCACTTACTCGGGGGGGCTGTCCGAGGAGGTCTCGCCAGCAACATCCTGTTCCAATGGAACAACCTGGGACATCGAAGCAGGCTGTCCCTGTGGCTGGGTGATGGAAGCCTGGCCCAGCAGAGAGTGAGTGCAGGGTGGAGCCGAGACAAGGGCCAGGGGTCCGGATGCTCTCGACAGAGCCCTCTCCACTACATCGAAGGCCGAGGGGGAACCGCTCTCCCTGGGCTCCGAGAGCTGACTCCCACTCGGATCCGATGAAGGGATCGGAGCTGGCGCCGAGACCATCGGATCCGAAGGACCAGTGTGCTCCGACCTGAACGGAGCCGAAGGCACACTGAATCCCTTAGATCCGAAGCTCGGCCCATGGCTCCGAGAGGTCGGATCCAACAGACTCGAGGGCAAGGTCGGATCCGAAGTACCAAGTACTGTCGGCGCCGACCCACCCCCGGATCCGAACGCTCCGAACCCGGGTAGCAGGTCGGAGAAGGAGCAATTGGAGCAAAAAAGGGTGTTGAGCTCCCCTCCGAAGGGGGGGGGGGGCAAGAGCACTCCCATCTGCAGCTGGGCCTGGATGAACCTTCGCATCATCCGGTCCAAGTCTGCATCTGACATACTGAAAGTTGATCTCGATGAGGCCACCGAGGCAGGCCTGGAATGCCGCCTCGATGACCTCGATGGAGATCGGGCCTCCTCCTCCTCGGGTCCTGGGAGAAACAAGGAGATCGGAGCACAGGAGGAGGAGACCTAGAAGCTGTGGAGGGAGAAGCCCGCTTAGCTGGCGGGGCCGAAGCGGAGGCCTCGGCCCGCCGCTTGTGGTGCTTCTCCCTCAGTTTTTCCCTCCTATCCTCCCTGTCCTCCGGTGCTTTAGCGGGAGTTTGAGTCCCGGCCGGAGGAAGGGGGGCAGGAGTGGCAATGACCACAGCCTGTGGTAGTGACATGGGAGGAGCGGGGGCCGTAGCCGAGTCCGGGGGCAAAAGTCCCGCCAGAACCAGCTTCGACCTCCGCCCTTTCAGTGCCCTGGGGTTGAACACTGCACAAATGGTACAGCCGGGGAGAGCTTATGGCCACACTCTGTACATTTTGAAAAAATGGCTTTTGGGGCCTCAGCCATACTTGAGGAAAAAAAACAAGTACTACACAAACACACAGGCCCCAAAACACAAACACACACACACTCACTAACGACCAGCGAAGGGTGGGAAAAAACTATATTAAAAAATATAAAATACAGGGAACCTGACTCTTACACACTTTTTAAAGTTAATGATAGGAGAAAGTGGAAGAAAAATACACTTAACCGACAATACTCACGAAGAGCTCAAAAATCCAGCCATCCACAAGCGCGGCAAACTAGATCTGAGGTCATGGAGGGTTGGCAGGGGATTATGGGTGAGGGGAGGAGCTAGGAGCTCAGATCCATTAGCTATGAAACAAGTTGCTGGCTCGGATCCGATATCGGATCCAAGACCCACAGGTTGCTGACAAATGAAGTCCCTACTTCAGATGTGCTAGATTTCCCCCTAACGGTGCTGCCAAAAGATAAGTGTTTGATGCAGGCAGGGGGAAGTCATTGGGACTGTTTCCTGTATGGCTGTGATTTGTCTTCTCCACTTTTGGAGGTAGAAGCATCCCATTGTTTAGACCTGTACGAACCTCGGGCTGGGATCTGCCTCTTGGACATCTGTATCTGCCCCTTTGTGGTCTGTCTGACACTGGAAAGGACCAATTCTTTGTAGGCCAGTGTCTGATAAATCTTGGAGGCTGTACCTGTAAGAAATCCTTAACCATTTGCATAGATTTAGCTTTGTCCTCCATTTTCTTCAACACCTCTTCTGCTTTAACACCAAACAAGGTATCATGCTGTAATGGGGCATCTAATAATTTTGCTTTGACATGATCAGGCAGATTTTGTTCCTTTAACCAAACATGCCTCCTGATGACAGAACCCGTTACAGCTGCTCTGCAGGAGGCCTCCAAAGAATCAAACCCACATTGCAATGTATGCTTTCCAACTTGTTCAGCTGCATGCAATAAATCCTGCATTTCTTTGTTTTCTGCACATTCAGAATTTATCAACATTTTCTGTTTAAGCAATGACATAATATATTGCTGATATTTGAGCATATGAAACAGACAATTTAAAGCCCTTATAGCCAAGGTAGCAGAAGTGTAAATCTTTTTTCCCCATCTGTCCAATGCACTAGAATCCCTGTCAGAGGGGGTAGGGTTTTTTGCAGCGGAAGCCTTGAACCCTTTGGGACCCTGAGAGATAGTTTCTGGGTCAGCAGCAGGGTTTTTGAAAAGAAATTTATGAGAGTCAGGAACCCTGTAGTACCTGTCCGGCTTAACAGGAGCTTAAGGTAAGGAGTCAGGGGTCAGACTGGACTCTGAAAATACATCAACAATGTCTAACACAGGTGGAATAGCTAGGGGCCTGTGTTGTGGTAGTAAAAGGAAGCCTCTGAGCCTTTTCTTAGATTCTGAAAAATCTTGGCTCTCCCAGCAGAAATGCTCTCTCATGGTATGCAAGGTTTCCCCAAAAGAGTATTCCTCAGGAGGAGAGGCTGAAGGGATAGATTCTTCAGCATCAGAATCCTCATAGGGAGGAAGAGAGTATTCCTGATCAGAAGAGGAATCAGATGAAATGGAAACCTGATCTGAAGATTCATATTCTGTCTCTTGCCTAGGCCTTTTATCAGGTGGGGGATGGGAACCCCTGATCACAGTAATTAAGTCTTCGGCCATTTTGAGCATCTGTTTTTTGGGCATGGAGGCCTGTCCATGAGGCTGCTGTACTTGTTTCCCTGTCTTTAAAGGTGCTTTAGTCTTTGCCTTTGAAGCTGAAGTCGTTTTAATGTACAATTGAGTAGGTCTGAAAACACCCTCAGAAGCCGATGCCTGCTCAGCGGCTCCGGACCCATCTGAGGGAATAGTCTCCGAAGGTCCAATACCTTGAGCTTCCAGCGGCCTAGTTGACTCCACGTGGGAGTTGGTAGCGGCCTGCGGGTCTAAAGTAGCGGGCGTCAGGGGCTGCGAAGGCACCTCACTGAGAACCGGCGATTGGCTTAGAAGAAGTCCCGTCATCGGTTTTGGACCTCGGATGCCTGTCCTTTTCTTTGCGTTTCTTGTGAATTCCGGTTGTCAGATGGCTATCCGACGACATCATATAATTAAATCTTCTGCCAAAATAGTGTAATGCAAAATCGTACCAACGCTTAATAGTGCGTTGGTTAAATCTAGCACAAAACCGACAACTAGCAACATTGTGGTCAGGGCCTAGGCAAGGAATACAGTAAGAATGAAAGTCCTTATGAGGTATTTGCTTCCCACAAGAAATACAATTATTAACTTTTTCTGACATCGGTCCGGAGCAAGAAAAAAGTTTTCCCAACAGGGTACTTAGCTTTTAATGAAGACTTTGGATCTGAAATTCAAACACGAAAATCTCAGGAGTCGGCCAACCGGCACTTGCAAACTGCTTATGCTTTGGGCACTGCGTGGCAAGAAAGACTGAAGAAAATGGCGTCGGCTGCATCTTTTATACCCCTGGCACACTGACGTCAGGGAAGAGGCGACAGCAACCGACGCCGGACCTAGACTTTGGAATTCAGGCCGACTGAGGGTAGCCTGCCAGCAGGATAACCCAAGTGTAATGACTGCAACAGTGAAACATGAAGAACATCACCTGATTCAAAAAACAGAATTAGAAAATAGAGCATGCAGAGAAAAACTATAAGAAATGGACTACATTAATTTTATGAAAGTAGAAATAAGCAACTGGATTTGCATTCCTCATCAGTATTTGTTTACTAAAAGGGCACACAGTGTTTATGTTCAAAAACTGGACATGAGAAAGAAGCAGAGACCTACTGTAGTAAAGATTCAGACATAACATCAGAAAAAAAGAAGTTATGTGCTCACCATAATGTTCCATCTGCATTGTCCATTTTCATTCTTCCTCAACTGATGGGTTCAGATCCGATCCCTCGGATCCAACTCGGACGTTGCTAAAGCTCATGGGAACCTAAAACTCTCTTCTCCCTTACCCATAATGCATCAACCCTGAGTAGCTCAGATCTTTTTGCTGACTCTGCCAGAAGAAATATTTGTTGTGTATACATAAAGAGATGTAAGAAATTTACACAGGAAAGCTTATATCTGGATCTCAATATGAAGAAAGTGATGTCCCCTTCCAACTCATTCTTCCAGGAGTTTGCAAAGGATGGGGGTTGGTGGGTGGGAAGTTGAGGAAGAATGAAAATGGACAACACAGATGGAATGTTATGGTGAGTACCTAACTTTTTTATCTGATGTTGTCAATTTTCATTCTATCCTCAACTGACTGGACAGTGTCCCTAGCTACCTAAAATCCCAGGTGGACTCATGGAAGGATATTTCTGAGTGCAGCTGAACCAAATGATGCTTCACCTCTGGAGACCAGATCTAACTTATAATGTGGAACAAAGGTATGGGGAGTAGCCCAAGTTGCTGCTGCACATGTCATCCATGGATGCTCTAGATTGGAAAACTGAAGAAGGTGCCATGGAGCTAGTTGAATGACCCCGTAATGGTTTTGGTAAGGTAATATCCAATTTATTAGAAATTAATGAAATACGGACAATTAGTCATCTAGCTAAAGTTACTTTGGCAACTGGCTCTCCCAATTTTCCTTTCTGCAAATGAAACAAACAGTTGGTCAGCTTTTCTGATGTCTTTTGCTCTATGAAGGCAAAAATGTAACTGTCTGTCAGAATCCAATAAGTTTAACATATATTCATCTTTGTTAGCAAAATTAGGAAAGAATACTGGCAAATTAATGGACTGATTGATATTACATTCTGACACCACCTTAGGAAGAAAGGATGCATTGGGTCGCAGTACAACTCTATACTTGTGAAAAATCAGATACGGACGTTTTGAAGGCAAGGCTTGAATCCCTGAAATTCATCTGGCAGAAGTAATAGCTACTAGAAATATTGTTTTCAAAGAAAGATATTTAAGGTCACATTTAGCTGCTAGTTTGAAGAGGGAATGAGTAAGCTCCTGCAGTACCACATTTAAGTCCCATGAGGGGAAGGATATTTAAAGGGAGGTCTTAAAATAAGACAGCCTCACAAAAAGGCTTTGCAGAGCTTATGAGGAACTGTCAGACAGACCTCTTAAATGTCCCTATTTTGTAGGGACACACCCCTGATGTTTCTCACAGTTTTGTTCCATTCCTCGTAAAACTGGAAATCATTCTGAGAATTTCTAAGACAACTCTACCAACAATTAAAATGTGTCCCTAATTGGGGGCCTTTTCCTAAGTCGTTTTTATTTTTAATTTGTTGCAAATTCTTTTGGTTAAAGTTGAGAGCTCTGCTATCAAATATAATGTGAACATTTGATATTGCTACTAACTGAACCTTAACTGTTGAGGAAAGGTAGGATTAAAAATTTAAGGATGTTATGTAATGGAGATAAAAAGGGATCACCATTGTTTTGATGTGCTAAATAAACAAACCTGTTCCATTTACTTTACTAGAAACAAGCTTATGTGTAGGTGGTTTATGGTAAGATGAAAGTACATGTCAGACTGGGGAAGACAGCACAGGTTGACTGGCTATTAACAAAATTAGAAAAGCCAGGCAGTCAGCCTGATCTTTGATATGTCTGGATGGATCATGCCTGTCCGGTGAGACAGGAGGTCTGGAATTGGATCCAGATTTGAAGGTTGGTGAAGTTAATTGAGGCCAAAGGAAGGGGAACCAAATCTGTTGAAGCCAGTAACGTGCAATGAGGAGAACTTTGTTCTTCAACATGGAAGCTTTCTGTAGGATTTTCAGAATTAGCAGGATTGGTGGATAGGCATATAGTAGACCGGGGCCAATCGTGAAGAACACCATCCCTTGGTGATTCCCTCTGTGGGGGGATTAGGGTAAAGCAGCTGTTGCATTTGTTGTTTAGGGCAGAAACAAAAAGATCATAGCAAAGCTGGTCCCCACTGATGAAAAAATCATTTCTGTCACATTCTTGTTGAGAGATCACTTGTGTGGTAGAAGAATGCATCTGCTCAGCTTGTCTGCTATTACACTGGACTTCCCAGGAATGTGTGTTGCTATGAGAAAGCACCTGAATGAGATCACTCAGTGCCACACTCTAAGTGCTTCTTGACACAAGTGGTAAGATCTGGTCCCTCCTTGTTTGCTGACATACCAAACTACTGACATACTGCCAATTAGAATTACAATCGTCCCCGAAGGAAGAGCATTCTGAAGGGCCTGCAATACTAAAAGCACTGCTCTCATCTTTAGGACATTGATATGCAAATTGGCCTCTTTGGGGGACCAAGTGCCTTGGACTGTCTCCCCCAGAAAATGTTCTCCCACCCCAACTGTGAAGTATCCGTCCTCACTATAGCCTTGGGCTGAGGGGGAATGAATGAAAGGATGGCCTTGTAAGACCTGATCTGACCGAATCCACCATCTGATCTCTCTCTTGCATATTTGAGTAATTCGAATCAGAGTTAACATGGGTTGGTAAAGTATCGACCACTGTGTTGCTAGCATCCACTGTATAATCCTCATGTAAAATCTGGCTAAAGGCACTAGTTTTATTGCCACTGACACTGATCCTAGAGCTTGAAGGACCAAGTCATCTGAAATTCTGGTACTGCAGATTATTCTCCTGACCTGTGATATTATAGTCTGAAACCCTGATGGAGGCAGTGAAGCTAACATTGACTTTGTGTTGAATAGTGCTCCTATAAATTCCAAATTTTGAGATGGTTCCAATTGAGACTTTTTGTAAATTATGGTTATCCCCAGATAAGAACACATCTGGAGAACCTGATCCCTTGCCCTTTTTACCTGATGCCTGGTCGGGGCGGTAATGAGCCAGTTGTCTAGAAATGGAAACACCTGGAATACTTGCAGTCTCAAGTCAGCTGCCACTACTGCCATACATTTAGTGAACACCCTGGAAGCTGTGGTGAGACCAAAGGGCAGAACTCTGAACTGGTAATGACTGCCTCCCAGCCAGAAACATAAGTACCTTCTGAATCATCTGTTCAACTTTATGTGGTAGTACGCATCTTGAAGGTCTGTTGAGCACATACAGTCATCCTTGCCCAGAAAAGGGAGAATGGGCTGAACAGTGACATCCAAAACGTGGTGTATCAAACTGACTTATTTATGTTGCTGAGATCCAAAATTGGTCTCCAATTGTATTTTTTTTGGCACTAAAAAGAACCTTGAGTAAGTTCCAGAGTATATCTGGTCTGGTGGGACCTCTTCATGACTTTTTTTCTAGCAGCTCTTGTATTTGAACCGCTGAGTGTTCTCTCTGACTGTGTAGAACATAGGGGATTTTTCTTGAGATTGGAGGAGGAAGGGAAAAAGGAATCATATAACCTCAGGAAATAATCCTCTGAACCCAAGTATCATTTGTTAAGTCTAGCCAGGCTCTCTGGTGCAGGGACAATCAACCCCAGATTGTCTCCACAGGTGGGCAATTGGGCCCCCTTGGGTCTGTCAAAGAAAGACTCTCTGGATCCCTGGTTTTGTGGGCCACCTCTGCTGCAGGGACGGCATCGACCGTTGGAGTTTCCCCTTCTACCCCTGGGATTTCTTGAACTACATCTTTCAATCACCTCACTGATTCCTAGAAAAGGATGTTTGAGGGGTTGAAAAACATACACCCATGGCAGACAGGGTCTTATCATCCTTCTCACACCTGGATAATGTGTCTTTTACTTTGGGGTCAAATAAAGATGTGTCGCCAAAAGGAGCACTGACGAACGAAGACTTGAAGAGCTTTGCAAAATCACATAAGTGTGTCCAGGCATTCCTCCTGAAAGAAATGTCTGAACCCGCTGCCCTTAAGGTTCCTTTGGCTTTATGTGAAATGAGCCTCATGGAAGAATTGGAAATAAGACTGCAGGATAGCCAACTGAGAAGTCAAGGATAACTGGACCTCTTCAGAAATGGATCCTGAGAGGGTATTTGAGAGCTCCTTAATCAAACCACTCTGTAATCTTGTGAAATGTGTCAAATCATTCAGTGACCTTAGGGCGAAGGTCGCTGAAGCATAGACACGCTTCCTGAACCTGTCCATCATCTTAGACTCCCTGTTGAAGGGATGAACAGTGAAACTCTCCTCAGCAAGTTCCTTTTTGGTGGCCACTGCCACAACCATGGCATCAAAGCCCTTTTTCCCAAAACTGGCTGTCCACAAGTTGTGCCATAATCTTACCTGGTCTCCAAGGTATGGGCTCAACTGTGTCAGGTTCTTTCCATGCCCACTAAGAGACCAAATCAATGAGTTCATTGGCAGATGGAGTCACCCAGGAGGTAGACGGGCAAAATCCAAAAGCCTCCAGGAACACAGACTCCTCGGATGAAGGGCTGCTGGTCATCCAACCACCTCTCTGCTTTAGGATTTCAAGGATGACTACAAATGAGACATCTTCAGGATGTGATTGTGGGGAATCCTCACCTTCATCAAAGTCTATATCCTCCATGTCTGACTGTTCTGGAGAGTCAAAGTGCTTTCTCTTACACTTTTTCTTCCTAGGGAATCTTGTTGAGATGCTCCAAGGCGGTATTGGAAGAAAAATGCAACAATCCTGCTGGGAAGCCTGTGGGTCTCAGACTGGCTCTCCTTGTGAAAAAGAATTGAGAGGCTCCAGGCGCAGAGACATCAAGGCTGAAGACTTAGGATCACAGAAGGAAGGATCTGTCCTTTCCACAGACGTAGAAAAGACTCTCTTCGCTGTCTTGAAGGCAGACTGCCCCTGAGAGAGAGAGGACCTTGGAACCGAAAAGGCAAGCTTTTGGACCAGTGTCCTCCCTCGCTCTGACAGAAATCTCGCAGAGGTTGAAACCGGAGTTGAACTATCCACTGTCAAGGCTCCAAGGGGCAGAGAAGGCTCTGAAAACTTTGGAGTCGACTCCTCCACCTTGGATCTGACACGGATGCTTCACCTCAAAGAACTCTCCAGATCTGACTGAAAGGGAGCAATCAGGTTAAGTTTCGGATCCTAAGATACTGCTATATTTGGTTTCGAGACAGACAGAGCTGCACTGCTTGAATCCAGGAACTCTGAGACAGCGTGAATCAGAGGAGAAACTGGTAGTGGTGGTGTAGTGGGAGAATAGACCTCCTAACCTAAAGGAGTAGGAGCCGACAGGCCACCCATCTGGCTCTGCTCCAAGAGGATCTTCTGCACCACTCTTTCCACATCTTCTTCAGTTAAAACTCCTGGAAGAATGAGTGGAGAGGACAGTAGGGAACAGAGGTTGCTCCAGAAAAAGTGACTGCGCACTAGATGGCACTGGATCCACCGATGGTGAACATCTAGTTCTAGGTAAGAGAAAGACATTGGATCCAGAAGGGCATGAAGTGGTAGGATCCGATGTTTTCGTCAAACCCAAATATGTCTGATCCAATGCCTTTTTCATCAGATCTGAAGAGGACTGATCCGATACTTTTCTCTTTTTTTGGATCCGATGTTGAGGTTGGATCTTTTTTAATTCTTTTCTTGGGTGACTCCGAACTCGAAAGCCATTGAAGGTTTCGAAGGAGAAGACTGAGGTCCATTTAAGGCTTCTCCAAAGGCAGAGAAAAGCCTTTTAAAATAAATTTATTTTTTCTCTCTATAAACGCTCTGGGATTAAATTCATAGCAAATAGAGCGGTCTTCTTGGAGGTGTAATGGACAGCATACACACACACAGTGTGGGCATCCGACATGGGGAGGTTATGCTCACACTTAACGCACTTCTTAAACCCCGCACAGCCTTTCTCCGCCACATTAACTACAAGAAGCAGATCTTTTTGTTTTTATATATATATATATATATATATATATATATATATATATATATAGAGAGAGAGAGAAGGAAAAAAAGAGAAAAAGATTACCAATAATGGCATGCAAAACTACACCAAGTGTAGAGAAAGACATACTAACTATAGTATTTAAGTGGTACACACAGTACAGAAGTTGAAAACAGAAAGGAAACAGCAAAAAAAAACCCTTTCTTTATTTTCTTTTTTAAATACACTACAAAACAGTAATGGGATAAGGGAGATAGAAAATGCATAAATACCAGAAAAAGATAACAGATTGAAATCTTAATCCACTTATCTGCTCGAGAGCTAAGGTGAAGCATGTCTTACACGTAAAGCGGCAAACATGATCTGAGGTACTTAGGGTTGGTACATTGTGGGTAATGGAGAAGCTTGAGAGTTTTAGGTTGCCATGAGCTTTAGCAATGGCAGAGTCAGATCTGAGGTATCAGATCCGACCCCATCAGTTGAGGGTAGAATGAAAACTGACATCAGATTAGCTGTTGTTGACAACATTGTAGCAGAAAGGAACAGTGTTAACAATTGTGGACACTTGACCGTTTACAGGTTTTATAGGTTTATGTTAGGATAGCTGTCTTTGTGGGCCATTTAAGCTTAGACAGTTTCTCTTAAGGGTGTGAATGAAACCCTGTACCTTGTGTTTGTAAGGTAAACACCATAACCATTACACCAGCCCCCAACCATTTGTTGATGGTGATTATTTACACCAGACAGAAAAAGAAGTTTGTTTATCCCTACACTCATGGGATGTTGACAGGTGGGTGTGAGATATAAGTTGCAATATCCAGTTGTTTATAAAATATTTTTCTTGGGAGGGTCAAATGCATTTTTAGATGCAGAATAGGCTAAGGAAGAAATACAGTTTACCTATTACAGACTGAGCAAGCCAACCAGCTGAATAGGACTGTGCTTCTCACTCCTCTGTCAATAACAAAGATCACAGAATGAAACTGACAGTAAAAACTTTTTCCACTGCTCCAAAGGAAAATGGCTGAGCTACAGAAGAATGTTCAGGAGCTAACGAGAAAATAAGGAGTACCTCAGATATAAAATAGAGCCCAGTGATGTGAGTTTAAGATGATGAGGCAGAAAACTAGAAATAAAGTGAAAATGGGAAATAAACAGAATAATTGTCAGGTGTCATTTCCATAAGATGCAGTCTGGACAGGAGAGCTGTGCTTTTGCAAGACGTGGGTAAAAAGACTGGATGTTTGTGGACTGTGTTAAATTGGTGGAATGCATCTAAAGCATATTTTACACGTTGTCATTAATGTTTAGAATGATAGTGAAGGGACTACAAATACAACTAAGGGAAAAAAAGTTACTTTTTCTTTGTGATATGTGTATAATGGATCTATGTCAGATTATCGAAGTTCTGAAACTTTGAAATTCATATGGCCGAGACCATATGATCAAAGTTTCGGAACTTTGAACATTAAAAAAATATAAAAAACAAAAAGTTCTATGTTTAACATTTTTGCAGGGGGCAAGCCCCTCTGCAGCCCCCATACCCCCCGCTAATTACTCCAAGTTCGCACTACATTGTGGAAAAGGGTACATTTCCTGTTCCGTGCTGTACCACAATCTCCGTTCAAAATGTTTCAAGTTTCAAAACTTCGATCATATGGTCCCGACCACGACTTTCAAAGTTTTGAAACTTCGATAATCTGATAGGGACCTGTATATAATAAATATCTTGTACTACATTATAACGTATGTACTCACCATAACTAGGCATCTGTGTTGTCCATTTTCATTCTTCTTCACTTATGGATTACAGATCCAATCCTCGGATCTGACTCTGCCACATACTTCAGACTTTGGATCCAACCCTTGAGCTCCTCCATCTACTCATAATGCCATACTCCAACCCTAATACCTCAGATCGAGTTTGCTGCTCTATTTCCCAATAATAGAAGAAAAACATATATAGCTAGATAGAAAAGACAGGGTTCAAACCTGGAACTGTAGGTTCTAAAGAGAGTCCAATAGGTCCTTCCAGGAGAAAAATGGATGGGGGATGGATAGGAGGGAAGATGAGGAAGAATGACAATGGACAACAACACAGATGCCTAGTTATCGTGAGTACGTAACTTATAAATCCAATGTTGTCCTTTTCATTCTTCCTCACTTATGGGACGGAGTCCTCAGCTATGCTGACCTTGGGTGGCCCTCATTGAAGGATATTCCAGAGTACTGCCGAACCAAAGGAGGCTTCATTTCTAGATATGATGTCCAACTTGTAATGTGAAACACAGGTATAAGTCTTGACCCATGTAGCTGTTGCACAAAATGTTATCAACTGACATTCTTAACCGAAAAGCAGATGAAGTAGCCATGTATCCAGGTGAGCAAACTTGGGGAGATTTTGGTAATGTCATACCCTTCTGAAAGCAAATCTATGAGATAAAGTCTGCAATCCATTTAGCTAAGGTAACTAAGAACTGACTGGCCTAGGCAATTTAGAGAGAAAGATACAAAAAGCTGGTCTGACTTGCTAAACTGTTTTGTACTGTGAAGATAAAAACATAGTTGTCTGTAAATCAAGGAGGTGTAGCATGTACTCTCCCTTATTAGCAAAATCTGGAAAGAAAACTGGCAAGTGAATGGATTGGTTGACATTATTTTCAGAAGCTACCTTACATAAAAAAAGAAGGGCTAGTCTGCAGAGAAACCCTATCTTTGTGAAAAACAATGTAAGGAGTTTTTGCTGAAAGAGTCTGGGGTTCAGACATTCTTTTTGCTGAAGTTATAGCTATCAAGAAAACCACCTTCCATGACAGGAATTTTAGATCAGACTTGTCTGACAGTTCAAAGGGTTTTTGTGTTAAAACTTCAAGTGCTGCAGGAAGATTCCAAGGCAGTGAGAGATCCTTTATTAGATACCTCAAAAGAAAAATGCCTTTCATAAAGGCTTTAGACAATCTAGAGGAAAGCAAGGAAAAAGATTTATTCCCTGTGTGGAAATTTGTAATTGCTGCCAAATGATGTTTAACTGCAGAGCTGAAATTGGTGCAGAAAAATGATCAGGCTCCTTAGCTGATGCCCAAATAGAGAACCTTTTCCATTTACTTTTATAAACTTTTTTTGGAAGAATCCTTTTGAGAAGCCAAAATAATGTCATTAACTGGAGAAGAGAGCCTGGACTATCTAACTATTACTGGAAATGGAGAAACCATACGGTCAGCTTGAGGGCCTGAATGTTGGGGTGTTGAATCCCTGATGGGTGAGAGAGTAGATCTTGAGTCTGCTCCAGTGTCCATACAGGATAACGAAGATAAGACCGTAAAAAGGGGAACCATACTTGCCGAGGCCAGAAGGGGACAATGAGGATTATTGAGCTCTTCAGCCTGATTGCTTTCTGCAAAAATCTTGGAATCAAGGGAAGAGGAGGATAAGCATAAAGGAAACCCGAGGGCCAAGTGTGAACAGCCTCTCTCAGTGACTCCCCCTGAGGTGAGAATCAGAGTGAAGTACTTGCTGCACTTGTTGACAGGAGTGGCAAACAGGTCGCAGCAAGGTTGGCCCCAAAGCCTGAAGATCACATCCGCTACTGACTTATTGAGAGACCACTCGTGAGGCATCACAATGGATCTGCTTAGTTTGCCTGCAAGCATGTTGGTTTTCCCCTTAATATGGCACGCAATTAGAATGCAGTCTGATGAGATCTCCCATTCCCAAAGCCTCATGGCCTCTCTGCAAAGGAGATAAGATTGAGTTTCTTCTTGTTTGTTGATGTACCAGACTGCAAACATGTAGTCCGTCTGAACTGCAACAGTCCCGAAAAGAAGAGCATCTTAAAAGGCCTGCAACATTAACAGGACTACTCTCATCTTCTGGACGTTGATATGCAACTAGGTCTCTTGGCGGGGGGGGATACCACCTGCCTTGGACCATTCTTCTCAATAAATGCCCCACCACCCCAACTGAAATGCATTCATGGTCACTGCAGCCATAGGGGCTGGAAGGACAAAGGGTCTGGCTAGATGTAGACTGTCAGACTGCACTCACCAACTGATGCATCTTCTGAAAACTGGGAGGACCCCGACTGGATAGGATAGGACAGGGGTTGGTACAGAATGGACCACTGTACAGCTAGGGTCCATTATAGAAGCCGCATACAAAAAATAAATAAATAAAAAAATAAAAATGCAAAAAAGTACCGAATGCAGTAATACAATGGCCAGTGCTATGGAATGTAATACTTGCAGGACTGCCCTTGCTGGAGGAGCTGAGTGAGTAAGGAGAAAGTGAACTTGAGTCCATGTCATAGAGATACGCTGTTGAGGTAAGGACACTATTTGTTTGGTATTCTCTAGAAGAGCATCAATGAACTCCAGGCTCTGTACTGGGTTTATATTTGATTTGGCATGATTTATAGTTATGCCCAAAGAGTTGCAAATCTGGAGCAAACAGTCCCTGGCATGTAGAAGTAGATGTTTGGAGGGGGCAGTAAGGAGCCAGTCATCTAGATATGGAAACAACTGGAATCCTTTGAGTCTCAAGTGAGCTGCCACCACTGCCAAGCACTTGGTAAACACCCTGGGGCTGTGGTATGTCCAAAATGCAGGGCCCTGAATTGGTAATGACTGTCTTCCAGCCAAAAGCGAACATGTCTTCTGGATCACCTGTGTATTTTGATATGACAGTACCCATCCTGATGATCTATAGAGCAGGTCCAATCATCCTTACAAAGGAAATGGCAGAATGGACTGGATCGTGACCATTCGGAACTTTGCTTTCTTTATAAACTGATCAAAATTGCTTAGATCCATAACAGGTCTCAGGTCCCTTGTTTTCTATGGCAATAAAAAGAAGTGTGAATAAGTTTCGAATCCTATCTGGTCTGGTGGGACCTTCTGGATTACTCTTTTGTCTAGCAGCTTCAGGATCAATTATGCTGCTGCCTTCCTCTAACTGGCTGGAATGTTGGGAAGTTTCTTACTTTTGTGAGGAGGAGTAAGAAGGGAAGTAGTATGTAATAACTCCTGGATATTATTCTTAGCACTGAATTATCTTGTGTTATATTTGCCCAGATGTCTGGGTGCAAAGACAATCGACCCCCGACTGCCTCCAGAGTTGGACAGTCAGGCAGTGCTTCAGGGGTGCTGAAAAGGCCTGTCTGAGAAAGAATCTTAAAAGCTCTGATTTTTTAGACCTCCCCTACTTCTAGGGCAATGTCTTCCATTGAAATTTCACCCTCTGCTTCTGCAGGAATTGTCACCATGTGGATCTTGGAAAGAACCCTGAGATTTGTGAACCACATTTTCTTGCCACCTCTCTGTTACCCAGAACAGGTTCATTGAGGCATACAAAACTTGACTATGGCAGAAGACAGTCTTTCCCTCTTGCTCACTGTGGGTCAGCTTCTCTTTAACTAATGGTCCAAACAGAGATATGCCAAAGTAGGCATTAATAAAATACATTTTAAAAGGATTTACGAAGTTGCAAAGCCGCATCCAGGCATATCTACTTATGGCAATGCTGGAACCAGCAGCTCGTGAGGTGCCTTCAGCTGTGTGAAAGATCAGCCTCAACAAAGCACTGGATATGGACAAAAGAGTGGCCAGTTGAGAGGATGTTCTTTTGAAATCTTCAGCAGACATGGACTTAAGAGATTATTTGAAAGTTCCTTGGTCAAAACTCTCTGAAGTCGAGTAAACTGTGCCAGGTAATTAAGTGACCTCAGGGCAAAAGTTGCCTAGGTGAAAACTCGCTTTCCAAATCTGTCCAACGCTCTAGACTCTTTGTTAGGTAGATGTATAGTAGAGCACTGTTCTGCTGGCTCCTTCTTGGTGGCTGTCACCACCACCATAGTATCTACAAGGACCCCTTTGCTCCAGTGTGGTCTGTTGGGGGGGGGGTGCCAAAATCTTTCTGCTAATCTCTAGAATAGATTCAATGGTGTCTGGCTCCTTCCAAACCAGATGGGCAACTAAATCAATAAGTTCATCCGCTGAGGGGAGTTAACCCAAGCATAGATGGGCCAGAATCAAAAGCCTCCAAAAATACAGATTCTTTTGGTGAGGGGTTTTGGGAAGACCAACCACCTTTCTCTTTCAGGATCTCTAGAATATCTGAATAGGAGATGTCATCAGGCAAAAACCTGGGGGACCCTTCTACTTTATCAAAATCGGTATCCTCTGTGAGAGACTCCAGAGGGGGAGGGGGGATCAATGTGTCTCCTTTTACACTTTCTCTTCTGGTGAACCACCTCTGCGGTATACTCAGGTGAAGTCTCAGAAGAGCAGTGAAGTTTCTCCACAGGAACTGGCTGGACACACTGATTCTGGCTATCCCTGTAGAATTGGTCTGTGTGACTCAGACCTAGGAACCAATGGAGGGAAGAAAGTAGGATCTGAAACATGAGAGGCCAGTTCTCTGTGGAGAAAAGGCCCTTTCCAACACTTCAAAGACAGACAGACCCAGAGAAACTCCAATGCACCTCCTTAGAGCCGAAATTCCTGAGAAGAAAGATCTGGAACCTCCTCTGATCTGTGCCTTAGGGGCAGAACTGGACCCACACTATTGAGCGCCAAGGCTCCGAGAGAAAGGGACAGATCTGACAAAATCAGATCTGAGCCCATCCCTTTGGACCCATTTCTGACACTTTACCTATGAGATCCATTCTGATCCGACAGCATTGGAGCAAAACTGGTCAAGGAAATGGCTGCAATGGAGGAAGAAGCTTTCCTCATACCTGACACTGGACCCCTCTGGGATCTTGAATCCTGGGACTCAAATTAGAGGATGGATCAGAGAAGGAGAAAATATGGCTACAGAAGTTGTAGGCATACTCGCGGATCCAGCAGGGAACGGTGCTGGTAAGACCACCATCTGGATCTGCACTCTAAGAAACTTTTGCAATCATCCTATCCACTTCTGCTTTGGACAAGCTCTTGGATGACCTAGAGGAGGAAGTGAAAGGAAGCCTAGTGTGCTTTTTGGTGTCTGAAGCAACCTTGAAGATGGGACAGGAGAAACAGGTTTTACTGAATACTCAGGAGTAGTACTCCTGTACACAGAACCCTGTTTAGGATCCGAGGTTCTAGGATCCAGGGGTACAGTAGTCAGACTTATTCTGATGACAGAAGTAGATGGTTTAGGATTTGAAGGCTTCAGATCCAATGGTAGGGACTTAGGATCCAAAAGTGTAGAATACAATGTTTTCCTAGATTTTGTAGAAGCCTCCAAAGAAGACTTGGGGGACTTTGGAGGGGAGTGCTTCTTGTGCTCAAGGACAGCTGATTTACTATGTTTAGACGGGGGTTGAGCTCTTGAAGTAGAAGTACACAGCAAAAGTGCTCTCAAAATGAGCTTATTGTGCCAATCTGCTAAGGTCCTGGGATTAAAGGTGAAACAAATTTTACAGTTAGTGTCACGATGCTCAGCCTCAAACAATATGCACACTCCTTGTGGACATTCAAATTTGGAATTTTATGTCCACAAGAAGTGCACTTTTTAAACCTTGTGGGCTTCTCTGACATGGTGGCAGAAAAAAAAATACCCACAGCAATAAAACAACAAAAGG
Organism: Protopterus annectens; assembly: GCF_019279795.1. Classification (NCBI taxonomy): domain Eukaryota; kingdom Metazoa; phylum Chordata; order Ceratodontiformes; family Protopteridae; genus Protopterus; species Protopterus annectens. The sequence goes on from NC_056731.1 coordinate 1,917,840,042, forward strand.
AATACAGGGACAGGAAGGAAGCCCAAGACTGTTTTTAACAGTAGAAAAGTTCAAGCTATCAACAATGGTAAACAGAAAATACCCTAATAAGAAGGGTAAAAAAGGGATACCAACAATAGTATTAAAAGTGTTCTATTAAAATAGCAGGAAGGAAAGGCAAAAACTTAATGCCAGCGAGAACTTGAAAAAGGGAGGAAAATTAAGACCGAGAGAAGAAGGTTAATAAAAAAAAAAAAAAAAAAAACTTAATAAAATGTTGTTACTACTTACAAAAAACCCCAAATTGCTTGAGAGCTATGGAAACCGGCATCTGTTTGAGAAGGAGGCTTTGGGGATACAGATGAGCATTATGGGTAAAGGGAGGAGCTTAACACTTGTAGCCCAAGCCTGAACTAAGCTGCCAAGTATGATCTGAGGATCGGATCCAAACCCATATGTTGAGGAAGAATGAAAAGGACAACATCAGATACAAAATTTAAAGGTACAATGACAAATAGTTCAGTGAAAAATAAAGTTTGAAATTGTGGGAAGTGAATAAGAGATAGCAGACTCCCCAGCAGCCTTAATACTTTAATGCATTTAATAAAACAGTATTTAATTTTATTTATAAGTAGCCACCGCACTTTTTCTTAGGGCTAAAAGCTGTTTTCTGAAGGCATACAAGCTGTTTTGCATATCTGGGAGGGGAACAGAAATAGGTTCATAGGTGTGTACTAGGCTAATGGCCCTGGAACCTTTACAAGCCTAGCACATAGGATTACCCTGGCATTGTGCCACCCAACCTTAGTGCCTCTGTCGAGTAGAGCCACTGGAGTGATCCCCGGGGTGTATTTTCTATTTCCCATCCACTCATCAAGATTTCTCTTGAAGACGGCCAGTGAAGTGCGCTGCTTGACATGTATGGGAAGTCTATTCCATAGCATGGGCAGTCTCTGGGATATGAACCTGTCCCTCCAGCATGTTCTGTTGATTGTGGTAGTGAGGTTGAGGTCTCTGGAGCGTGTGGTGCGGAGGGATTGTGATTTCTTTAGATGTAGCATTTCTAACAGAGCTGGGTCAGACATGGCTTTGTAAGTCAAGCAGAGATCGCCTATAAGTAGGTGATATGAGACAGAGAATAGTTGGAGTTTTTTGAGTCTGTCCATATAGGACAAGTGTTTAAGGCCTAGGATCCTCTTTGTGAGGTACATCTGCAGCCTCTCTAGTTATTGCAGTTGTCTAGTGAGGCATGCCAAATGGGGCGCTGTACTCAATGATTGGCTTATTAGGGAAGAGTAGAGGGAGACAATGACTTCTTCCTGGAAGCAAAACTCTTTGTAATAAGATGTGCCACACAGAAGGACTTTCTGACCACAGTGGCAACGTGGTGGTCAAAAGAGAGGTTGCTGTCAACCTGTGTTCTCAGATCTCTTATAATGCCTTCTGTGTTCAGTGGACTACCATCAATGTGGTAATTCAAGGGAAACAAGTTTTTCCCAAAGGGGATGAAGACACATTTTTTTGGCTTTGAGCTTAAGGCCATGGTTCTAACACCAGTCGTTGGTTTCATTGAGGCCTTTCTGTAGGATGTCAGCATCACTTGGGGAGTTAATAATAGATCCCAACTTGCAATCATCTGTGAACTTTGCCAGCCAGAGTCCAGTTGTGTTGGACTGGACTTCAGAGAAGAAAAGAACAGACAGAAATTGGTTTAAGTGGGAAAAAGGCTGCAACATGAGCTTTAACATATGTAGCCTTAACTTTTAGATTGACAGCTGCACCTACAGGCATAGCCTAATTTGCTTCAGTTGTTCCTATTTGGAAGGTTAAACTGCATTTGTTAAAAATGTACACAGTTTTGTGTGTTTGTTTTAAGTTAATAAGAGGATGCGGGTGTTTTGAAAATGTATTTAGTTTTTTGTTTGAGGGGCTTTATTAATGCAAAAAGTCATAAGAAATGTGACACAAGTTCAAGTCTAGATGAGAAGAAACCACCACCACAAAAGATAAGCCTATCAAGCATTAGTTTCTGCATGTAAGACAAAAGCTGGAAATACATTAAAAAAACCTGCCATGTATAATAAGTGGGGCTAAATAGCTTGTTATCACAATGGATACTCTGATGATACAATCCTGGAATACAAATGACCTTACAGGTATAGACAAAAATGAAAGCTTCTTGAATTATATCAAGAAATGTACAGTCCAAACAGCAAAGTTGCAGGAGACACATTTGGAAAGAAATTAACATAAGTGTGTGTCAAAAATAGGATTTCAGCATAGATATTCAGCAGAATATCAGGGGCAAATTAGTAATAGTGATTGCTAGAGGGCCTCCAATAGGGAAAAAGGAAAAAAAAATAAAGCTGGTAGATTTGTGGTACTAAAAAACTATTGGCCAGGAAAGAGGATTATGCTGGCATGTATTTATATTCCACTACATACTGCTATTATGAAGCTTAAGAAACTTTTGGGACAAATAATTGGCATTTACTGGGGAATATTACATACGGGGATTGGAACTTGATATGCAATAGTGAGGATGTGTCAGGGGGCCTAAAAGGGAAAATATAACAAAAGACAGTGGAGTTTCAAAAATGTTATGAAAATATTTGGTATGGAAGATGAGAATTTAATAATAGGAACTCTTAACAAAATTTACATATTATTCCTCAAGGTACAATAACTAGGCTAGACTGGATAGAAATTACGTTTAGAGGAACATGTGCATTTAATTGAAAGCTTTGACACATCCAATAATCATTTCAGATCATGCATCAATAAAAACTAAGATGCAAATGCAGTGTAATGAAGTAAAATAAGATACTGGTGCTTTCCCCATATACCTGTTAAGAAAACGGGAATTTAAGGAATGGGTAGTGGAAATTAATCGAGACTTATAAGGGAAGATAGAAATTTCTTCAGAAGAAATAGCTATGGAGTAAGATGCAATAAAAATGGAGTTTAAAAATAGGGTAGAAATAAAAGAGAAAGATAAATGGTTAAGAAGTAACAGGAATTATTTAGAGGAGCTTACATAGTATGGCAGAATAAGGGGAAGGAATCTCAAAGAACAAAAACAGGAACAACTGCAGAGTGCTAAAATGAAAATAAATGAGTATGTGGATAAAATGCATGAGCTTAGAAAGATTGCTTTTAGACAACTATTTTTAAATAACTTTAGAGCATAAAAACTTTTAGCATAGTTAATTAGCCAAAAGAAAGCAGAAATGGCTGTCACCAAACTTAGGGAGCCTATGGCAAGAAAAACGGACAGAGATCCTACAGAGGTATTAGATATATTTCAGATTTTTCTTTTAATGTGAATAAAGCAGAGCAAAGTGGGAGCCAATAAAGAGCACAAATGGAAGTATTTATGGAAGACTTAATTATGCCAAGATTAGAGGAAAATGAGGCTCAACAATTAACATAGGTTTATAGGTAGGTACTAGGCTATTGGCCCTAGGGCATATTGAAGCCTAGCCAAAAAGGTACCCTGGCTTTCGCCACCCAAGAAAATTATTTTCCTGTTCCCCTGTCGAGCAGACACATAGAGGTGATCCCCGGGGTGAATTTCCTATTTCCCATCCAATCATCAAGATTTTTCTTGAAGAGTGCTAATGAGGAGCTTGCTTGATATAGATAGGTAGTTTGTTCCAGAGTATGGGAAGTCTCTGGGACAGGAATCTATCCCTCCAGCATGTTCTGTTTATTGTAGTGACAAGGTTTAGGTTCCTAGAGCATGTAGCTGGGAGGGATTGGGATTTCTTTAAGTGGAGCATGTCCAACAGCTCTGGTTTTGACATAGCTTTGTATGTTAGGCAGAGATCACCTCTGAGCAGGCGATATGTGATGGAGTAAAGCTGGAGTTTTTTGAGACAGTCTGCTTAGGGCATCTGTATGAGGCCGGTAATCCTCTTTGTGAGGTATTTCTGTGGCCTTTCCAGTTGTTGTAGATGACTTGTGAGGTACATACCAAAGGGGGGGGTTGTACTCTATAATGAATCTAATGAGGGATGAGTACAGGGGAACAATGACCTCTTTTTTTCCTGGATGAGAAACCTTTTTAGAAGAATTTCCTAATTACTGTGGCGATGTGATTAGCAAAGGAGAGACTACTGTCCACCTGTGTCCCAAGGTCTGTTATCACACTTTCGGTGTTAAGTAGACTACCACCTATGTGGTAGCTCATGGGTACAGAGTTTTTACCAAAGGGGATGACAATGCATGTTTTGGCACTGAGCTTGAGGCCATGGCTTTGACACCAGGCATCTGTCTCCATGAGGCCCTTTTGTAGGATGTCCACATCATTAGGAGTTTCAATTATGGCTCCTAGTTTGCAGTCATCTGTGAACTTCATTAGCCAAAGACCTTCTGTGATAGCCTGTACTACAGAAAAGTAGATACCAAACAGGAAAGGACCCAGGACTGAACCCTGTGGTACTCCACTTGTTACTGGTCTGAAGTCGGATTTGGAGTCTGCTACTTTCACAGTGTTGGTTCTGTCAGTGAGCCAGTTGGCAACCCATCTTGTGACATAGGGATTTATACCAAGTTTAGTGAGTTTATCTATAATTCCAGAGTGGGGGATGGTGTCAAAAGCCTTGGCGAGATCTAGATAGGCTGTGTGAACCACCTTACCCTCATCTACAGCTTTGGTGACTGCTTCAAAGAAGTCTATCAAGTTTAGGAGACATGATCTGCCTTTTACAAACCCGAACTGGGTGGGGTCCAGAGTTTGGAGATTATCAATGTCTTAGTGTATAAGATCCATGATGATACGTTCCATGGCCTTGCAGACCAGGCTTGTTAGGCTAATGGGGCGGTGGTTCCTGTGATCCATGGTGGCTCCCCCTTTGTGGAGTGGGATAGCAGTCGCTGTGCGCCATTCAGTGGGCAAAAAGCCTGAGGTGAGGCTATGATTGAACATGTTGCTTAGATGGGGTTCCAGTTCATTCTGCAGTTCGTGGGATGTTGTCAGGTCCCATAGATGCTGTGTTCTTGGCATTGGAAAGTGTGGCTTTTACCTGTGCAGCCGTCATTACAGGAACTTTGCATTCTTCCAGTATAGAGATGGGCCCTTGGGTGAAAGGGGGGTAAAGTTAGCACTGAACCTGTCTGCCAGGATGTTGGCAATATCAGTTGGTTCTGTATATTTAGTGTCATTGTGCTGTAACTCAGAGCAGATCTGAGTGTTGCCATTGAGATTCTTGACATAGCTATAGAATGCTTTGTGGTTGTCTTTAGAATCAGTGGCAATTTTGTTTTCGTAACTAGCTTTGGAGGATTTTATGAGGGATATCAGCTTCTTACTGAGACTGACCAGGGAGTTCCTCCAATCATGGGATTTTACTCTTTTTTGCAACAGTTTCTTTCTTCTGTTGTAGAGTTTGTTTATGGCAGGGGACCACCAGATTGGCTTCCTTTTTTTGAAGGATAGCATCTTGGTTCTGTTACCGATAGCACAATCCATGCACTGGTGTAAGTGCTTATAAAGTGCATTTGTGTAGGATTCAGCAGTCGTACCTCTACTGTACATCTGCACTGGTGTCGTGAAGTTTGCCACTTCTGTCTTATGAAGCGTGAAGTTGGCTTTGGAGAAATTTTTTTCGGTGGTTTCCCTAATGGGGGGTGAGGGCAGGATGTGGCTGTCTAGGGTGATTAACTTGTGACAGGATCTGACCAACGGGGAATTGACCTCTGATGTGGAATACTGGTTGCCCATGTTGGTAATGACCATGTCTAGGATACTGCTGCCCCTGATGGTGGTGTGGATAAGTTGATCCAAGGCATTGGAATGTATGAATTCCAGAAAACGTTGAGCAAAAGAGTTGGTACACGAGTAGTTTTCCCAGTTAATGGTGGGGTAGTTGAAATCGCCCATTATTAGGGTGTTGGGTTGTACCCTAATATTTTCCAGTGTATCAAGAAATGAGGAGTGGGAATCCTGGGGCATGGTGGGGGATCTGTAGCAAGTTACAATTTAGATTGCTGTCTTGCCACAGTTAGCTGCACTTGGATAATCTCAGATGCATTATGCTGAGCAACTAGCCTGGAGGTGTGGATATCCTTAATGAATATGGACATGCCTCTGCCTTTAGTGTTTTGGTCCAGGTTAGGTGGCCAAAAGGTGTGGTATGAATTATAGCCTGGTAATGCAGGGGTGCTCTCTGCAGCCTTGAACCAGGTCTCTGTCACTGCACAGATGTTGATGTTCTCCATTTTAAGGAATGCCTCGAGTGAATGCATTTTGAGGTTTAGACTTCCAGCATTGAGTAGCATTACCCTCAGATTTTGTTTGCTTGTACCTGTTAAGGTGGTGAATTTGTCATTTGAACATTGCCTAAAAAAGGCACAGTTAATATAGGAGGAGAAAAGATGAAAACAGTGATGTATAATCAATCTACAGGGAACTCTCCAAGAACAGATGATATTCCTGTGGAAATTTAGAAATTAAAAGGGAAAAAAATAAGTTTCTGGAAGATTTTACTTAATAGTATTTTAAAAGAAGTGGAAGAACTATAATCTTGGAAGAAAGCTGTAGTGGCTATATTACCCAGAGAGGGTGAAGACCCATCAGAGACCTATTTCAATTTTAAACCAGGATGATAAAAGTAATTATGTCTATACTAGCTAAAAGAATGGCAAAAGTGTTGCTAAAAGTGAATATGGGAATGTGGGTGTCTTGAGGAGGGAGGCAAACACATCACACAAGTAGAAGAATGATGAATGATGGCAGACAGGGAGGATGGATGGAAAAAAATGCTGCTGTTAGTGGTGGGGAGATAAAACATTCAACAGAGTAAGCTGGAATTTTATGATTAGTGCAACTGAAGACATTTCATTCCCTGATGCAACAGTAAGGCTAATAAATATATAAAGGATCAAAGGCAAGAATTAAAGTGGTAGGGTTCCTCACAATGCTTGATACAGAGTACAGAGGCAGAGGTCCCCTTTTTTTTATTTTATTTTATTTATACTACTCAGAAAAAGAAAGAAAATAAAAGAGAAAGAAAAGAACATAACTTAAATTAACAAAACATAAGTTGGATTTTACTTTTATTTAAGTTTGATATATTTTAAATACATTAAATTCAAAAACATTTCTTGAAGGTTATTTGTCTTTTCTGGATATAAAATCAATGAAGATAAAACAAAGTGTATAGCTATAAAATATGTACCTACACATGACTTGAGTCAGCAGTACCCATATTTATGTGGACATGACAAGAAGTAGTATTTAGGAGTATGTATTAATAAAAGGTGAGTATTGTGGCAGCTAAAGATATGCAGGAAGAGCCTGAAAAGATAATACAAAAACTAAGAAATTTGAAGCTCTTGTTTTTAATACGGATAGTAAGATATAGTTTTTAATCCCTTTAGTTTTATATACAGGTCTATCACATCTTTATCAAGAACAAGAAAAGTTGTGGACAATAATTAATAAAGAGTTGAAGGAATTTATCTGGGAGGGAAAGAAGGCAAGAGTTAAGTGGGATAAGTTAACCCTTCCAACAGGACAAGCTAGTTTAACATTACTCGATTTGAAGGGATATTTTTAGCACTACACAGTTAAGGCTCATATACTAACACAAGATGGTTATAATTTGGAGTAGTGGATGGTGATGACGAATATGGGATTTCAAAAAATAAGGACACAATGTGATTTTGGATGCAGATCCTTAAGGAAAATAACTACCACCATAAAGAATACTACATTCATAAAGTTGCAGTGAGTATTCTAACAACTAAACCAACACGTGAATGCAGAAAGTAAACTTTAGCTTTAGCTAATATAAATAACTGCAAGTAAAAGCAAAACAATGTCTTTCGGCTTTTCCCGGTTAGGGGGTCACCACACCAGATCACTGGTCTGCATATTGTTTGGCAGTGGTGTTTTTATGGTGCTGAGTTGCCAGCCAGGCACCCAACCTTCACAGAAGGGACACTCATACACATACATACACACACACACACACACACACACACACACACACACACACACACACACACACACCTACCTGCATGTCTTTAAAACTCACTCGACCCTAGGGAGGACATGCAGACTCTGCACAGAAGGTGCTCCAGCTGAGAACTGAACTGGAGAACCACTTGTTGTGAGGTGACAATGCTAACCGCTGCACCACCACGGCCAACAAACAGAAATTACTGCAAGTAGAGGTATAGAAAATAGGCTAAGAAGGGGGTTGGAATTTATAGAAGAAAACTAACAAAGAAACTAAGGATCTACAAACAAATAATAGATAAGGAAAGGTAACAGAGTGGGACTATGCCAAGAATTTGTTTGGACTGCAGGTAAGAGACTGACTTCCCTATCAGGGATTGATATTAGAGTACAGGCAAACAGAAAGGGACAGGGGATTCCTAAGTGAAAAAATGCTTTGGTAAAAAAGTGGTAGAGTTTAAATCAAATATAAAACACAAGATGCTATTAAAACAGATAATTAGTAGGATATATAAAATACTGCATAATAACTAAAAGAATTAATGAGAGAAAATTAGAAAAGCCTGGAAAGAGAAAGTGGAAAAGCAATTTAAAACGAACAATGGGAGTACATGTCATAGGTAGGTACTAGGCTATCGGCCCAAGGGCCTACGTAAGCCTAGCCAACAAGGTTCCCTGGCTTACGCCACCCAAGAAAGTTATTTTCCTGTGCCACTGGCGAGCAGAGACACAGAAGTGATCCCCGTGGTGTATTTCCTATTTCCCATCCACTCATCAAGATTTTTCTTGAAGAGTGCTAATGAAGAACTTTGGTTGACATAGATGGGTAGCCTGTTTCAGAGTATGGGAAGTCTCTGGGACAGGAATCTATCCCTCTAGCATGTCCTGTTTATTGTGGTGACAAGGTTGAGGTTCCTAGAGCGTGTAGCTCAGAGGATTTCTTTAGGTGTAGCATGTCCAACAGCTCTAGGTTTGACACAGCTTTATATGTTAGGCAGAGATCACCTCGGAGTACGCGATATGCTACAGAGTAAAGCTGGAGTTTTTTGAGGTGGTCAGTGTAGGGCATTTGTTTGAGGCCAGTAATCCTCTTTGTGAGGTACTTCTGCGGCCTTTCCAGCTGCTGCAGATGTCTTGTGAGGTACATTCCAAAAGGGGCATTGTACTCTATAATGGGTCTAATGAGTGTCGAGTAGAGGGAAACAATGACCTCTTTTTTCCTGGATGAGAGCCCTTTTATGATGAGGTGTGCCACGTAGAAGGACTTCCTGAGTACTGTGGCGATGTGACTATCAAAGGAGAGACTACTGTCCACCTGGGTCCCGAGGTCTCATCACACATTCGGTGTTATATGCAGTCATATACTGCATATGTCTTCCGAGTATGTAACAAAGTCCAGAAGGTCTAGGAAGTTTGCTTGGAAGTGTCTGTACAGATACTTTTATTCCCCAAGCAGACTTCAAATATTTTTTTTCTCAGGTAAATAGCAAGTGTTGGAGGTGTTTTGTAGAAGAAACAGGTAAGTATGTACATTTTTTTTTTGGGTGTGTAATGAGTTGGCAGATTTTTAAAAAAATCCCTACAGAGTACTCCATCATAAATATTGGGGGAGCAAATGACTGTCACTAAGGAATTGATTCTTTTGAGCTGGCACACTGGATTTGAATTGCCTAAACATAGCAAGGACTTATTAAGTGTAATTTAGTTGGCTGCCAAAAAGCAATCACTGGAAAACAGAAATTAAAATCTAATCCAATTGTATTTGGAGTACTGAATATGATAAAAGAGATAGAACTGGAAGAGTGATCTTTACAAAAGGGAAGGAACAAAGTACATAGAAATAAATGGGATTTCTTGTAGCAATACATGCAAATTAATGTTCAGGAGGAGTGAGGTTTAAGAGAAGGCAGAAACTGAGTGATTTATGTAATGCTGAAATACAGTTATAAAGAAACAAAACTATAGTTATAAAGAAAAAAAATAATGCGTGGTAATGGCAAATGTGTTAATATGATTTTTTTCTAGTAAGTCTGAGTGATGTTTTAGTAAAGATGTTAAGTCAAGGAAAATTATTTTATTAGTGTTAAACATGTTTCTCAAGTTACTTTACAGAATTATTTTGACTTTTTCACTGGTCTAGGTTGTCTGCCAGGAAGACAGTCATATTAAGATTTGACCTGGTGCAATAAAAGTTATGCATGCACTAAGAAAAGTCACAGCTTTAACTGTTGTTGATATGTATAACATATGTATTGATCAGCTGTGGAGCTATGTAAATAGTTATTTGTTTGTTTTATAAATGATTTGTCTATTTACTTAAAACCAAATTAAAAAAAGAAGAGTCCCAGCTATACTCAGGTGTAGAACTGAGCAAGAAATGAAGCACACACAAGCAATGGAAGTTAGTGTTAAGTAAATGGAACTAAACAAATGGTGACTGTTATAGCACTGGTTGTGAATGTGAAGCAGAGCAAGCTCAGAACAGGTACAGATCAAGGCTTAAATAAATATACCAAAAGGAAAATGATCCAGTTCATACAACTGAAGAGGTTGTTGCAATTCTAACATCAAGTTCTTGTTTGTATTCCATGCTAATCAAGGATTTTCACAAGGCAGTCTAGGTGAAACTATCTAAAACTTCTGTACATTTAATACACTTCTGCATAGATACAGGTTTCTAAGATCACCTTCTTGAAATTGCAACAGACCCAGAACAGCTGAAGTAGTAGATGAAATGACTGTAGGGTTAGAAAGCACAGTTGATTTAACTGATGAGCTTCTACTTTGGGGAGTTACCAAGGAAGAACAAGATTTACACCTTTTTGAGTTATTACTACATGAATTAAGACAAAGGGGCTTAAAGCTTAACAAGCATAATTGCATAAGCATAATAAATCTGTGTATCATCTCCCAAGTATGTGGACAATATTTTGACTTCTGAAGGCTGCAATCCAAATGCTGATGAGGTGAAAACTTCTTCTGGCTTTTCCCAGTTAGGAGTCTCCACATCGGATCACCTGTCTGCTCATGAGTGGCAGTGGAGTTTTATGGTGTCGAGTTGCCAGTCCGGCACCCAACCTTCTACAGAAGGCACACACACATGCACTCACACCTAGGGCCAATTTAGTGTGTCCAATCCACCTACAGCATGTCTTTGGGATGTCGGAGGAAACCCACACGACCACAGGGAGGACATGCAGACTCCACACAGAAGGCACCTCAGTCGAGGATCGAACCGGAGAACCTCGTGCTGTGAGGCAGCAATGCTAACCGCTGCACCACCGTGTCTGCGCTGATGAGGTGAAAACAATTTTGAATATGCAAAAACTTCAGGATGTCATTTTTATGTGATTCCTTGCCACGGTAAGATATCTTTACATGTCCATGCGAAATTTGTCAGATATAACGCTATCACTTAAGTAGGCTACCAGAGCATGATGCTGCTTGGAACTGGTTAAAGAATCAAGCGGCAAAGTTTACTCACTGAGATATCCACACTAAAATGTTCTGATCTGTTATAAATATCTGCACTTCAAGTAGATTTTAATCAGCATTGGCTTGGATAAATATTACTGCAGGAAGACAGACACAGACAAGTACAGGACAAGAACTTTGAATGACACTCAGACATGTTATGATGTAACAGAAAATAAGATGTTAACCACAGATTGTAGTTACCAAAATACTTGTGAAAAATAGTAATAAAATAGTCAAGTAAGTCAGATCTCAAGTCACATTACAGCATATTTAAGAAATCTCTCCACTGATGTTTTAAAGAATGTTACTTTGCAAATGTATGACCTACAAATCCGATATAAACCAGGTAGGCTAATGTATCAGCATATAACTTTAATCAAAGTATTCTTGCAAAACTGCAAACAGAATTTACTGAAACAAGATTTGGAAATTTGTTTTTTTTTTAAAACAAGAAACATCTTTACTGAACTATTTATGACACTGGCAATCACACAGCTATATAAATGAAAACAAACCATACTGACATACTTTCAGTTGCAAACATTATATAATCACATAAAATCTTCTATAAAATCATTGTCAACTGAACATCACATACCTCATTCAATTCCTGTATTCCCTTAAACCTCATTCCTCCTTCAAAACATTATTCTGCATGTACTGTTCCCACAATTCCCGTTTTTAATTTGCTCCTACACTTTTCTAAAGATCCCACTTCCAGTTCTTTTCTCTCTCTTACTATACTCACTACTTACATGTCTTCAGAAAGTGTTCCAACAGTGGCCACATTTATTTTCAACCAAGATGATGAGAACCAAAGCACCCTATTCTACCACTGCTCCCTCTCTCATAATCTCACACTAAGGCAGTGCTGTTGTACAGCGAATGGGGAGATTAAGCAGACTTCCACTTGTAGAGTGGGTGAATTAATCTTAACTCCAGCAACTGCAGAAGCAGTCTCACTCAGTACAAGAAGCCTAGGAGAGATCCATGCATAGCCCCTAATGCTACAGGGCTACAATGTCACATCCCTAGCTATGCACCATGTCATTACTTGCCACGTACTGGCTGTATCATTCAGTATGTCACTAATGTAAGCCACATGTCATTCTGCAGCACAATGGTAACTATACAGTTTTGTATATTGTTAACTATACAGTTTTGTATATTGTTAAGAGAAAAAGTTTTAAAAACATACTGTTATTTGTCTTTTTCCTGTTCTTGCAAAGTGAACATGTTATTTGTTGGGATATGCCTATCAAAGATGGGCCTCATCTTTGCACAAAATGCAGCATTGCTTATGAACCTGAATGATATCTGTTTTCTGCATTTCAAAATAAAGAGATTTGGTTATAGCTCAGTGAAGCCTGTGATAAGGACGCACGGCCGAGTAAGAGTTAATTTACTGGGGCAGGCTGTGTGTCCTGGAAAATTTGAGCTACCGTTGTTGAATTGAACATTCTGTACTTCTTGAACATTCTGTACTAGTTGTGGGTTTGAGGTAATTTGTGATAAACATGTTTTTCCTATATGTTTTTCATAGCCAACTGTCAACGGTCAGAAATGTAACAAAAAGTTGTTTTGCTTGCAGTACAAAAGTTGATGTCAGTAAACAAGTTGATCAGATCAGAGGAGATCAGATCAGTCCAGACTGGACATCTTGGCCAACATGCTGTGTAATCTGGTTAGCTGCTAATAAAGGAAAATTCATCACCTGAGGCAGATGCGACTCGTTTGAATTTTTTCTTCTGACATTTTGGTCCTTTGGACCGGAAACCTCTACGAAGATACAGATCAGACCAACAGAGAGACCAAAAAACCTGTGCAGGTGAGGGTTTCTCATCTTAAGATTCCCTCGACTGAAAGCCCTCCGACTAATTTGTTGTTGAATGGAGGCCAGCTGCTCTCTGATCCCTATCTGAGGGACGGTTTCTGAACGAAAAGGGGAAACGGAGTCTCATCTGGTTCAGGTAGGATGAAAAATAAATTTCTTTTAATTTAATTTAATCTTGTCGACAAGGTTTTATTTTTAGTTAAGGATGGGTAGGATTACTTGTTAAGATTATTTTGTTAGGGTCACCCATTAAGATAGTCCCATTTTATAATAAGCCCTGTAAAATAATTTTGATACAGTCCTAAATACCTGGGAAAAAAAAAAAAGGGAAAGGTAAAATAAGAACTCTAGGGGAAACATGGGTTCGAGTTGCTGCAAGTGTGAGAGTGATGCCTGTTTAAATGTTGATGCTAAGTATATGAAAGATTTAAACAAAAATAATGTTAAATTTTTGAAAAAGTGGAAGTCGAGATATGATTTTGTTGGTACACTGAATAAGAATGCCTGTGCAAAATTTGTTAGAGATTTGAAAAGAGATGCGGGAACTGGAACTAAAAACAAAGACAATTGGGATTTCCCCAAGCACAAAAATGGTTAGAAGAGGCAAATAAACGAGCTATAAAAGAAAAACAGTGCCAGGAAAAATAAAAAAATAAATCAAAAGGGATCACTGGTGCCAAGTGGAAAAGTAGCTTTATTTTTAGATAAGGAGGATGAGCATACACAGTTTGTGCAGTATAAAGGCAGGCAACTGCCCCACCATATGGGGAAATTGCTGCTGCTGTACCGGCGGAATCTCCTCACTATCAGTCTGAAGATGTGGGATCTGTACAGCAGGGTGGGTTATTGGCTGCTCAAGGAAACATTGTGACCGCTCCAATTTACCCGCAAATTCCCGTAGTACCCAAGGTTGCTTTGCAACAGGTAGACCAACCTATGCAGTTAAGGTCGGGACCAGCAGGGCAAGGACGTTGGGCCATTAAACTTTCTGATCACTCAGAAGCCCTTCCCTTAATACAAGTTGCAAACCCACAAGCAGGGGATGTTGGACAAGAGCCAACTATTTTAGTTTATCGTCCCTGGGCTAGAGAGGATATAAAACGAGCTACGGATGGTATTCCTCATCCCAAGGTTAATTTTCAAAAGTTTTCTGAGGATATAGTTGGTAAGTTATCATCTAAATGGTTTAGAAGTAGAACAAGTAGTGCGACAAATCCTGGGTCCAGATTGGCACTTAGTTTGTGGTACTTGGACATGTAAGGCAGATGATGGCACTACATTAAAGCATAATTCTGGGGTGTTAGACACACGAGTCACTGATCTGTTGAAGAGAATTTCTGATAAGTGGCGTCCAAGAGCAGATTGGACAGTAATAAATCAATGCATTCAAAATGATGATGAATCTGTAGATCACTATATTGTAAGATTGACAGAAGTGTTCAATAACCATTGTGGAATGATGATTCTGCAGGATCAGACTACTGATAGTCCGTACGAACAGCAATTGAAAAACGCTTTTCTTAAAGGTTGTAAGGCTCCGATAAATAGTTTTATAACTAAGCATATGGTTGATCACAGAACATGTAGACTGCAACCTTTGTTTGAATATGCACGGCATGCTGAGCGACATTTCAATTTAAAAAAGAAAAAGAAAGTACAAGTGTTAGCAGTAGGGGATGATGGTGGTATATTTTTGGTACAGGACCAAAGGGGGCAAGGGTGCCGTGGTGGCCCGAAATGGGACACGTCGTATAAACAGGGTGGACATTCAGAGGAATATGAGGGGAGGTTAAAACATGGAGAATGTTTTAAATGCGGTAGACGTGGGCACTTTGCTGCCGACTGTGAAGAGTGGCAACATCCCCCACAGCTTACGAACAAGGGCTCCGCATGACTATATGATAGTAAAGGAAGGCGCCAAATTCATTATTGTGATTATTGTAGAGAAGAAGAAAGCGAGAATGATTGTGATGATGATGAAGCAGACACTCTCTGCGATGACACCCAGGAAATTAAGGAAGGGCGGGATTGTGACTCTGAAGTCATAAACCTGGCACATTTGGGTATTGTTATGCATCTGGATCAAAAACCCATGATAGAGTTTTTGGTTGAGGGACAGAAAGTGGAATTTTTTATGTGATTCAGGTGCATCGCGTACAGTTTTGGGTCCAGCAGTTCTACCCCCGGACTGCGAAACAGATGAGTTTGTCCTTGTGAAAGCGGCAAATGGGAAAATCTATAAGGAACCACTGTCTCATCCTCTATTGTTCACAGATCCGCAAACAAACCAAACTGTTAGGTGTAGGGTAATTATATCGAAAGTTTGTCCAGTTAATTTGCTGGAAAGAGATTTGATGCATTTGTTTGGAATAGCGGCAATTCCCACACCTAAAGGCATTGAGGCGAAAAGGTTAGCGGATGGCTTGGTGGTACAAGGAGTACAAGACTTGTTTTACTGGTATAGCCAGGACTTGATTTCAAACGGGCCGGGGAGGGTTGATACAGATTTGAT
This sequence comes from Protopterus annectens, assembly GCF_019279795.1. NCBI lineage: Eukaryota > Metazoa > Chordata > Ceratodontiformes > Protopteridae > Protopterus > Protopterus annectens. Next base: position 1,917,855,810 of record NC_056731.1, read on the forward strand.
CAACCTAGCTTTAAGTAAATCTAGGAGCGGGTCACCGCAGGTTGTGGCGCACTTACATTGTACTATGTACTACAGACAGGCCCCTGGTCCAGATAAAGAATTTGAAAAAGAATTCTTTAGGCACAAATGTGCAAGGATAATTTTGAATGATATGTTTTGGGATAAGCAAGGTAATACAGTAGAGACCTGTACTTTGACCAAGGAAATGAGTTCTTTATATCACTCAGGTTATATATAGCCCATATATTTCAATTACTAAAGCGGTGGGGACACATTGGGTAGATTTGGCGAAAAAGGTAACAAATTGGGACACAATGTCTGAAAGTCAGTTGAAGGATCAACAGATCCAGGTACAAAAATTAAATTGGGTGACTTGGGCACAACCAAGTGTGCACCTCAGGGATGACAAAACAGAAATGGCATGACAAATCCTCCTAACTCAAGAGGAAGATAGTGCGTTAAATGCCTTACCTGTAGATTTATGGCCAAAAGGTAAAGGGGATGTAGGACTGATGAAAACAGCAGGTGAAGTTTGTATAACTCCAAAGTTAGGTTTTAGACCTCGTAAGCACCAATACCCGCTAAGTAAACAAGCAGAGGAAGGAATTAAGCCAGTCATTGAGCAGCTAAAACAGGTAGGAATTCTTGTTGAATGCCCAGATTTGCCCTGCAATACTCCGTTGTTTCCTGTAAAGAAACCAGATGGGTCATGGAGGTTGGTTCATGATTTACAAGCAGTTATTTCGGCTGTGATCCCAAGAGCACCGGTGGTCCCTGACCCTTATACATTACTTAATGATTTATTACCTCAGCGCAGATATTTTTCTGTCATAGATATAAGCAATGCCTTTTTCTCCATACCACTACATAAGGAGAGTAGATTTTGGTTTGCATTCACTTATCAAGGTAAAAGATACACCTACACCAGATTGCCACAGGCTATTGTGAGAGTCCGACAATATTCACACAAGAAATGGCTGCGAATTTAGCTCAGTTTGTTCCCCCAGATGGAAGCCAGGTTCTGTTGTATGTAGATGATATTTTGTTGGCCTCACCCATGCAGGAAAGTTGTAGAAGGGATACCCTTGCCCTTCTTAGTTTTTTAGCTGAGCAAGGACATAAGGTAAATAAAGAAAAGCTACAATTGTGGAAAGCACAAGTAAAGTACTTGGGTTATTTAATTTCGCAGGCAGGTAGACAATTGGAGAACAAAAGAAAACAAGCAATTCTTGAGGAACCTATGCCTACGACTAAGCGGGAGATGATGTCCTTTTTAGGTGTGACTAATTTTTGTAGAAGTTGTATCCCTAACTATGCTGAAGAAGTAGGGCCATTGACCGCACTGATCTATGATACTCCCATGGCGGCTAAGAATAATATACAGTGGACAAATAAGGCAATACAGGCATTTATTAGAATTAAGCAATTGATAGCAGGATCCTCTGTTTTGGGTTTTCCAAACTATTCTAAGCCGTTTGTACAAATGGTTGATTGTAAGGGAGGATATATGACTTCGGTTCTGGTACAAGTACATGGGGATAAACAGAGGCCGATAGCTTTCTACTCCTCCAGATTAGATCCTGTTGCTAGGGCATTGCCGCATTGTGTTCAAGCTGTGGTGGCGGCCGCCATGGCAGTACAAGCCTCAGCATCATTAGTTTTGTTTCACCCATTACAATTGCGGGTTCCACAGTCAGTAGCTACTATACTTTTGCAAGATAAGATAACCTTTTTATCTCCTAGTCGACATTTGTCGTGTATGACAGTGCTGCTGACACAGCCTCATATGACCATAGAAAGATGTACTACTCTTAATCCGGCGACACTTTTGCTGACTCCAGAAGAAGGTACTCCACATGTTTGTTTAGACAGCATTCATGACAAAGTACTTCACCGACCAGATTTAACGGATATTCCGTTGATAGATTCTGATCTCGTTTTGTTTGTAGATGGATCAGCAAAGAAAGACACTGTAGGAAAAACACTAGTAGGGTATGCTGTCACCACAGAAACTGAAGTTTTGGAGGCAAAAGGATTGTCAAACATTTATTCTGCACAGGCATCTGAGTTGGTGGCTTTGACTCGAGCTTGTACCTTAGAGGAGGGTAAAAAAGTGACAATTTATACAGATAGTCAATATGCTTTCTCCACTGTACATGTTTTCGCTCAACTATGGAAGAAGGATAGGGGAATGGTTACTGCGACAGGCAAACCAATAAATCACAGAGATTAAATTTTACAGTTGTTAGATGCAGTGCAACTACCACTTCAGATAGCGATATATAAATGTTCCGCACATACCAACAGAAAAGATCCTGTCTCCAGGGGAAATGCCCTTGCTGATATGGCTGCAAAAAAGGCAGCTCAAGAAAATGATTTGCTTTTACATGATAATGATTTGGAGCCCGGACACCTCTTAGACTTAGAGACAATAAAAGTAATGCAAACATTGATGACACAGAAGGAAAAATGTCGTTGGGTAAAATATGGTATCACTCAACAGAGTGGGTTGTATAGGGCATCAGATGGCAAAATGGTATTACCCTCAAACATTTTTAGGTATGCGGCATTGGTTAGCTATGGACCTGCCCATGTAGGAGTACAGACGATGATTCAAATAGTGTCTAAGGTGTTTTGGTGTAAAGGGTTTTCAACTTATGCAAAGCAATTCTGTTTATCTTGTTTATTATGTGCAAAGTATCATGTTCAGGGGGGAGTTAAAAAGTCTCAGCAGGCATTCCCTACCCCTCCATATCCATTCCACACACTCTGTATGGACTTTATTGAATTGACACCCTCAGAGGGAAAAAGGTTCTGTTTGGTCATTATTGATGCTTTTTCTAAATGGGTAGAAGCTTTTCCAGTGAAGCATCCGAATACACAAACAGTAGCAAAGCTTTTGAGTACAGAAATAATTCCCCGATTTGGCCTACCAAGACGCATTTACAGTGATAATGGGTCTCATTTTGTTAACCAGATTGTTCAGAAATTGGGTCAAGTGTTTCAAATTGATCTCAAAAATCATTGTGCTTACCATCCCCAATCAGCTGGACTGGTGGAAAGACACAACGGTGTCTTGAAGAGTAAGCTCCGCAAACTAATGGCAGAAACACATAGGTCATGGACTGCGTGCCTTCCGTTGGCACTCCTGTAAATGCGAATCTCACCTTCCTACAAAGGACTTACACCATTTGAACTTTTGTCTGGGAGATCATATTACGTCCCGCAGTGGCAAGGATTGTTGCCAGCGGAATGTGAGGGGGGTGAGGATCTAGCGGATTATATGAAGAAGCTGCTAAATGTCAAATCTCTTGTAACCAATGACTCCTTTGCAGATTCCAGAAATGAAACCTTGTTAAGAGTGGCACCCGGGGACTGGGTGTGGATCCGAATTGTGAAGAGAAAGAATTGGTCATCCCCCAGGTGGGAAGGCCCATACCAAGTACTTATCTCGACACCTACAGCTGTAAAGATCACTGAGAGGACTTCGTGGATTCATATCACTCACTGTAAAAAACTCAAGGCTCTTCCTTCTGCCATTGATATTGGTCAAACTCCACCGGACCTCTGAGCGCAAAGTCTGGCTACAAAGGGGGATTAGCCCAATAGGGGTTAGTTCGTCTCAAACCCAGTGAAGAAACCAACGGCGCGAGGTAGTTCTTAGGGAGGATGGCCATGTTCAACTGGTACTTGAACTGTCACATGATGATGATTTTGGTGGCGAAAGTAAATATGTCCATACGAGAAGGAACAGTTGCAAGAGAAAAAGGAATGGTGGTGCTGCAAGCGCAAACAGGTGTTACTACTGTGTTTAAGGTGAAACTTTGTGAAGGAATTTTGGACTGTTCTAAATGGAACAATAATAATTTCTTGACTCGTGCAAAATACTTGTGCAATAGAGACTGTACGTCCTGGTCAAGTGTTTGGTGGTCAACAGATGTGAATGGATGGGAAACAAGTGGTGCAGTGATACCAGAGAAAGATAAAAGCAGGCAACAAATAATAAAAATTGCGCATTTCCAAGGTACCGGAGTAGTTACTATAACCATTCTGTCACCACAAGAAAGTGATTCAGGAGTTTATGAAATCTGATTGTCTCTTCCAACTAGAACTGATCCTTTGTGGACCCTCCAACTTAAAGTAGAAAGCCTTAAGAATGCTACAAATAAAGCAGATTTTTGCCTTCACAAAAGAAGAACAATTGTTACTCGAGACGGGATTCGTACACCATAATGAATGCTCATCTTGGGTTAGATATAGTACCAGAGAAGCACATCGTGAGAACTGTATTTCTTGTGCTGAAGGTAAACAGCAATTAGCAACAGTCCCATTGAAGCAAGATGAAGGTAACTTAACGTGTCTGTTGAAATTACTCTTCAACAAAACTGAAGATAAATGCAAAGATGAAACTCAGCGTTTTCCGGTCATAAGCAAAGTTGAGAAACCGCCTGCAGCGATTTCCTATCCAGGTTTGTATATGTGCATTTCCAGAGATGGCACAGGGAAAAATTATGGCAAGATGGGACAGAACTATTGCAATGTTACTGTGAATGGCAATGGGAATCCATTTCTGGAGAACCAAACTCATAGTTTAGCAGACGTATGGTGGTTATCTGGAGACAACAAACTCAGATCAAGGCTTACGATTCCCTGGAAGGGAACTTGTGCACTTGTAAAGTTAATTCTGCCATTCTACATTTTCCCAGTTCCAGCAAGCAGTTTAGTAAGAGAACTTGAAATAAAGCCAAAGTGGTTGAGTAGGAGAAAAAGAGAGGCACCGAAGCAATCTTTCGATAACGGTGTCTACATCGATAGCATTGGCATACTAAGAGGCGTACCTGATGAATACAAAGCAATAAACCAAACAGCAGCTGGTTTTACATCCATCTTTGTCTGAATTCAGTCTAATAAGAATGTGGACTTGAGCAACTACATTTACTATAACCAGCAGCGTTTTGTGAACTATACCAAAGATGCATTGAAAGGAATTGCTGAACAACTGGAGGCCACTTCGCTGGTGGCATGGCAGAATCAAATTGCGTTGGATATGCTCCTGGCCAAAGAAGGAGAAGTTTGCAAGATATTTGGGACTTTCTGTTGTACATATATTCCAAACAACACTGCGTCTGATGGAAGTATCACTTGAGCTTTGAAAGGTTTGGAGATGTTATCCGAAGAATTGGCAGAGAACTCTGGGGTAAATAATCCCTTTACAGATTTTCTACAAGCGTGGTTTGGAAAATGGAGTCATCTCATCAGCAGTTTCCTGGTGTCCATTGGAGTCGCTGTGGCTATCGTGGTGGTATGTGGTTGTTGTTGTATACCCTGTATCAGAGGTCTTCGACAAAGACTGGGTGATACTGCTGTTACAAAGACGATGAACCAGCAATTGCAACAGACTGGTGAAAGTGAATACATTGAAATGTGACTCTTTGCAAATGTTTTTGAAGTATAAAAATTTGTCTTGCCAATGAAGTAATGTATGCAAAGAAAAACTTAGTTTTTACCATATATTGCTGAAATAAAAGACAAATAAAAGTGTTTTCAGGGGAAATGTTAAGAGAAAAGTTTTAAAACATACTGTTATTTGTCTTTTTCCTGTTCTTGCAAAGTGAACATGTTATTTGTTGGGATATGCCTATCAAAGATGGGCCTCATCTGTGAACAAAATGCAGCATTGCTTATGAACCTGAATGATATCTGTTTTCTGCATTTCAGAATAAAGAGATTTGGTTATAGCTCAGTGAAGCCTGTGATAAGGACGCACGGTCGAGTAAGAGTTAATTTACTGGGGCAGACTGAGTGTCCTGGAAAACTTGAGCTACCGTTGTTGGACTAAACATTCTGTACTTGTTGAACATTCTGTACTAGTTGTGGGTTTGAGGTAATTTGTGATAAACATGTTTTTCCTATATGTTTTTCATAGCCAACTGTCAACGGTCAGAAATGTAACAAAAAGTTGTTTTGCTTGCAGTATAAAAGTTGATGTCAGTAAACAAGTTGATCAGATCAGAGGAGATCAGTCCAGACCAGACATCTTGGCCAACATGCTGTGTAATCTGTTTAGCTGCTAATAAAGGAAAATTCATCACCTGAGGCAGATGCGACTCGTTTGAATTTTTTCTTCTGACATATATGAAGTATGTAGCTCTCACCAATGTGGCTTAGACTCCCTCTGCCCTCCATCATGAAGTCAACAGAGTGGGCATCTTTAAATTCATCTGTAAATTTCAAGCCATCAGCATAACAAAATGTATTATATACTACAGGTAACGGCAGTATGTAAACAAAACTTCCACCTTTAAAAACCAAACCATGCACATAGCAGCCTAGGTACGTGAAACGTAGGAAGAACCCCATGAAAAAGCTGTGAAATGCCACTGAAAAGATGGCCAATACCAATCACCTAAAAAGCAGCAGACAATTTTAGATTACACGCTTAAGTGGCATTGTAAGATTAGATTTCACTTAAATTTATTCTGTTACACATAAATACATTATTCTGTTTGCATAGGCTTAGAGATGCAGCCATATTAAAGCAGGCCTTTATTTTATATTTTACATTTCACATGCAGTTTCAATAGAAAGGAATGTTTCAGTACAAATGGATAATCTTCAGTCAAGAATACTGATAACAATACAGTACACTGAGTACAAGTAGATCCTGTTTTGATGTTGCAAGGCTTGGGAACCACGGTTAAAGAGGGTTGTAGAATTAGTAGGAAATTCACAGGGTTTTGGTATTAGGAGACAGACTTCAGACACAGAAGTCAGTCAGTTAAGACTGATGTACAGAAAGTCTTTGCAGTGCAATCCCCTGAAGTTTGGTACAGACACTAGAGAGTGAGTGCAGAAGTCAGGTCAAAAATTCAGCATTCGAGGATATTAATTATATTATTCAGGAGAATAGGAATAATTCTGAGTATAAGAGCGGAAGCTATGGACATTATCATTCAGTCTGTTTCAGTTTATCAGCACTGTTATTACAGACAGTAAGATTTGATTCAGATAATGCTGAGATCTATCTCCACTGTACATAATAAAACAGTGTATGCAGACTTTTATTCTGAAAGGTGCAAGAAGATTTGGCACATAACGGAGAGACTGGCACTCGTGCGGCACAGTTCTGGGAAATTAAAAGATAAAGAAATTAATTCTAGTTTCTTCCAGTCATTACAGCTTCATCGCAGTATCTTACACTTTCATACAGTTCTTTCAGTTCTTATAGGTGTCAAATAAAAATCCGTAAGGTAAGCAAATCTCTGCTGTGTCATGTACCGACAAAGTGAAAGATAAAAAAGTCAAACACCCACACAAGTGATGACATCATAATAGCACTGAAATACCAAGATTTGCTTACCAACGGTATTTCAGGTACTGAATATTATAAAAGCGATAAAAGAACTGGAAGAGGGAGCTTTAGAAAAGGGAAGGAACAAATTATGTAATGGAAATTGTGGGAACAATACCTGTATAATAATGTTTAGGAAGAGTAGGAGTGAGGTTTAAGGGAAGGCAGGACTTCAGCATTTTTTTGTAATGTTGGACTGATGATGGTAGCAAAGAAAACTGTTAAAGTGGTTTGTTTTCTTTTTTGTTACTGTATGTTTGCCTATGTCTTAAGTGCTAATTTAATACGGGTATTTAAAAAAAAAAAAAAAAAAGATTTGCTTACCAGTCTGCCCATGTCCCTCTCTGACAAGTCAGAAGTCGACGAAGAGATTTCCACTGTCTCAGCACTGTGTTATGATGGTTATTAATTTGCTTCAGGATGCTTCCATATCGTGCATTCTCATATTTAACACGTTTCAAAAAATATTCCAGAATCAACTCCTTAAAGAAACATGAACCAAATCAATTAATGACAGCAACAGGTGACCGTGGTTCAGGCAAAATTTTCTTTTAGCAAGTATTTTAATACATTGTATTATATTCAGCCTGGATTAAAAAAATCATCATCCTGTGGAATGTATTTGACAATACGTTAAAGCTGTGACTGGAACACACATACAGGTACTCACACAGTTCCATTTCATGTTGACTTTTTAGCTGAAAAAGAACATGAGAAACAACTAAAGAATTTATCATTCCACAAGTGCTTGACGTTATGAATCTAGGGTAGAACAAATGTTGACATCAGTGTGGTTCCATGAACTGTGCTTTGTACAAACATCAATTTTCAATCAAACTTGTGGCTATTTTATTTTTCCTGACCTGCACTGACTCTGGAGGTAATAACATATAACGTACACATTGTGGTGCAGGGGGAGCATAGGAAAGTGTTTGCTGAATTCTTCTATGTGTAAGCTTATGTGAATTCACATATGCTGAACAGTCAGGTGTGATTTGGTACCTATTTGTCTGTGGTATAGGCTTAAGGAAATATTTCACCCAATCACGCTTTCTGCTTTGACTAAGAGTCATGCAACTTAAACAAAGGTAGCAAAATTTGTTATCAGTAAAGTAATGGCAAGCCTTCACGTTTTGCTAGGAAAAATATTTATGTACATTTGATCCAAAATCATGTTTTGTGGACTCTTGCCATTTCCAAATTCCCAAACAACAAATGTTCCCAAAACTTTGTGTGTGTACCACAATTTTTTAATAGCATTATGTTGGAGAAAACTACACATTAGTAACTCCCAACTTTTTTCTTATTTTTAAATAATACAACAGTGATGGAAATTAAAAAGGTGCATCCTTATCGTGCATACCACAATTTCTTAGTTTTAACATTTATCTTTATGTCAGCCTCACATCAGTACCAAATAAAATGTGGAGTTCAGCTTGCAAGGCATGACTACTTTCAGTGCATAATTAAACAGTGTATGCTGTTAGATAAGAGTCATAATCCTTTTCATTTTTAACCTTTTTTTGTTTATTTGACTTCAGATGAAAGGTATGTTTCCCCTCCCATTTGTATGTCCCCAGCTGATCATCATATTCCTGGCTGCACCGTTATTCCTTAAGTGTCCTTGGTACTATCCCCTATGGCTGCAACCGCACTACAGGGAGGATTTTTTTTCTTTTTTGATGCACCCTAACAGAAGCAGAGATAGTAACATCATGTACATTACTACATACAACTTGAGCTAGCTCCTGTCCCCCCCCTCAGATACCATGGTAATATTGTCAATCTGTCCTGTGACTGTTGGCACATCCCCATCATCAGGGATGTGCCTTTATCCCAGATAAAAACCCCTCCCTTCTACAGTTGGTGAGCCAGCAAAGCTGATTTTTCCCACTTCACCATTCCTGACTACTTCAGACTCACTCACGGGTCACCTGGGTTTTAATTGGGGTTTCATCCCTCAATGCCACTGAGCCAGGGGGAAGTAATTTTTTAAAGCAACTGATCACATAGTGTAGTCTGCACCCTACTGCCAAAATCATCTCGTGATGTCCACATCTACTTCCTTGAAGTAGGCTTTCAGTGTGTTTTGTACTTTGCTTCTAATTATTGCAGGGTCTCCAAACATGAATAAGACAGGAATACATAACCTACTTTGAATAGTAGTATCTAATAATGTAGCCTCTTTCAGGCAATCTCCACTAGTATAGCTGCCTAAAAATTAGTCTGAATGAGTGTGGTGGATTAAGAAATAGGAATTTGAAGTATCATCCTGTCAAATCCCATTCTAGCTACAGACTGAGCACATAAACTGTAATGCTTTACAAATATATGTTTTTAAACCAAACTATTCAGCACCAATATCTTGAACAGAAATTCCATTTCAGCATGATGCAAATTAAGGCATATTACTGGAAATGTGTGGTCTGATATTTCAAGGGAAAAGTTCTCCCCATTTTGAACAACAAAATTAGATGCAGTGTAACAACCAGAAAGCTGCACACTGCTTTGCTATAGTTCTGATACACCTCTCCTGGACAAAACAAACTACTGCATGGTCTGTGATACAGGCTACAAAACAGACAATGTTTCAGTGTTCTTGTCACATCTCAAGTATATAAAAAAAACACAGATATGAATGTTTGGGTATGTGTGAGTGGGTGGGTAGGGGATACACACAACTTTTTTTTTTTTCTCATGCTCTCTCATTCAGCTCTTCTTAAACTTAAGTCTCTGCAATGACAGGGGCATACCATTTAAGGCCTACCCATGGCACTCCAGCAGAATGGACAGGGGACAGCAAGAATCATATTAGTCTGCAATTCTTAGATTAAGCAGTACAATACCATTTAACTTGCACGAAAACAAGGAAAATTGAGTTATAAACCAATTGTTCACTTAAAGCAATAGAGCAATTCCTGCTGCAGGTGGAATAACCATATACAAGGACAATGAATAGTACAAATGAGGCCTCCAGTACAGAAAGCCATTCCAAGGATCATTTGAAGAGAACTCAAAAATCTTTTATATCTTGCTTTGACAGAAGCTCTGCAGTGGAACAGACACGGTTGAATTTCAAACAATATCTCAAAGAAGAAAAGCGGGTTCTACAAAAAAGGCCCAAACTAGGTGGCTACAGCACAAAAAGACCTCAATGGATGCATTTCTGAGAAGACAATCTGGCTTGATTACATGCTTGCTCTTGGTGGTGAATGACCCCCTCTCTTCCTATCATTCTAAAAACACCTCTCTTGTCTTTCTTTCCACCCTTGCCTGCCAGAACTGGCTACTACTTTTATTATCAAAGTATTCTTACTAACGGGTTGTCTGCTGTTCTTCTTTTCTTTCTGTTGATAAATGCAGCTTTTGTTTTGTTTTTATCTTGCTTTTGTTTCATGCGCAATGACACACAATGAGTTGTACTGTAGTTATACCATGTGGTAGTTATTTTATTCTCGGCTAGGAATTATGGAGTGGGACTTTTTTTTCCCCTCATTATTCCTTAGTGTTGCATACACATAAAACTGAACCCCATGATCGGTTAATTTTCTCTCTCTAACTGAAGGTGACACTTGCGGCCTTTTGCTGCTCAGTCTTTGTGGTAGTTTACCACTTGGGAATTACTAAACATTTGGCCATTTTCTAGACTCTGCTGACAAGTGTTTGCAGTTTGCTATGTCCCACTCTGTTTCCAGCCTGCTTACTTTAGAAATCCAGAGAAAGTGCTGTAGTTGCCTCATGCTTATACACAATCATCTTTTACAGATACCAGTTGTAAGGGATACAAGCATTTGCTCAGTGTGGAGGCTAATCTTTCACTTATCCCAAATGTAAGTAAAAAAATTACAAATGCATCACAATCACCTAATAACATACTCACTTATGCCAAAGCTTGTTGCAAAATTATTACATAAGCCTGCTTGACTATTTAAACAAACCTCAGCCACACACTTACTAATCATTCGAATATATCCACACTTGTACCTTCATCCACACCTAAAATGAATACAAGCCTGCAACTGTAAGGAAGACACTTGAGGCTGGAGCCACACATGGTAATGTACTGGTAACAGGTCAATCTACACTCAGGGTCAATGATGACCCACTCACCAGGCTGTTCAAGGACAGGGACAATAGGATCATAGGGGTTACTAGGCTAATGGCTCTGGGGTCCTTACAAGCCTAGCCAATAGTTAATTCCCCCCCAAAAAAACTCAGTCAGCACCTGTCATCTCTGACAATGAGGGACACAGGTGGAACCCCAGGGAAAAGTTGTGAATTTCCATCCACTCGTCAAGGTTGCACTTGAAGAGGGTCAACAAGGTACTCTGATATGTATGGGAAGTCTATTCCTCAGATGGGGCCGCCTCTGGGAGACGAGTCTGCCTCTCCAGCAGGTTTTGTTGATGTCACATATTAGACTTCAAGTGGGTAATGAGCGAGGAGTTAGACTTACTGATGTGCAGCATCTCTAGTAGAGCAGGGTCTGATACTGCCTTCTAGGCGAGACACAAATCACTTCTGAGCAATCTGTACAATACCGAGTAGAGTGATAGTGATTTGAGCCTGTCCGTATAGGAGAGGTGTTGGAGGCTATGGATTCTATTTGTGAGTTATTTCTGTGGCATTTACAGTTGTTGCAGGTGTTTGGAGAGGTGCATACCAAACATGATGTAATACTCAATTACTGGACTAATGAGGGAGGAGTAGAGAGAGGTAATAACCTCCTTTTTTCTGCATGCAATCCTTTTACTTATGAGATGAACCAAGTGAAAGGCACTGCCCCTACATGATGACCGAATGTGAGATTGTTGTCAACCTGAGTACCCAGGTCTATCACCACAGGTTGTGTGCTTAGGGGATTGCCATTGACATGGTACTCAGGAGGGGCCACGTTTTTGCCAAAAGGTATAATAAATTTTTTTTATGTTTAACTTAAGGTCATGACTTTGGCACCGGTCATTTGCTGCTGTGAGACCCTCTTGCACTATGTTAACGTTATTTGTGTTGTCAATGACAGCATCTAACTTACAGTCATCTGCAAACTTGGTTAGCTACAGATCTTTTGTCTTTGCCTGGACCTCTGAGAAGTAGATGCCAAACAGTAAGGGTCACAGGACAAATCCCCTGTGGAACACCACTAGTGAAAGGTCTGCTGTTGGAGGTGACGGCACCTATTTTGACCTTGTGGGTCCTATCAGTGAGCCAGTTGGCCACCCAACTGATGAGAGAGAGATTAACGCCAAGTTGTGTTAGCTTTTCAATGATGCCCAAGTGGGGGATTGTGTCAAAGGCCTTGGCCAAGTTAAGGTAAGCTGTATGTACCAACTTTTCCTCATCCAGGGCCTTGGTGACAGTCTCAAAGAAGTCAAACATGTTTCAACAAGCAAGTTCTGTCCTTGATGAAAATGAACTGGGTGGGGTCAAATGCTTGGAAACTGCCAACTGCCTGTGTCCTTGTTTATGAGATCCATAATAATAAGCTCCATGGCTTTACAAGTCAGAGTTGTCAAGCTAATGGGGTGATAGTTTCCAGGCTCAGTAGTGGTACCACCTTTGTGCAAGGGGATGACAACAGCAGTTATCTACTCTGCTGGAATGAAGCCTGTACTTAGCCTGTGGTCAAACAGGGTGCTCAACGGTGAAGCTAGTTCTTGCTGGAGATGGTGCAGATTACAGCCTGAGATACTATCAGCTTCCATGAAAGCCGTGTTCTTTGCCTTAGACAGGTCTTTTAACACTTGTTCTATAGGGATGTGAGGTGCAGGACAAGTATCAGGGATGTCAAATGGGCCTTTGGGGGGGATAAGGGAGGGAAGTTTGTGCTGAACATATCTGCTAGCACACTGGCTAAGTCAACAGGATCAGTGTAAGTGGTACCCTTAAGTATTAATTCGGAACAAACCTGAACTTTGCCATGGAGGTTCCTGATGTAACTGAAGAAGGCTTTGTGGTTTCCCTTCATTTCAGACGCTAGTTTCAATTCATAATTGGCTTTGGAGGTCTTCACTAGTGATCTAATTTGCTTGTTGAGACTGAGGAGGGAGATTTTCCAATTTGGAATTTGTTCCTTTTTACCCTTGGACAACAGTTTCTTCTTTTTGTTGTAAAGCCTGTTGATAGAGGATGTCCTTATATTTCTACTGAGTCTATTTCTGCTGCCATATTCAATGTGTTTCTGATGTAAATAGAGCTTTCACATTTGTTTTAATTTACTTACTTTTTTATATATTTTCATTTTTATTTAATTTAGTTTAAATTGTTTAATATTTTATTTTTATTTGACATTTGTTAACTGGGTTAGTCCGACTGGGAAGAGATCCTTTTTCACCGGAGACCCGAGGAGAAAAACTCCACAAAACAGTTGCATAGAATCTGAATGGATACAAGAAAACAAAATTATAACAATAACAAAGTATACAAAGAAGAAAATTCTTAAAGCATAAATCTAAAAACTGCAAAATTTTATGCATACTTTTTGTGTGTGTGTGTGTGTGTGTCAGACAGGATTAGTATGAGTGAAGATGAGCCAGAAGAGAAACAAAATGTCAACAGTATGAAATAGGAAGATAGCTAGAGAGAGAGGCTGAAGTGTGGGGGAGAGGCAGAGAAACAGTCTATGTTAGGAGGAATATACAAAATCATAATAGCTAGGATGTAAATGAAAGACTATAGTAGATAGGAATTAAGTGAATGACTGTTGAGAGGGAGATTGACAGGTAGAGATTATAGTAGGTAAGAAGAGAAATATAAAGGTAGGATTGGAAGACAGGAATACAGGATTATGTTGGGTCATTGCAAAGGCATAGCTATTCCTTCTGGTAAGTAGCTTTTAGTGCAGTTTTAAAGGAGCTGGAGTTAGTGATGTATCTAATATGAGGTAGAAGTTTGTTACAGGCTTTTGCAGTGGAGTAGCTATAGAGTAGTTTGCCAACATTTTTGTTGGGCATATAAACTTGTAGTAGGTTTTGTTGAGAGCTACGAAGAGTGCGGTTGGGAGTGTACAGCTGGAGGAGTGTGGAGAGAGAGGGGCAAAAAGAAGGATTGTGTAAGACAGAATGAGCTATGAGGAGCTGGGATAATAGAATCTGGTAGTGAACTTCCAACCACTGCAGGTTTTTTAAGGCTACACAGTGATGGGTGTGGTAGGGTAGGTTTGATGCAAATCCTGCAATTTTGTTATAAGTAACATTCCAGAGGCACAAGCCCGCCAGGGATCAGCTTGTTCTTCCTGTCTTATGGCCACCTCCAGTACACTTTGAGAATACGCCTTAGGCCTCCACCACCCACACACACAACACACCAACCAAACACTAAGTAAGAAACTAGTTAGAAGGGGAAAATAAAGGTATCTAACTAAACTACACTAAGCTAACTAACCCCAGGAACTGCACACACTCACAACAGAAAGAAAATGAAGTAACTACTTCAGATTTTCCAATTTAGACAGAAGATTACATTGCAGGTTTGTGAGTATAGGGGCTCCATGGGGAGAAGGAAGGCTTGGGCAAGGGAAAGTCTGCAGGACTGGGTGAAGAATTTTTCATGTCTGTAAAGGAGTCTAAGTTTTTGGTGAGTCTTTTTAATGCATTGTTGAATGTGAATATCAAAATTAAGGTGGTCATCGACAGCAATGCCAAGGAGTTTTGTGTGTGGCTCAGTAGAGATGGGTACGTTACTCAAGGATGAGACAGAAAATTTAGTTTTATGGTGTTGCAGAGTAGAAGGGAGAAATAGAAGTTTTATTTTCTTAAGGTTTAATACCAGTTGCTTAGTAGTGAGCCACCTTTCGACAGAGTGGAGGGAGTCTTGGGTAAAGGTATGGAGGTGAGTAAATGTCGCTGGAGGAGGAGATGATAGTGGAATCGTCAGCATATTGACTAATAGTAGAGAGTGAAGAGTGAAGGTCATTAATAAAGATATTGAAAAGTAGGAGTCCAAGGTATTCATTTAATCTATCTTCCTTCTGTAAACTGTCATGCATATGGTACAAGCCTGAGTATTGAAATTTTCTGCAGTGATGCACACTTTTTCCTCTTTGTTGATCTGGATCATAAATAACTATAAATAAAGTTTACTTTGACTTTGACAGTTCAAAAGAATAATTTCCTTAGTAACAGCCACTTGTCCCAAAATATCTGACATAGTACTTTGTAGGGAATTTTATACATCTGTCCACTTGTTATAGTTGCCAAAAAAACGTTCCCAGTTACCCTTCTCTTTTCTACTCTTCTCTTTTCCATCACATATCCAAACTTCGCTGTAAAAATGCTAAATCTTCTGGAATTTGTCACAAACTTGTGAGCTATACAAATATCCTTCCACAGTTCCTTTGTAAAGCACTTTTCTGGTCTCTCTTCCCAATTATCTCTTCATCTCAGCATGGTTTCCATCCCCTCCACAGTATCTCTACCACTTTATTTAGTTTTACCAGTACAGCACACACAAATAAGAATAAAGAAAACTTTGTGTCTGTCATCTTCCTTGATTTATCCAAGGTCTTTGACACAGATTTTCACTCTCTTCTTCTACACAAACTTCATAACCTAGGAATTGACACCACTGCAGAATCATGGTTTTGTAGCCACCACCAAAACAGAGTTCAATCTGTTAAGTGGCAAAAACACATCTCATCCTTCCTCGCCGTTCCAATCGGTGTACCACAAGGATCAATCTTGGGACCCATTCTCTTTACCATCTTCACCAATGACTTATATAAAGCCTGTCAAACTGCATCCCTAATACAGTATGCAGATGACACCACAGTTATCTGTATCTCAAAAAACATTGACAGACTGCAAGAACTTACCCAAGAGTCCTCCTCTGTAGAAAACTGGCTGACATCTGCCCAGCTGCTCCTTAACCCAAGTAAATCCAAACTAACCCTGTTACTACCAGCTTACAATCCACGAAGCCTCCTTCTCGCTTACTTCATTCATAAAAAAATACAAAATTAACTTAGTCACTCATACTAAACTGCTAGAGATCTGTGTAGATGAGATGACAACATATCCAAAATATACTGAAAAAAATTACACCAAAAACTACATTTTTTCTTGAGAGCCAAACTCTTCTTCTCAGACAGTAGAAGAAAGCACCTTGCTTCTTCTCTCCTCTTGCCTACTCTAACATATGCTGCTCCCATCCTTGACACCACCAAACTGATCTTGCTAAACAAACTTGAGCAATGCTACTACAAAACAGCAAGATTCACTGCAAACCTTTCAAACAGAACACAGTACTGTGCTGCCCTAAGGGAACTGAAGTGGCTGGAATTCCCACATTATCTAACCTATTCACAACTTCCACAAATACATAACATTGTGTATAAACCTAGCAACTGTCCATCCATTTCCACACTCCTACAAATATATAACCCTTCCAGGCCAGCATGTTCACAAAATAACTATTACATGTATCCAAACCCAAAATTTCTGCTGGTAAATCAGTACTATCCCACCACTTCACTAAATCCTGGAACTCTGTCCCACTAGCAACACAACAAGAACACTCCCTAAAATCATTTAAAACTCAACTGAAGTCTTACCTACTCAGTTGCCAGCTCTAGACATATATTATTCCTGGGTAATCTCAAAACCCTTAAGGTCACCACTCTTTTATGTAACTGACCATAATACAACTACTTCTTCACAATCTCTATCGGACTATCATCTAGCCCTCTCCACTACTCTGTCTCTCTTTTACCTGGACCTCCTCAATACTCCTTCATAATTTGTAACCATCTTCCATCATATAATTACTTTACTGTCTCCATCTCAATACCTATTTTCAGCTGATTTCATCTGAAAGTAACTAGACTCTTATAAGCTTGATATTAGCTAATATTTACTGTATTCTTCACTTAACTGCCATGTTTTTAATTAACTGTTATATCTATATCTTTACAATGCTATGCATGTTCAAGTCTAGCACCTTAACCACTCGGCCAAGATTACAACAGAAATATCTGGATATCTCTGGATTAGACCCCCGAACACAATCACACAAGCTACCTGTCTTAGTCATTTGCTATTCTATGTATGTACATAACTGTCATATCATTACTAGTCTATGCATATATGTGCATTTATTATGTAAATCTTGTATAACTGCCTACCACTCATTCTGTAAAATAGGACATCTGAAAATGAGACTTTTGCCTAATCAGGCTTTCCTGGTAAACCAAAGCAATAAATAAATAAAATAAATAAATAATTTTTATAGTTATTGTGAAATATTGTACATGCTCTACTAAAAACAGCAGCTTCTGTTTGAGATTCAACTTCACACTCTTCCAGCACTGGTCTTTCACTTAGCACTTCTATATCCTTTTCTCTTTATTTATATTCTAAAATTAATCCTCCTAGGGGATGGCAATCTTAAAACTGCAGTCCAAACTTCTGCTTGACCTCATGTCATTCTATTACGTTTCCTTCTTTAGTTGTTTGATGTTAATTATTATTTATAATGCAGTTATCCTTTGCTGACTGGGTTAGTCCCACTAGGCTAGTGGCCTCTCTACTACCAGGAGAATTTTGGCCAGGCCATCTACTCTTCTTGAAAGGTGCTGCGGAATCTTTTACATCCTCCCAAGCTACGACCACCTCCAGCAGAAAAGGCCTCAGTTTTAGCTTCTCATCTAAAGGATGGCACACACTTCCCACATATCCTCAGCTGCCAAAACAGAATCATTTTTAATCCATACTCCTAACTACTTCATGTTATCTTCTATAAATATGGGTATTGCTGATACAATTATGTGTGGGTACATACTTTACTGCTATAGCCCTTGTTTTAGCTTCATTAACTTAATATCTGGAAAAGACTTGAAACTGTCTCAAAATATTCCACAACACAGAAATGTCCTTTTCTGTACATCTCAAAACAATATCATCTTACATTCTGCATCCCTCTGGATCATCTTTGTTCTAGTAATGTTCTTAAATGTTTGCCTCCCTCGCACAGTAACACTCTGATCCATATCTATCAATTTTGGCAACATCTTTGCCATTTCTTTTAGCTAGTATAGACATAAATACTTCAGAATAATTGGTTAAAATCAAAATAGATCTCTATGAAGATGGGCCTGAAGGGACTTTACCATCTTTGGGTAATACAGCCACCACAGCTGTTTTCTAAAATCCTGGTGACACACCCCTACTCATCCCTTTTTAAAATACCATTAAACAAACAGCAAAAAGATTTAACAGAATGTGAGGTTCTTACTGATACATACTGGAAGTAGAGCTGTGGGTATCCATACTTATCACAGCAGTAGGTGTCTGTGGTAATATAATGATTGTAACATTCAGTTTCAACAACTGGATACACTTCCCACCTATCAAACTTTCCTCAGTCTGTATCAGTACAAATAGTGACTTCTTACCTTCCATGTATTCACTAGTGGAGACGCGCAACAGTACAGACTGACCTACATCTGTGTGCATGAACTGCTACATCAGCTAATTATCTGCATGATCTAACCAGTTCTTGAAGCCATACTTTCTTGTCAGAAATGATGGGTGCAGTAGGTAAACAGCCACTGCTTAGTAAAATCAGACACCACAACGACTTAGTCTGTGAATCAGAGTTATCCGCCCAGTAGATATGCTTGCACCACAACAATTTAGTCTGTGAATCTGAGTTATCAGCCCAGTAGATAGGCTTGACTAAGCCTAAGTTGCAGTTTGATGAAAGTTACATCCCTAGACATCAAACCAGCTGCCAGAAAAAATTTAACGTAAGAAAAAAAGTAAGCAGACTTAACACTCGACTGAAGAAAATTAGAGAAAGTGCTCCAAAACTAAGTCTAAGTAGTACATTACCACATGGACAACTCCTTAGCAAAGGGCAGTAGAAAATGAATAAAGTGCTTACTAAAATGTAGTAACTTAAGAAGAAAAGTATAGCTGTGTAAGTTGCACTTAACAGTAGATTTCTGAATTCCTCAATACCTCAGCAATCTCTGGCTGTTTGGGTTGCATTCTGCCCAGGCTACAAAAACTGGACAAGATTCACAAAGCTCTGGCTCCTTCCTACACCTTCACTGACTGCTGATAGAGATTTGTGGAGGGAAAATAACACTTTGAATGAAGATTATATCAGAATTTCTTTATGACTTTCTTGCCCATAAGAACAGCAGCATGATAATCCTGAAAAAAAAAAAACATATAATAGAAACAAAAAGTTTATATCCCATACAATATATAGGACTAGGACATCTATTGTTATGATAAAATTTTACACAACTTTTCTATGTCCTTCTATTCATCTGTTGCAGTATTCATTACATGCGAGAAAATACCAAAGCTCATAAATTAAGGGAGGAAGGTGTAGCCGAATAGCTTTCCAGGAAGCCATGCAGTATGGCTCTGGCAAACCCTGCTCTAGATTTAGAGAGTCCATCTAATTTGTAGTGTTTGGTGAAAGTATGGATTGAGGTCCATGTAGCTCCTTCAAGAATTGAATTAGTATCCAATCCCTTGAAAAAGCACCCAGAAGAGGCAACAGCCCTGGTGAAGCAAGCCCTAACAGAGGAATGGAGAGTCTTACCATGATGAGTGTAGTAAAAGTTAATCATCTTGGAAATCCAAGAGGAAATAGTCTGTTTAGATACAACCCGCTTCAGGGCCCTGTGGTGGTAAGAAACAAAAAAAAAATGATCTGACTTTCTAACAGCTTTTGCTTTGTTTAAATAAAATCTGAGTTGTCTGTGGACATCCAATGTATGGAGCACCCTCTCACTATGATTCTGGGAGGAAGGAAAAAAGTAGGTAAGTGGATGTACTGATTTAAAGACATATCACTGACTACCTTAAGCAAAAATGAGGGATTCGTCTGCAGGGAAACTCTCTCCTTGTGGAATACCAGAAAAGGTGGAGAAACCATGAGGGCCTGAAGCTCAGACACTCGTCTAGCTGAAGTTAAGGCTAGTAGTACAGTTTTCCAGAAGTAGTACTGTAGAGAAGCTGAGGAGGCTGGCTCGAAGGATGCGAGAGTCAGCTTTTCCAAAACAAAGTTAAGGTCCCACCGAGGTGGAATAGGTTTCCTGTGAGGTCTAATGTGTAGGACACCTTTAAGAAATTGTTTAGCTTCAAATCTGCTAGCTAAGGGGAGAGATAGAGGCAGACAGGCAGATGTGGCTAACATATGGGCTTTCACTGACGAGTAAGCCATGCCAGTGTTGAGCAATTCACACAAATAAGATAAAATCAGGGAAACTTCCACTGTCAATAGGGCCTGGTTTCGTTTCAGACACCAGACTGAAAATAAACTCCATATGGCTGAATAAGATTTTCTGGTATTTGGTCTCGCAGGACTGTAAGCATGTCCTCGGAGAATAGGTGTCTGAAAGGAATCAGTATCCTATCACCCAGAGTGACAACTGAAGAGTCGACAGGTGAGGATGGATGAGGGTCCCTTTGTCTTGTCTGAGAAGGTCCACTCTGAGTTAATTTGTGGTGACTGCCCTTAGCGAAATGCAGGAGGATAGGGAGCCAGTTGTGTCTTGGCCAGAAGGGAGGTACCAGCAAGTTTTTTGGTTTGTCCTGCTGAATTTTGAACAAGACTTTTGGAATGAGGGGAAGGGGAGGAAATGAACATAGAAACATCCCCTTCCAAGAAAAAGAAAGGGCGTCCACTTTCCAGACCAGAAAATGAGGCTCTCTGGCACAAAACTGTGAACATCGTCTGTTCATGGGGGAGACAAAGAGGTCTGTTTGAAGAATACCCCACTGGTGGACAAGGTCCAGAAATACATCCCTTTGACAAATCCATTTGTGGAATCATGTTTGAGACCTGCTCGGGTAATCTGCCACATAATTCTGTGAAGATGGGATGTACACTGCCTGAAGGGTCGCTTAGACTTTTATTGTCAGTTCCCAAACCTGAACAGCTATCCTGCATAGTAGTTAGGATTTGCCCACCCCCGTTTATTCACATACCAGAGGACTGTCATATTGTCTGTGAACAGCTTTAGAGGTCCAGGTGGAATAGGGGATGGAAGGTCTCCATGGCCAATAGCATTGCTTTCATCTCCCTTACAGTGATGTGTTCCCCTTCAGTTGAGGGGAAACCAGACTCCTTGTGCTTTCAAGTGGCTGAAAGCTGCTCCCCAGCCTTTATCTGAGGTGTCTGTGAAGATCTCTTGGCGAGGAGCAGAAGGGTATCGGGGAGTCCTGGGTTGAGTGACATGATGTATCCACCAGTGAAGTTCTCTCTTCAGACAGGGGATGAGTGGTACAGAGAATTTTACGGGGTGCTGGTGTTGCATCCAGATTGACTTTAGATACCACTGCCATTTTCTCATGTGGAGTTTGGCATATGGTGAGTATATAACTTTTTTATCTGATGTTCTCATTTTCATTTGTTCCTCAATGATTGGGACAGAGATCACAGCTAGAGTGACTTTGGGTGGCCCCTCAAGGGAGGATGTTCTGAAGCATCGCCGAACCAAAAGCAGCTCTATTTCTAGAAACGATGTCCAATTTGTAAAGTGCAATAAAGTTATGAGAATTACAACAAGTGGCAGCTGCCCAAATATTATCAATAGAGGCTCTAGCCCAAAAGGCTGCCAATGTAGACATTGACCTGGTTGAATATGCCTTTGGTTGTTCTGGTAAGGCAATACCTTTCAAGGAATAAACACAGGAAATATGAATTGTTATCCATTTAAAAACTGGTCTTCCCAATCTTTTACTAGTGAAAGAGACAAATAACTGATCATTTTTTTCTAAATTCCTTGGTCCTGTGAAGGTAAAAACAAAGTCTATGTACACCAAGAAGATGAAGGGTGTATTCACCTTTGTTTTCAAATTTGGGGAAGAAAACTGGCGAATTGATGACCTGGCTGATACTGGTTTCAGAGGCAACTTTTGGTAAGAAAGAAGGAGTTGTGTGCAAAGTAACCCTGTCCTTGTGAAATATCAAATATAGTGGTTTGGAAGACAGTGCTTGGAGTTCAAATACTTGTCTTGTGGAAGTTATAGCTACTAGAAAGACAGTTTCCAAGAAAGAAACTTGAGATCTACTTTAGATGATGTTTCAAAGGGAGAAAGTACAAAGGTTTGCAAAACCATAGTGAGGGCTCAAGGTGGAGTAGGGTCCTTTATTGAAGGTCTAAGCAAGAAGTTACCCTTAAGAAAGGCCTTATACAATTTGGATGATGCTAAAGGAGAAGCATTATATCTGACGTGATAGTTCGAGATGGCTGCTAACTGAACCTTGATAGTAGAAAAGCTTGCTGTGTCCTGAAAAATCAAGGCAAGGAAATCTAGAACAGCTGGAAGCAGAGCAGTAAAGGGATCTAATTCTCTCTGATGAGCCCAAAAGGAAAACCTTTTTCATTTACTTTTGTAAATTTTCCTTGCCAAAGTTTTATGAGAACAGACAAGGATTTTTCAAACTGGAGAGAAAAGCCTGGAATGTATAGCCATCATCAGAATTGGAGAAACCATGCTGTCAACTTGAGGCCTGCAATATCCGGGTGAACTTCCCTGATGGGTGAGAACA
The DNA here is from genome assembly GCF_019279795.1 of Protopterus annectens. Lineage (NCBI taxonomy): Eukaryota > Metazoa > Chordata > Ceratodontiformes > Protopteridae > Protopterus > Protopterus annectens. Next base: position 1,917,878,671 of record NC_056731.1, read on the forward strand.
CAGGTCTGGACTGGGATCTAGCATCCAAGGAGGCTGTATTAAATGAGACCAAAGGAGGGGGAGGCTAGAAGGGGGAAAAGAGGATTACTGTGCTCTTCAACCAAAGCGCTTTCTGAAGAAACTTGGGGATGAGAGGTAGGGAAGGATAAGTATTAAGGAGACCGGAGGGCCAAACGTGGACTAGAGCATCTCTATGTGACTGACCCTGAAGTGGGATAAGGACAAACAACCTGCTGCATTTATTGTTTAGAGGAGATGCAAATAGGTCGCAGCAAGGATGCGTACATTTGTGGAAGATCAAGTGTGCCACTGATTGGATGAGAGACTACTCGTGAGGCATGAGGATGATCCTGCTGAGTTTGACTGCTAGAATGGTGAATTTCCCTGGTATGTGCACTGATACAAGAAAGCAGTTGGAAGAAACCACCCATTATCAAACCCTCATTGCTTCACAACAAGGGGAATAGGAAATGGATCCCCCCTGTTTGTTGATGTACCAGACTACTGACATGTTGTCTGTCTGTATTGCAATAGTCCCTAGAGAGAGAAAGCTCTGGAAGCCCTGCAATGTTGTCTAGGACATTGATATGCAGATTGGAATCTTGTGGGGACCACGTACCTTGTACAGTCAGTCCCAAGTAATGCCCCACCCCCACCCCAACTGAGATGCATCCATGGTCAACATGGGGCTGGATGGAGGAAGGATAAATGGGCAATCTTGATCAATCTCCTCAGAGTAGATCCACCAAAGATTTTGTTGGGGAGGTTTGGAATAGGCTCCATGGAATCCAGTTCCTTCCATGCCCTATGGGATACAAGATCTATAAGCTCATCTGCAGGGGGGGGTGACACAAGATGCAGACAGGCCAGACCCAAAGGCTTCCAAGAACACTGATTCCTCCTGGGAAGGGACTTGGGAAGACCAACCTCATTTCTGGTGAAAGATCTCTAAGATGTCTCCAAATGAGACATCTTCAGGTGGAGATCTAGGGGCCCCTCCCCCCCTCATCACAATCAGAGTCTTCTGTGAGGGATTCCTGTGGGGAATCCAAGTGCTTCCTCTTGCACATCCTCTTCTGAGGGACTTCCTCAGTGGGATGTTCTGGAGAGGTATCAGAAGAGACAGGGAGTTCCCTGGATTAAACTGTTTGGAGGCTCTTCTGAGCTGGCTGTCCCTGAGGTGTAGAATGTGAGGACTAAAACACAAGATCCAGAAAAGGAGTAAGATATGGATCCAAAGAAGGGAGAGTCAACACCACTCTAGGTTGAGAGAAAGCCTTCTCCATCACCTCAAAGGCAGAGGGCCCTGGAGGGGCCAAGAGCCATCTCCCCAGAACCAAGGCTCCCGGAGCAGACAACCCCCCAAATCCCCGCTGTGAGGGAGGAGTTGGAGTAGAGTTATCAAGCCCCAAAGCTCTGGGAGGAAGTGATGGCTCCAAAAACTTCAGAGTCAAGGTCAACCCCTCAGATCTGATACCGATGCTTCAGCTCTGAGAGCCGTTGTGTTACAACAGTGTAGAAACTGATTGGGTCAGGGAAGAAGCTGGAGTTGAGGTTGAAATAACCTTTGGATCTAATGGTTTGTCTCCCAAGGCTCTTTGATCCAAAGACTCCGAAACAGGTGGTTGGATCGGAGAAGAAGGAATTACAGGTTGAAAGGAAGGTTGGCAGATCACGGATCCGATAGCAGATGGAGTTGGCAACCCCCTTTTGGATCTGTGTTCTGAGGAATTTTCTTATCATCCTATCCACTTCCACTCTGGACAGGCTATGGGAAGACCTTATGGAAGAGGATGTTGGAAGGTGGCCTTGAAGATTTCCTAGGAGTTTCCTGCAAAAAGGGGGACCTCAGTCTCGGAAACGCCAGAATTTTGGAGCACAGGACCAAGGAGATGGAACAGTTGACTGTGTTAGATCCAAAGGTTTAGGATCTGAGTTTTTATGAACCTTCTTTGGAGCTCTGCGGATACCTGGCAGGAGAGCGCTTACAGTGCACCCTGGGCTCCTTCAATTTCTGGGAGGGGGTTTGAGCCACTGAAGAAATGCCTGAAGATGAAGCTGAAGCGGGAAAGAGGCCTTTCAAAATTAGCTTATTCCTCCTATTTCTAATTGCTCTAGCATTAAAGGCCGCATATATGGAACAACCGGTGTCCAGATGTGCTGGGCCCACACAATAAATGCACTCCCTGTGGGCATTAGAATTGGGGATCTTCTGCCCACAGGAAGTACATTTCTTAAATCCAGTTGGCTTATCAGCCATACAGGAAAAACACCAACAATTGTAACACAGAGAGAAAGACTTTTTTTTTTTTTTTTTTTTTTAAGGAAGAACACGAAAGCAAAGAAATGACTACCAACAATGGTATTTTGAGAATATACCTAAGGGTATCGAAGAAACAAGAAAAGGTATGGACTACCAACAGTGGTAGTATAAAAAAATACCAAAAACTGGGTACAGAACGTTAAAGAGGGTAAGGGGGTAATTTAGCTAATAAATAGAAGAAGAACTTGTGAAAAAGTAAAAGGAAAAAGCAAACTTTCACTCACAACACCCCAAAGGAGCTCGAGGAATCATAATCCTGACCGTCTTGAAGAGCGGCAAATGAGATCTGGGGGTTTGTTGTGGTCAGGGGCATTATGGATGAGGGAGGATCTCTAGATTCAGATCTTGGAATCTTTAGAAAGTGGTGGAGTTGGATCAGAGGATCGAATCTGAACCCATTTGTTGAGGAATGAATGAAAATGAGATTAGATCCATTTATAAAATATACAACATATATACATACATAATACACACAGATTTATGTCAGATTATAAAGTTTTTGGAAACTCAAACTTCATACGGCTGAGCCCATAAATTCGACTTTCCAAAAACTCAAACAAAACAACCAAAATCTAAGTTTTTGCAGGAGGGGTGGCCCCCCGGCAGCCTCCTCACCCCCAGCTAACAACTCTGGGATTGCACTACAGTTGGTAAAAGGTTAATTTCCCTTATCCCCACTGTACAATGATCGCTACATAAATGCTGCAAGATTTTGGAAAATCAAATAAATGGTCTCGACCATATGAACTTTGAGTTTCTGATAACTTGATAATCTGACATAAATCCATACATATACAGATCTTACCTACAAAGGAGTAACATTTGCACAGCGTAAAGGGAATATTCTCTGCAGAGTTACCAAGTAGGTATGACAAATTTTAGGTGATGTGGCCAAGACTGAAGATTATGAGGCATACAATGATCTGTAAATTAATTGCTGATTATACCTATAATGACGGCAATCATATGCAATACAGTAGAGACATCTGTTGACCATAAGGTATATTTCAACATATCCATTAAAATGACAAGCAACACCAAAGGTAGGCACATCGATGAGCACACAGGAGCATCTATGAAAATTCTTATACCTAATTAACATTAAAGTGTCCACACCAATTTATATGCATCATTCAAGCAAAGAGAGAATACAATACTGATCATCCAATTACTTTCATATTTATTTAATATATTGTGTACATTTTTTTTTGTTGTTAGACTAGATGCCAGTAAAGGTAAAGTATATTACAATGGGTGATGGTATGTGTGTTAGAGCAATGGTGACTTTTTTTTACACCTTTCGTTTGACACACTGTGTTTAAAAGTAGTTAGAAAAACCACCTATATCACCCCTGATCACATCAGGGATCAGGACATCTAGATCCAGGGGAGGTCATCCGTCCCCTGACTCATCACTTATTAGACCTATGATTACAATGCCCCGCCCGTTCTGTATCTGACTGACCAGACACAGCAGCTGCTTGAAAGCCCCAAACCAAAAGATCAAAAGGAGGAAAAAAATCAAAAAATATGTCTTATGCTGCCCTCCAGCTCTATTCAGTCTCTATTCAGTTGCTCACCAGAGGTGACCTAGAGGTGACTGGAGCCATATATTTTATTAGATTTTGATGAATATGCTTCACCTCAAAAAATCTCATCCCCTCAGAACCACAGAACCAAACCACTTAAGCGTTATAAAAGTTATAAACTAAAGGTGCTGGAACACCTGGAGGATCACCCAGACAGGACCTAGACCTATGCTGTGGACCCAAAACAAAATACATGAGCCTCTGCAGACTTGTTCAGAGAATCTTGACCTTGACCAATGGATGGATGGATAGAGGGATTACTTACTTCAATGTCACTGAGGCGCAGAGGCACAGCAAGGCATGAGCAAATGATAGGCATAGTTTTTATTCAAACTAAAGTGGGCATAAACATATATTATATGCTAGAAAATATGCCCTTGGGCAGATAGCCTAGTATGAACCTATGAACCTATGAACCTATGAACCTGATGACACTTAAATGTTTCCTGATGCAAATCAGAAACGGTCCAGAGGTCTGTCAACTATATAATGTTCCACATATACACTGGGCAAAAAATAAATAACCCAGTCTGCAAAGCACATAAGAAATGGAATTTTATAAATCTTATTTGTACTACAGGTGGTGAATATGACAGTCATAAAATGTTAGAACTCATATTACAATGCCCATAAGTCTGACAAGCCCATAGAAAAAATATCTTAGCTGTTCATACCCACTTCAGTGAAAATATTAACTTTTAAAATTCCTGCAGCATGTGCAAGTTCATTGCAAAGTTTCCAAATGGATTTACTTGACAGGGACTGTTCATGTTAATGATGCTTTATGGGGGCTCAAAGAATCTCCTCATCCTTTCTATGGAAAGTACTATACCCCAGTATTATTACTCTTTTTTGAGACTACATGTATGTATATGAATAAAGAACTATTAACTGGTAAACAATCATTAAACAATCATAAATAAAATCAGCGTTTGCCAAATTAATTGCTTACAACTGCTTACCAGCTAATGCACTAACTAATTAGGAAGTCTCACTGGGAATGATGACAGTAAATCCAAGCAAGGTGCACTGATGGTGTCAAATTGTCAGCTACTTGGTTTGAAACTACAAAGAAAAAATCTTCTAAATGGATCTCTGGGCTCCATAATAATTAATGAGACTTCTCAAACTAGTCAGTGAACCATGGTACAGAATATAATCATATCAAATCATTGGCGATAACAATCAGAATAGTACCAAATAGTGTCCACTGAGCAAATGGATGACAGCGTTTTGTGCAGTAACAATCGACCTGTAGAAAATGAGAGGACTTTGGACTCCTACAGAAAAATAGAATTTAGCAATTATACTGACATTTGCCAGATAGGCAACACTGCAAAAAAACAATGTCTTAATATTCAAGAACAAAAGAATATTTTACCTGAAATTTTAATCTGCTTTCTGCTCTTTCCCTCTCCCTCCGCTGAGAGCTGCTCATTAAGGAATCATAACAAGAATTCCAAAAGTTAGACATCTGATTGTGGCTTCGAGTAAAATTGTCTGACTCAAACTGCAACATGGTGGGCACCACCTGTAAAACGTAATCAAAGCTGAAGAATACTTTAACTGCAAGCATAGACTATTGCAAAAATAGCACTGTTCACACCAACCCTGTTCCCAAAAACTGCATGCCCTGTAATTCACCACAGGTCAGTGCAGCAACAGTCCTGATGGCACAAACATGCATTTTCTATACAAAAAAATGTCTACTGATGATAGTATGTGAGATATGAGATATAGTACCACAATTTACTAATGATTCAGCCCAAACAAATACAAAGGCAAAAATGTCAACAAGTGGAAGAAGTAAGTTTGTATGTTTTCTTAAGTTTATGTGGTTTCAACTGTTAAAATTTCCACACTATAATCCTGGAATTAAAGACTGCCAACACATTTGTGTGGCAATGACTAAATTCTTCAACAGGAAACAGGTATAAATTCCTGAACCCTAAAGATCTCAATAACATAGGTTATTTTTATTTTAAATGTCTCTAACAGGAGAACTGCCTATTTATAAATGAATGCTACAAAGCAAATATAGTTCTGTGATTTACATGTCAGCATGGATAATGAAGCCTGGACAAACCATGTGACCCACCAGGGAGCTCAAGTATATGACATTCTGAAGAAATATTTCACAACCAATAATTACCTCGGTTTTCGTATTCACTTTCCCTTAATGAATCTGACAGTTACAAAGGTAAACAATGATCCCATTTAGAGAAAACTGCCATGTAACAATCACCACACGTTGATACTGAGATCAACAGATTGGTGTGTGTGTGTGTGTGTGTGTGTGTGTGAGATGATATAAACTACTGAACTTTTGAAAAATTGCCCCTACACAGAAATAGTTTTGTGACATCCAATGCAAACTTTATTAATGAAAATGTGTATGGAATGCTTTTTTTTACTAAAACAAGAAACATCTTTATTAAATTATAGGACATTTACATAACTAACAATAAACCATAGTGACACAATCTCAGTTGCAACCATTATACATTCCAGACCATGCCAACACAACTGCAGCTGCAAACATCTCATACATCACTTTTAACATACCCAGTCATGGTTAGTCAACCATTACATAGCTCATTCAAAGCCTGCTTATTTTTAAACCTTGTTCCTCCTCTGCATGTACAGATCCCAGAGTTCCCATTTTTCTTAATTTGTTCCTACCCTTTTCTAAACATCCCAGTTCCAGCTGTTTTAACTCTGTTATTATCTTCACTACTTCTAGTAAAGTTGGTTTAGACTTCGATTTCCATTTTCTATTAATTGCTTTTTTAAAGCCATCATAATTAGACTCAGCAAGGACTTACTATATCTAGGCAATTCTGAGTTTGTATCGTAGCTCAAAAAAATCATTTCCCCAGTCACTCCAACCTGCTCACCCAGCATCTCCGACAGAGCAGTCTGCGGGTAATCCTTAAAGTCTAACAACTCATTACACTCTCAGAAAACATATTCTCAATTACGTCTTTCTACCCCATTACACATCCAACATTTGTAGTCTACCTGGTGAAAAAAATTAATTGAAGTCTGCTTGGGGTATAAAAATACCTATGTAAATGCTTCCAGGCAAAGACTGAAATCTTCTGGATTTTGTTGCATATTTGGGAGACACACATATATCCCCCCATTGTTTATTTGTGAATTGCTTATCTAATCTCTCTTCACAGTCCTTCCTAACCTCCTATGAATGATTCTTATAGTTATCATGCAATATTTTATATGCTCTACTAATTATTCCTTTCTTAATGGCATGTTCTTTTCTAGATTCTACTACAAATTCTACCAGTGCTGGCCTTTCATTTAGGACCCCCTATTTCTTTCTCTTTGCCTATACTCTGATATCAGTCCTTGATATGGAAGGCAATCTTTTGCCTGCAGTCCAAATATGTTCTTGGCATCTTCCCATTCTATTACCTTTCCCTCTACAGATATTTGCTCCAAATACCTTGGTTCTTTTGCCAGTTTTCTCCAATATATTCCCACCCCCTCTTGCCTATTGTCTGTATCCCTAATTGCAGTCATCTCTATCGGCAGAATCTCCTTTCTCCATTCCCATGTTTGCTTAGTTCCTAGAACACCTTCTGCTACTTTATGAATATAACATTCTGTATGATTATTGTTGTTCTCCTTAAAGGTCTGCATCCAAATCCCAGTCTCTCCCTGTTATTTCAGCCCCCCCTTTCATATAATCTCTTTTCACTTTGAATTACAGTTTTCTGCTTGTGCTATGTATAGGAGCATTAACTCGGGTAATCCCACTCCGCCTGTTCTATTGGAGAAATAAACTTGTCCCGCTTGACTCTTGCTGTCTTCCCCTCCCATATAAAATCCTGCAGCTCTTTATTAATTGCTAACCACAACTTCTCCTCTGGTTGATAAAAATATACCTGACCAATGTACAAGACTAAAAACATTTTAACTGCTTGTATCTTACTATCAATATCCATAAAACAGAGCTTCCATTTTCCAAGTTTCTATATTATCTTTTGTTTAGTCTCTTCCCACATATCCTTAGCTGCCGCACCAGTATCATTTTTAATCCACACTCCTAAATACTTCATTTTATCTTGCCCCCATAAAGATGGATATTGCTTAACCAATTTGTATGTGTGGGTACATAATTTGCTGTTTTTGCTTCATTAATGTTGTATCCTGAAAAAGACAAACTATCTCAATATGTTCCACAGCCAAGGGAGCCCACAGGAGTTTTTGCAGGGGGGGGGGGTGCAAACCCAGAGCCCCACCCACGCAGCCATTCCAGTGTCCCATTACTTGACTATTTCTCCCCATTTGCCATAGACACTGTTCAAATCTCTGTGTGCATACTGTTTTATGCTTTACTTCTACAATGACTACAGATATTTGGATTTAATTTACAACTTTTATTTAAAATGTTATAGCACAACCACTGATAGACATTTACTAAACGTAAACAAAGCAATAGTCTTACAATGAAAACAGATTTAGCATTAACACTTCTCTACCTTTGAAACCCACATTCACTGAAACAGCATTGAAACTCACATTCAAAGAAAATGCATCTAGCCAGTGGCAGGGTAAGTTTACCTTTGGGCTGTTTTCAAATCATAGGCTTGTTGCACACATTTTTAGAACCATGCAGAAGTTCTTTGATTCACCTTCCTGACTGTATTAATTATACTATATCATAATTGAATGATATCCCTTGTATAATACAGATCCACTTGTCACAGTGTGTTTTAAATTTATAGTTCTGAACATTTTTCCTTTAAGCAATGAAACAGATCATATGAACCAATAATGGCAAACTGTCCAATTCAGAATATTTCAACCATAAAGGGCCACTCAAGCTTCTGTCATGCAATCCGCCAATATCAATCAATATGCAGAATCTCTGCAGAAGTAAAAGTCATCTGAATAATTCCACATTAAAGAGATCTGAAACCAATGAAGAGGTTATTGCTAGAAAACAACTTTATATTTCAGTGTTTCATTTACAAATTCAGTGGCTGTTGCCCTTCAAGAATAAATTGCCTATGTTACATTAAAATAAATGGTAAGCTGGTATATTGCAATAGGGAATGTGTGTCAAGCTGAAAAACAGGTTCATAGTTACTAGGCATCTCATCCAAAGAAGGACATACTCAAGACTACAGCACCCACCCCTTTCAAATACAAATCTACATGCAGTGGGAGTAGAACCTACAGCTCTTTGTATCAAGATGCAAATTTTCTACCTGCTGTGCTACTAACACTGCTTTAAAACTCTATACCACAACAGTGTTACTATTTGCTAAACAAAACAGTTGCACATTTTAAGCAGACTTAGCATCAGCAGCAGTAAACTTCTCTTCCCTTGAAGCTCACATTTCCTTGAAAACGCACTTGAAAATAAATTCCACCTGCTAACTCTGCATTTCACTCACTCACACACACACACACACACACACACACACACACACACACACACACACACACACACACACACACACAAACACACATACCTCAACCTCTTAGTGCAAGAAATCTGGACAAAGCCTAAAATAAATAGGGACAGATTATAAATATTGATCTCATGAACTTAGAAAATTGGTAGAATAACAGGATTTGTGTAAGTATGCATTTTTCTAAAGGATATAACGTCTAAAATTCAAATATCTGTCATTATTTTATTTAGCTACTTCAATCCTTTTAGGAGGAATTTTGTTGTGTTTTTCGGCTTTTTCCCGGTTAGGGGTCGCCACAGTGGAACTCCAGTCCGCTTATGATTGGCAGTAGATTTTTACGTGCCGTATTGCTACCCCTGACGCACAACCTTCAACGAAGGTACGCCCATTCATGCATGTCTCCACACAGGAGACGCTCTAGCTGAGAATCAAACAGGACAACGTCTAACTGTGAGGCAACAACGCTACTGCAGCACCACCATCGCAGTAGGAATATGGGGCAAAAATCTGGACATTCTGAAAAAACCTGGACAGCTGAAGGGTATGCTACCTCCCTCTTACACACACACACACACACACACACACACACACACACACACACACACACACACACACACACACACACACACTACCTCTCAATGTCTTAGTACAAGAAATCTGAACAAAGTATGTTATAATATTGGGGACAAAGACCTAAAACTAGGGACACATTTAGAAAGCTGCTAGAGAAATAGGATTTGTATTACAAATTAATAATTACAGAGTGCGTATTTTTCTTGGTTGCATTTACTAATTTTGCCACATTAATATCAGTTAAGCAGACAAGCAGTTTTGATGGCTCATTTTCTGCAGCATTATTTTGCCCCATACTTTTAATAGCACTCAACTTCTTTAGCCCAAGAATCTGACAAAGGTCCAATATACAGGACAATTTTTAATTACTACTTTTAATTCACTTAGAAAGTTAACAGTACAACAGGTTTTACATCAACCTGTACTTTGAAGATTATATATGGAAATTTAAAGTTCTGGCTTCATTGGTGGCAATCTTCAGTGATTTATCAAAAATATAATTTTTTTTTACGAGGAGCATGACAAAAATCAAGAACTGCTGAAAGCATTGCACCAGATAAACTTCCCGAAGCTAAATTACCAGGCAGTATACTGCCCAAAGCTAAATTACCAGGCTGTATACTGCCCAAAGCTAAATTACCAGGCTGTATACTGCCTGAAGCTAAATTACCAGGCTGTATATTGCCCAAAGCTAAATTAAAAGGCTGTATTTCATAAGAGGTGGCAGAGAGATGCTCTCCCAGACTCTGAAAGCGTTACGATTAATTTACATACGAAAAAAGTGTTCACTTTTGTCAGTCACTGTTAACACCTATTAGCGATATCACAGGTTACAAATGAGAAAGATATCCTTTCTAGTGCCCATTCGGAATCACTCTAGCGTTGCGTCGGGACTGGGAGGGATTCAGGCAGCTAGAGGACCACACTTTTCAGGTTTAGTGCTGCAAGATGATTCACTTTAAATGATGCTAAGAGGGGAGGACATCTCTCCCAATTAACTCTCCTAAGTAGTAAAATGAGCTGTCAGAAAATAAATATGTTCTAGTGTCAGCAATTCTCTTCACTACACAAGCTCGTTCCTATCGTCCCGTCACCTTCCCTGTGTATAAGGTAAAGGGCAATCGGCATAAAGCACAGATGCAGTGGGCACCTTCTAATGCCATCGTGAAAAAGCACCGGTTACAAACTCCTAAGTTGTTAAAACAGAATATCTGCGGGGGCCTAATTTACTCTTAAGTAAAAATACTATTCCTGCTTACAAACACCATATGAAAGCAATAATAAACCCGACTATGCGAACAGTAATTTGTACCTGTTCAGCCCAATTCATTTTCCTGTCAGGAAACAATTTGCAACGTGTGCCCCCCACACTACTACCTCCACTTACTTACAAACACACACACACCTACTTCTTACATACACATATACACACCTCTATCTACTTCTTACATCCACAGACACAGCATGCCAGAAAAATTCTTTGTAGTGCTGTTTCTGCGTCAGAAAGAAAGGAGTCAGGGATGACTCGTGGATAACAAACTTTACTTATATGCAGTGGAAAGGGCGACACTAGGCAACAAAGAATGCAATAATGTTAAACAGCATTAATGAACACTACATGGAAGAGGGAGTGATATACTGCTTGTGCACCATAATACCTTCCAGCCTTACTAAATGATTTGATCTCTACAGCTAGTTGGAAAAAGTAGCAGAGACCATTGTTATGTAGCACAAACTGCACTATACAGTATTTAAAACTTTCACAAATCTGATCATGTTACTGCTTATGCCATTCTTAGTCTCTTTAGCTGATTTTGTTTACTTCCTGGTTTGAAATTGGCATTTGTATCAATATATTACAAAATTAAACTATCTCTTTGCAAATTAAATGGCATTAAACTGGTACAAACCAAGCATTCATTTTTCTGAACCATTCTGTAAAATGTATTTTTAGGCATCCTTTGTGCAGTTTCCGTGTTTGCAAATAAACCTCTTCGAAAACAACTTTGTGATTCATTACAGCAAATTATTATTTACAAGTTATCATAAATAACATTAATAAATTAAAATTTTACTTCACAAAGATAATGGTACCTTTTAATAAGGAAAATTTACATGATTTAATATAAATACAACTAGAAAAATAATAATTTAAACAATGAATGGTTCCAGTCTCTCAGGCTACTACAGAATTAGTAGAAAAGTAAAATGGCTGATTGTTTGGTATTCCAGGGAAAGAAAAAAAACAAGTTGACCTTGTTCATGCTTTTCAACTAGAATGCCTTCAAGCTTCTAAAGTGAGCATATTTAAATATTTTGGCCTGATGTTGCAGAGTACACTTTCTTGCAAATTAAATATCTCACAACTGAATACGAATATTATTATATATTACTTTGCTAAACAGTAACTGAACTGATTTAACTGGAAATTCTACAGTCATAATCCAGATGTGATTACAGTAACACACACTATCAGAAGAACAGAAGAAACATTAAAAAAATACCACTTTTTCATTTAACAAAAGAATGATACAATACTAAAGTGAAAGGGACCAGTGATACAGAAGGATGGTAACATGACTATCCCCCAGATGAAACTGATTAGCAGCCCAGGCAGAGAAGAAGGTGGCAAGTGAGGGATGAGAGCAATCAGCAGAGTCCATCTTGGAAGGAGGGAGGGCATGGTTTAAGACCTGTTTCAGGGGTACCATATGGAGGAAAACCCAGTACTACAGTCAAACCCACAAGCATTTGGAAGTTCAGGTTTATCCAGAGAGTGTATGCACGCTAGACAAGCATCGTGGAAATAAGAAAGCACACACTGACAGCAGCTCAGTGTAGCCATGCACTGTATCACACCTGCTAAACAAGACACAGAGCTAAAAGGAACACCAGAAATTTCCTAGCATTTAGCATGATGACTGCCACCCCTTGCAATTATCTCTTTCCTTGAGTCTTTAAGTGCTATAAGCTGGTAGGAACACAAATAGACTATTTTAGGATATGGCTTGATGCTGATGTTAAGGATGATGCAAAAAAAGGAAAAAATGCATGATTACAGCACAGTTAACCAAAAGCTTCAAACATCAGATCAGCAACAAGAGTACATTTGGTAAAACTGTATGACCACCACAGATACAAAATAAAATGGGAGATACACACACACACACACACACACACACACACACACACACACACACACACACACACACACACACACACACACACACACACACCTCTTAAATACTAAAACACACACCTTAAACACTAAAATACACACAAACACATCTCTTAAACACTAAAACACACACAAACACATCTCTTAAACACTAAAACACACACAAATACATCTCTTAAACACAAACACACAAATGCACACACCTACCTCTCACTTCTACATTCGTCTGGCGCGTCCACAGTCCAAACGTCCTCTGGAATTCAAATTCTCGGTAGGCGCGTGAAAGACGACGACGTAAACCATCAGTCGCACAGACACAAAAGACGAAAACAGGTCGCAAACACCTGCTGCGTCTGTGCGACTGGACGGAATGCAAAGGGGCATTCTTAAAGAGGAACACCCTTCAAAAAAAAAAACAAAAAGAAGTTTTTTTTTTGTTTTTATTAAAATAAAATTAATTTCTCAGCCAGCCAGTTCCAGCAGGGTGCAAGTGCACCCCCTTGCACCTGCCTGCGGGCGCCCTTGTCCACAGCACTGTAATGTCCCTTTCTGTTTTTTTGTCATTTATAAAACAATGTCAACTGCAAATACAGCCATCTTTTCTTTACTACCATACCAATTATATCCTTGAATTTCTCAGTCCCTTATTTTCTTTGCTAATGGTTCTAAATATAATGCAAATAACAAAAGGGGAGACAGGACCCCTGCCTGGTTCCTCTGCTCAAGCAGAGATCATCAGACAGGACCCCACCCACTTTCATTTTCACTTCCATTCCTTCATATATCCTCCTAATCAACCTTGTAATTTTATCAGGAAATGCAAATGCTTCCATTGCTCTGATCATAAAATCCCAGCTTACTGTCACATGCTTTCTCTGCATCAAGACCCACCAGCAACACTGACATTTTCTTAAATTCTGCTTCCCTCTGGATCATCCCTGTTCTATGTTATCAAATGTTTGCCTCCCCTCCACAAGAGCACAGTGATCTGTATCTATCAACTTTGGCATCACGTTTGCCTTTTTTTTAGCCATTATAGACATAAACACTTTCTAATCATGATTTAGTATTGAAATGGGCCTGTATGAAGATGGATCATTACTCTCTTTAGGTATTACAGCTATTACCACTTTCTTCCAGAATGCTGGCACTTCTCTTCCTCTTAAAATACTATTAAACAAAACCTTCCAGATCTTCACCAGTTTTTTTCTCTCCTAGCTTCCAAACTTCCATGGGCATACCATCTAATCCTGGGAACTTTCCTGTATATTGAGTATACATAATTTACATCTCATCTCCTCCTATTATAACTGTTAGTAATTGAGCCGCCTCTTCCTCTAGCCTTCGCATATTTAATTCTTCCATAAACATTTCCATTTGTATCTTTTACTGATTTCCATATTTCTCTGGTTTATAAAGACTTCCACAAAATGTCCGAAATACTTCTAACACTTCTACAGGATCCCTAGTTATCTTGCATGTAATAGGATCCCTAAGGTTGGTGACACCCCTTTCTATTTTATGTTGCCTGAGTAGTTTTGATAAAACTTTTTCTGCTCCAGAGTTACCATAAAAAAAAAAAAAAACTTTCAACAGATAGGTGGGAAAGTACCATTCTCTCATTTTTATTTCATTACTCTGTGTTTTTATTTTAGTTATTATTGGTGCATGATCTGAAATAGTGATTGGGTGCATATCAAGACCTTCAATTAAATGCACATGTTGCTGTGAAATGTAAATTCTGTCTAGCCTTGCCCAGTTTCGTAATAATATGTAAATTCACTCTAAATTCCTAGTACTGAATTCACATCTTGATTGACAACAGAAATCATACTTTACAAATTTTGTAGCATCCATCTCAATCAATTTCTAACCTGGTTGCTGAAGAGGATGAGATGATGGATGGAGGGTGGAACTGAGTGTCTGTTACTAGCTCACCCACTGTGGGGAGTGGGTAACACTCTGACTCACAACAATGCTGGCTCCCAATGGAGACAGATGTACATGGCATGCGGTGTCAGAGGTCTGTCAAGTCACAACCACATAGTAGTCTTCATAGTACATGTGAGGGGAAGAACGTACAATCAAACAGGAGGACACAACAGGCTCTCACATTTGTAAGTTTGCATGCAAGTCACTAGGGGAGTGATTTAGACAAAAAAAAAAGAAACGGAAAAACCCTTCGTGGCAGCCTGGATGATAACTGCATTTAGACCATCTCTTGCACAACTGATTAGGAATGAATCGGCACAGCTGCAGTGATTAGATGGTAAGCAGGCATGGGAAGGGGCAAAAAGATATAAAATACG
The DNA here is from genome assembly GCF_019279795.1 of Protopterus annectens. NCBI lineage: Eukaryota > Metazoa > Chordata > Ceratodontiformes > Protopteridae > Protopterus > Protopterus annectens. Next base: position 1,917,894,087 of record NC_056731.1, read on the forward strand.
CCATTACCTACCCTGTTTTTTTCTTATAAATCCCTTAATTAAATCAGGCTGCATCACAACAATATCACTTATAGTTAACTGACTTCATTATCAAAAAATGTTAGAAAAGTCTGTAGAATTGACTACTACTGCTACTGCAGCATTAAGGAAACTCCGATACAATCTCAAATTCTCAAAGTGACAATGATACAATTTTCCTGAATATTATGAAATGAATTTAATAAAAAACTGATCCAATATCAAAACAGTGAAAACGTTGGTTTGTTGTTCTTAGACATTTCAAAAGAAGTGACATGGTTTGTAACATTAAGTTTGTTGAGATACTGGTCAGCCATGACCTTACCTATATTGTCACTAAATAGTTTTCTACTTTTCTAGGCAAAACAGACCACTCAGTCAGATGGAAAGATGCCATTTTTTCTCTCCTTCTAGTAGATGTTGGGAGTTCCTTAATGTTTAGTGTTTTGTTCATTTTGTTTTACACATTTGGTTAACAGTAAGACCAATCACAGTGGAAATTCAAACCTGATTCAATACATTGATTATTCCACAATTATTTTTGCCAAGTACTAATATTGTTAACCCCAGAGTTCAATACATCTTTGGCCATCTGAAGTTTTGGCACAATGTTATGGAACTGTATCTTAATGTCACTAAGACTAAATCAATGCTAAGAATCAGCTTTCTGATGGAGTAGACTCCCCTGGCTAACAGAATGCAGATACAATGACCACTCAAGCAACTACAGGTTGTAATTTCTACCTCCAAGGATTTAACTTCCATTAAAGTAGAATATTCAATGAATCTCCTTGGTTGCATCCATGAAAATCACCTTAGGTCTAACAAGCAAGTTAGCAATTTTTTAAACATCTTTAATAAATCACCATATTTTAAATAGTAACACAAGTGTATCTACATTAACAGGAAAAACAACAACATAGCAACATTTCCACTATTACTATCATGCAATATGCTTTTATGGTTCTTTTCAACAAATTTCCATTCACCAACAGTATATAATTTGCTCAACTCCTGCCTTCCCTTAAGCCTCACTCCTCGTCCTGAACATTATTTTCCATGTGCTGTTCCCACGAATTCCATTTATGTCTATGAAATTTCCTTTTTCTGAAGATCCCACCTCCAGTTCCTTTATCTCCTTTACAGTACGCAATACTTCAGTTACAGCTGGTTTAGATTTTGATTGCCATTTTCTAGTAATTACTTTTTTTACAGCCAACAGCATTAAATGTAGTATGGCCTTACTATGTCTATGCAATTCAAATTCTATATCCAGGCTCAAAAGAATCATTTCCTTACTAGCAACAATTTTTTTCATCCAAGATTTCCAACAAAGTACTCTGCAGGGAATTTTAAAAACATGCTAACTTGTTACATTCTCAAAGAAACATGTTCCCAATTGCCTCTCTCTGTCCATCACACCTCCATTCATGGCCTACCTGTAGTAAATCCTCCGAAATGTATTTGGGGTACAGAAATACTTATGGAAACACTTAAAATGTTCTGGACTTTGTTGCATAGCTGGAGGTCTAACAGATGAACTCCCATTGTTCCTTTGCAAATTGCCTTTCCATTCTCTTTTCCAAACCACTTTTAACCTCCTCTGATTAATTCTTACAGTTATCATGCAATATTTTACACACCCTACTAATTATCCCATAAAAAGCAGCTTCTTTTCTAGACTCAAGTAAAAACTCTACCAGAGTTGGTCTTTCACTTAGCACTCCCCCATCCCTTTCTTTTTGCATACACTAGGTTATCAAACCTTGGTAGCGATTGGAGTCCAACCTTCTGCTTAGCCTTATCCACTTCTATTACCTTTTCATCTGTACTTACCTGCTCCCAACAGAGTGGTTCCTTTCCTAATTTCCTCCAGTAAATTAAGTTATTAACATTCACGTGGTGTGGAATGTCACACCTCTCACAGCCTACATACATCTTTATATTCAAGAGCTTTTTCTGAAAATTTAATTTAAATAGCATAAAATACACAAATATAAATATTTTGTGAACAATAAAACCTATTAAAGCTTTACAAATAGCAATGATACGAAGGATGGTAAGAAGTATTGTTTACAGTGATAACAGTAGTATGATAACTGCATTCATACTATTTCTATAAATACTATAATTTATTATATTGGGCACAAACCCAGAATTATATTTTTTGCTAAGCTTTCACAAAAATTGCCATATATTGGAAGTTATACAACCTAGACATATATTGGTAGAACACTTTTGTTAACCAAAGATAAGCTTTAACACGACAGCAAGACATTTCATCTCTACGGGCATCTTTACTGAGATATTTACAAAAATATGAAAACATAAGCATAATTAGATAATTAGCAATATAGATAATACTGAATAAGAAGTTATGTCTTACCATAACGTTCCATGTTAGTTGTCTTCTTCTCGCCTTCTTTCTTGCTGGGTGGGACTCGGGTTCGGAGCCAATCCTCAGCTCTGACTCGGCCTATACTATAGCTCGAGAGCTATTTTTACCGGCTTGAGGCAGCCCTATATCCCACAATACCATGCGCTAACTCCCCAGATCTCGTTTGGAAGCTAAGACATAGTATAAATAATAATATTATAATAATAATATTATAATCCTCTTTTACGAGTACAGATTACCTGCTAGTAACACTAAGGATACAAGGAAAAAGACGCAACATATTGTATCTCCAGAAATGGAAGGACTCAGAACCTTGAGCCTATCCAGGCGGGCAGGAGGGAGGGACGCAAGAAAGAAGGCGAGAAGAAGACAACTAACATGGAACGTTATGGTAAGACATAACTTCTTAATGTTAAGTTGTCATTCTCGCCTTTATTCTTGCTGGATGGGACAGCGTCCCTAGCATCTTAGTCCTGGGTGGCTCAATGGAACAGACTCCTGAGTACAGTGGAACCAAAATCAGCTCTATTTCTGGAGGCTAAATCAAGCTTTTAATGGGCAATAAAGGTATGTTTGGACGCCCATGTAGCTGCTGCACAAATGGCATCTAGTGGTAACCTTGCTTGAAACGCCGTTGAAGTTGATAGTGCCCTGGTTGAATGAGCCTTAGGCCTAGAGGGAAGTTGCCTGTCTCTCAACTCATAGACCAAGGTAATAATAGAGGTCAGCCATCTGGAAAGAGTAACCTTCGATACCGGAAGCCCTTTCTTGCCTGTAGCATGAGAGAGAAAGAGCTGGTCTGACTTTCTGAATTGTTTTGTCCTGTCTAGGTAATACCGTAATTGGCGATGAACATCTAATGAATGTAATTTTTGTTCAGCCCTGTTGGTATAGTCTGGGAAAAAGACAGGCAACTCAATGGAGTGGTTTAGATTTGCTTCCGATAACACTTTTGGTAGGAAGGAAGGGTTTGTTCTGAGAGTTACCCTATCTTTATGAAAAACCAAATAAGGAGGACGGACAGACAAGGCTTGAAGTTCCGATACCCTTCTGGCAGATGTTATAGCTACTAAAAACAGCGTTTTCCAAGAAAGAAGTTTGAGGGAGCAAGAAGCTGCAGGTTCAAAAGGGGGCAGAATTTGTGAGGTTAGAATTAAATTCAAATCCCATTGTGGGGGTGGATCTTTGACTGGAGGTCTGAGCAAAAAGATGCCCTTGAGAAAGGCTTTACAGAGTTTGTGGGACATAATATTTGCTTCTGAGAGTCCAACATGAAAATTAGCAATGGCAGCTGATGACCCTGAATGAAAAAGCTCCGCCAGAAAGTCTAGAACCTCATGAATGGGTGCATGGAAAGGATCTAAGGATCTAGTTTGTGCCCAGTGTGAAAAACGCTTCCATTTACTCGCATAAGTCTTCCTAGTATTGGACTTATGGGAAGCCAGAAAACAGGAGGAGAAATAAGGGGAAGCCTGGCTATGGCTGGAAGTGGAGCAACCAAGCTGTGAGGTTGATGGAATGTAGAGACTGATGCAGCTTGCCCGTGAGGTGGGTCAACAGATCTGGAAGGGGTTCCAGATGCCAAGGCTGTTCCAGTAGGTATTTGTGCATGAACGGGAACCAAACTTGTCGAGGCCAAAACGGGGCCATGAGGATCATTTTGGATCTCAATGCGGTTGCTTTCTGAATTAATTGCGGGATCAATGGAAAGGGAGGAAAGGCATAAAGAAGACCCCGGAGCCAAACGTGAACAAGAGCGTCTCTGAGGGGTTGGCCTGGTAGAGGAAAAAGTGTGAAGAAGTCGAGGCACTTGCTGTTTTGGGGAGTTGCAAAAAGGTCGCAGCAAGGCTGGCCCCACTTCCGAAAAATTCCGTCTGCTACAGCTTGATTTAGCGACCACTCGTGAGGCATGAGGATAGTTCTGCTCAATCTGTCTGCTATGACGGTGGACTTCCCGGGGATGTGCGTTGCTATCAGAAACCGTTCAGATGAAATCGCCCATTGCCAAAGTCTGAGTGCTTCTCGACAGAGGGGGTAGGACCTTGTTCCGCCCTGCTTGTTTATGTACCACACCACAGACATATTGTCCATTTGAACTGCTATAGTCCCCGTGGGAAGAGAGCTCTGAAGGGCATGCAACGTCAAAAGCACCGCCCTCATCTCCAGGACATTTATGTGCAGGTGGCATTCTGACTGTTGCCAAGTGCCCTGGACCGTCCTGCCCTGATAATGCCCCCCACCCGATCAGGGAGGCATCCGTTGTGACAGTGGCAACTGGAGGGGGGAGAACAAAGGGTCTGCCCTGAAAAAGCTGAGGGGAAACCATCCACCAGGAGAGATGTTTCTTGCAAGATGGGGTTATCAAAATGTTGTGGGTCATTGGTAGCTGTTGAAAGGACCACTGAGAAAACAGCATCCACTGAAGGAGCCTCATGTGGAAGCGGGCTAATGGAAGTAGAAGAATCGCCGCCACCATGAGGCCCAACACTTTCAATACTAGCTTGACTTGGACACTGTTGGGCTGAAACAGGAGCTGAACATTCCGCCTTATGTCTGTCACTCTCTGAGGTGGTAATGTTGCAGACATTTCTGTGGTGTTTAATATGGCACCTATAAAGTTTATACATTGACAAGGTGACAAGGAGGACTTTGCAAAATTTATAGAAATACCCAGACTGTTGCAAAGTTGAATAGTGTAATCCCTGACCATTATGAGATCCTGTTTGGTGGTAGCGGAAATGAGCCAGTCGTCTAAGTATGGAAACACCTGGAATCCTTTCTGTCTCAGGTGAGCCGTGACCACTGCCAAACATTTGGTGAACACTCAGGGGGCTGTGGTGAGACCAAAGGGCTGGGCCCTGAATTGAAAATGACTGACTCCCAGCCGGAAGCGGAGAAACCTCCTGGAGCGCCTGTGTATTTTTATATGGTAGTACACGTCCTGGAGGTCTAACGAGCACATCCAGTTGTCTCTGCCCAAAAAGGGTAGAATGGACTGCAGTGTTACCATCCGAAATTTTGTCTTTAGTACAGAGTTGTTTAACCTGCTGAGGTCCAAAATGGGTCTCCATTCTCCTGTCTTTTTTGGTACCAAAAAGAATCTGGAGTAAATTCCGGATCCTAGCTGATCTGCTGGGACTGCCTGGATGACTCTTTTTTCTAACAGCTTTTTTATTTCTAGCTGAGCCTGACCCCTTTGTGCAGGTGGTACGTCTGGTAGGGGTTTTGACGGTTGTACCGGAGGGAAAGTAAAAGGGATTTTGTAACCCTCGGATATGATCTTCTGCACCCATGTGTCTTGGGAGAGGGATTGCCAGGTTTCCGGGTACAGAGATAATCTTCCCCCGACTGCCTCCGAAGGCGGACAGTCGGGCAGCTTCTCAGGGATGCTGAAAGGGTTGGTCACGAAAAGATTCCCTGGAACCCTGGTTCTGTGGACCCCCTCTGCCCCTGGGGTGGCGTCTGTTATTATTCCCCCCTCTGCCTCTAGGGGGAAATTCACCACGTGCGGCAGGCGCGACTCCCTGTGGTTTACAGAAAACCACATCTTTCCACCCCTCTGTCCCTTAGGATAAGGTCTAGAAGGCGTGGAAAAACAGAGTCCCACGGCAGAGAGAGTCTTACCATCTTGCTCGCATCTGGTGAGGGTATTCTTCACCTGAGGTCCGAACAATTCCGAACCGTCAAAGGGGGTTTTGGTGAAGGACGCCTTGAGGAGATCGGCAAAGTTACAGAGTCGCATCCAAGCGTGATGTCTCAGCGCAATGCCTGTGCCAGCGGTCCTACTCGCTCCATCGGCTGCATAAGAGATAAGCCGCATGGAGGAGTTAACAATGGAGTTCAGGGTAGCCAGCTGAGAGTTTATTTTGTCCTTAAACCCCGCAGCAGAAGGATCCTGTACCGTTTCACCCAGCTCTTTGGGCAAGTCTCTCTGAAGGCAGGTGAAATGACAAATAGTTCAGCGCTCGCATAGAAAAGGTCGCTGAAGCAAAGGTCCGCTTGCCGTACCTGTCCATGGTCCTGGACTCTTTGTTAGGAGGATGAACAGATACAGAAGGATCAGCCAATTCCTTCTTAGTGGCTGCTGCTACCACCATAGCATCAACTGAAACACCTTTGGTGAGAAAGGATTTGTCATCTGGTGCAGAAATAAATTTAGAAGGCCTCCTAGGGGTAGGTTCCATTGAATCAGGAGCTGCCCATGCCTTTCTAGCCACTACCTCCATTAGTGAGTCGAAAGGGGGAGACACCCAGGAGGTGGAAGGGGGAGATCCAAAGGCGTCAAGGTAAACTGACTCGTCCTCAGAAGGTTTGAGAGTGGACCAATTTCCCCTCTGTCTTAGGATCTCCAGGATGTCTGAAAAGGAGACATCCTCAGAGGGGGATCTGGGGGAACCTTCCGACTCATCCAAGTCGGTGTCCAACGTGACAGACTCGGGGAGTCTATGTGCTTCCTCTTGCACTTTCTTTTCCTAGGGCTTCCCCTGAAACTTCAGGAGAGCCCTTGGAAGAGGAGGAGACACCCAAGGTGGGTACCCTATGCTTTGGATCTCTGCTGTCGGGTGTAGGAGGATGGCCAGAGACCGTAACAGGCACTACAGAGGGAGGAGCCGCAGAACTTAACCTTGGAGTGGACACTGGGTCCAGCACACTCATCACCTCAAAGGCTCCCCCATCAGATACCAAAGGTAGCCCCGGCTCCGAAGAGACCGGAACCGCCCCCGGAACAGACAGAGAAGGCTCCAAGAATGATGTCGGGGCCGAACTAACCAGAGCCGAAGCTCCGAGAGGGAGAGCGGGGTCAGACAAGGGTCCGATGCCACTCGCCCCCTCGGAGCTGACAATGGCGTCTCGGCGCCCGGACGTCTCCACGGACGGAACCAATGAAGAGGTCGGAGATGATGACACCGGAGCCGAAGGAGGAAGCATCGGCTCCGACGTGGGCAAGGTCATGGTTCCGACAAACTCCGGCTCCGAACTCGAGAGATGAGTCGGAGGAGGAATGGATAGCTGTATCGAAGGAGCCACAGTCTGGTGAGATGGGCTCTGGAGCATTTGGGCCAGCGCCTGAGATTTTATGAGTCTACTGAACACCCTCTCGATGTCGTGGTCGGAGAGCCTGGATGACCTCGATGAATGAGTCCTATGATTCCGCTCCGATAGGAGAGGGGACCTCGGAGCCGATCTGACAGACTATAGCAGATGGGACCTAGAGCGCTTGCGTGCTGGAGTCGGCTCCGATGATGGTTTCGGAGCAGAAACCACTTTGCTCGCCTCGGAGCCAGACGGGACCGAGGTCGGAGCCGTCTCGATAACGCCAGCCCTCGGCTCAGAAGCTGGAGCCGAGGGTTTGGCGGTTTTTGACGACTTCCCCGAGCCAAACTTGGATGGGGAGTCATCAGGCTTTAACAAGCCCCTTAGGATGAGCTTGTTACGCCTTTCCTGCAGGACTCTTGAACTAAATCCGTGACAAACGGAACAAGAGTCCTGCAGGTGTAAAGTCCCCAAGCAATAGACGCAAGAAGTGTGACCGTCTGTCAGAGACATTTTCTGACAGCACGAGTCACACTTCTTGAATCCCGAAACCTTAGGGTCCTTTGACATCCTGACAAAAAAAGAAAAGGAACACAGTCAGTCCACACACACACACACACACACTTATTTAAGTTAAAGGGAACTGACTAAAAACCCACACACACACTGAAAGGGGTGGGGGAAAACTAAGGAAAAGCCCGTAGGCCCAAGATAAAAAACTAAATAAAGAAGGGGAAAAAGGGCTACCGAAAGGGTAAGGCTGTTAGAAGGGACCTAAAGAAGGGTAAGAAACTGGAAAAAAAACTACTGAGACTGAATATATATATGAAAAAAGCACTTACTGACCAGAGCTGGTAAAAACAGACTACCTCGCAGCGAAGCGGCAAACGAGATCTGGGGAGTTGGCGCATGGTATTGTGGGATATAGGGCTGCCTCGAGCTGGTAAAAATAGCTCTTGAGCTATAGTATAGGCCGAGTCGGAGCCGAGGATCGGCTCCGAACCAGAGTCCCATCCAGCAAAAATGAAGGCGAGAATGACAACTTAACATTATTTGTTAAGTTATGCAATTTACAGTGAAAATATCAATGACAGTTTTCTTTAAAATCTAAGGTTTGACCTCATGCCATACAATAGTTTGTATCTTGTTTTTTTGAAGTATTAAGTACATATGGAAATACTGCCTACTTTCATAGTTACTAAGAAACAACTAACAATATCTCCAGTATAATGAGATATAAATGGACACTGACAATGGGTTTTCCTGAATCCCATTGTGGCCTTTCACACCATACCCCTTAACAGCATGCAAGCATCTCATTCATAAATATGAAAATATGACTATGTAGCAGTGATTAATTTCTCTACTGCAGAACACCCTAGATTAAAAATCTTAGTGTCATATTGATAATTACCTCTTGCCCCTTCTAATGCTGTCTATTATCAGCTGGCACATCACTTATAAGAATAAGAAGCCAGACCTGAAAAACATCTGAACATCATGAGGAGCTACAGGTGTTAACTGGAAGTATACAAAATGCGGTATAGGCCTGAATATGTTAAAGTCCACTCTTGTCTATTTTTTATACTCGTACGTGCAGTAATCAATATTGATAAAACTTAACAGAATTCATCTTCAAGTCTTGGTGAATACCCTCGCGAGGAGGAACTTCTTTTTACAAAGTTTCACCAAGACAACACCGACATAAAGACTGTATTTTACATAGCATACAGCATGGACAGAAGTAGGTTAAAAAATAAAAAAGACAGCTGGGTGCACAAGTCCCAGGATAAAAAAGTGCCCAATCCTGGTAGGTGCGCTGGTGCCAGGACTGGAAAAAATGACAGTGGAGAATTCTAAAGACACAGACATTCACACAATGGGGTTATTCCAGGCTCTGAGGGAGGATTGACCCCTGTTGTAGATGGAGTAGTAGTAGTCCACAAAAACTGACAGGCCAAAAAAAGCCATAAAGATGATAGAGTAGACTATTGAGGATAAGGAAGAAATTATGTATTGTTACTATTATGCAAGAAGCCCAGAATGTCAGGACAGAATATATACAAAAAGATTAAAAGAGAAATTAGAGGAAAGAAAAACACCTGCACAAGAAAAACTATCAAATCTTCAAATGCAAATTTGCGTTCATTACTACAACAGATTCATGACAAACATTACATAGACCAAGAAACCCTGGGTCGTTTGGAAAAAGAAACGATTGAGGAAGTGTGAAAATACAAAGAACAAAATCTAGAAACTTTTGAAAGTTTTAAAAAGAAACATGGACAAGGGAAAGAGAGAGATCTGACTTGGTGCAATATTTATGCAAAGGAGAAAGCTAAATTAATCACAATGCACAGTAACAGAACAGACCAGAATCTATTGTATGCTATTGCAAACAATACACTAAAGATATCAGCACAGGCAGAAAAACTTAGAAGATATGCAGATAAATATAAAGGAAAAGTACAAAATAAGCAATTCACTGATGACCCAAAAATGTTTTATAGAAAACTAGGAAACAAAGCAAAATGAGCAGAACTACCACCGAAAAAAAGAAGAACTAGACATATTTTGCAGAAATATCTATGAAAACCCTGTGGAGTATAACAAAGATGCTGAAGGGGTAGAAGATGTTAAAAATACAGTAAGAAGTTCAAATGTACATGATATGAAATGGGATGAAGTAATGGACAGAGAAACTGAAACAAAATTAAGAAAAGTTCCTAAATGGAAAACGCTAGGCCCAGATGCCATAACTAACTTCTGACTAAAAGTGTTAATATCTTTACATGAAGATTTAGTTCTGCATAGAAACTACTTATATGCAGATCCCAAACAGACATCAACTTGGTTAACAACAGGAAAACTGATACTCCTCATTAAGAGTGAACCTGCAAGTTACCTTAAAAACTATAGACTCATAACTTGCCATCCAATGATGCATAAACTATATACTGGAATTGGTGTTGACAGAGTTTATAGTCATTTAGAAAAAACTCAATCATGGCAATAGAACCTAAGAGTAACAAAGGAGAGTCATATGGAGCAAAAGATCAATTGTTATTAAAGTCAAAATGGAGAATTGTAAAAAGGGGAAGAATCTAAGTATGGCATGGAAAGATTAGAAAAAAAACATATGACAGCATCCCACATTCATGGACAAAGGAGCTCTTACAGATGTATAAAATATACACTACATGAGTCAATTAAATTACAGTGACCAGGAAACCGTGGCAAATCAGTTTGCAGCTAAGCCATGATAAAGGACGAATTATTACCCCAGGAATAAAAATTCAGAGAGAGATATTCCAGGGTGAGTCGCTGTCACTGCTGTTATTTAGTCTTGCCCTTAACCCATTAAGCTGTCTGCTTAACAGACTTGGCCATGGTTACAATTTAGATCCCAGAAAACAACCAAGTGTAAAGACTTCTCACCTTCTTTTTGTGGATGATTTAAAACTGTATAGTATATAGGGGTGAACAATGAAAACAAGTTGACTTTAAATAACTGACCTTCAGCTGTTCTCAATTTATCTATTTTCCACCTGAAAAACACTGCTTTCATCGAGTATCTCATTCCTTCTGCTGACCACCCTACTGAGGTTCACACCTTGGATTCCTCTTTGCTGAAGTACTGTAATGACCTATACTCAGGGACTTCCTGCTGCAGCACTTGATCACTTGCAGCTCATGCACAATTCCACAGCCCTCTATTATAGGAACTTCCCAAACTCCATCATATTAAATGGGTTCTCTATGAACTGCACTGGCTTCCTGTTAAGCAGTAAATCATCTTTATAAAGTTCTACATTTGGTCTGACTTGCCCTGTTATCTGCAGGACCTTCTGAGCTGGTAATCAGCTGTCATGAGCTTTAAATGCCACCTCTCAGAGACTTATAGTGACTCCAACAGTATGGCTTGAGTCCTTTGCCTATCAGGCTCAGTACCTTTGGATCTTCAAGATGGTTGACTGAAAGTACCTTCAACTTGAGTGGCTTTAAGTGAACTCTCAAGACCTATTTACTTAAAATGGCATCTTCTTGCTTTTCCAAACTATTAGTACATTGATTGTGTAACACTTGTTGGGTTTCTGTTGTTTTATCTTATGAACTAATGTGTCTACATTTCTACATTTAATACTACTGTTTTATTTTGTAATTCTGTAAAGTGATTGAGAAGATGAATCTAAACTCAGTTGTCCTGTGCATACCTCTCAACTTCTTAGCAGAAAAAATCTGGACAAAACCAAATATAATGGGGGACACAGGCCACCAAAAATAGGGACAGATTTTAAATATTGCTCTTATAAACTTAGAAAGTTGCTAGAATAGCAGGTTTTGCATTAGTGTGCATTTGCTGAAGGATATGAAGCCTGAAACTCAAATATCTGTCACTATTTAGTGACTTCAGTCCTCAGTGATTTGCCAGAAAACCAAAATTTTTGAGGAACAGACCAAAAATATGAACCAAAAATCTGGGCAATCTGTGAAAATGTGGACAGTTGAGAGGTATTGGTCCTGTATATCTACCCACGTGATATATGTAGCTAGGTATTTAAGAAAGAGATACAATACACCTTCTCTCAAGATGGTTTAACTTGTGGGATTCTGCCAGTAAGGAGGTCACTCAGAAACATGGGCACCTTTTTTTTTAAGATAAGCAGCTCTGGAGATGCATTTTTTTTTTGGGGGGGGGGGGCTTTTCAGATGTAAACATTTGCCTTGTGGAGTATGGCTGGAACTATCTCAGGAATTTTAAAGCATTTTTCAGTGCTTACTTTAAGACTAGAAATTGGGAATTACCTTAAGCTGTCATTCTGTGAGATTCAAGTTTTCAAGTAACCTCTGCTATGTTTTAAACTGCTTCCTGGAAACTCACTATTTCCACAAAAGATCTACAAAGGTGAATGAAAGAAATGTCATATATCATGGAAAATGGTATACCTAGATTATGTCATATTCCTGAGACTGAGAAGCCATAGGGGAAGTCATGGACAGCACCATCTTTTTTCATCTCCACCCTCTACAAAGTCAGAAGAAATATGATGTCTTAATTCAAGTACTCTAAGATGGCTTGAGATTGATTTTACCTTGCCAGGTTTTCTCTTAGTTTCTCAGAAAAAAAAATTGCAACTGACTGAGACCGAAAGTACGTTTTGATGATAATGTGTCCTAGACAGAGTTTTTGGGAAAGATTCCAGAGAGGAATTTGCCAGTACTTGAGTCCTCAACAGAAGCTCTGTGATTTGGTCTCTGTCTGCATTAGTGGCTTTCACAGACAACTCAGTGAGTTCCAGCACTGGAAGGGGTCTGATGAACTAGTAACAGAATACTAGACTGTCTTTTTCTTTTCCCTTGTTACTTAGGGAATAACAGCAGAAGGAGCAGATGTGCCAGAAGGCCCTCCATGAGGAAGGTAAGTAGCTGCTTGGTGATACACCTGCTGACTCTGAAGCAGGTAATGCTTTCATGACAGAGTCTCAGAGCTTTATAATGAAGATGCTTCTCACAAAAATAAATCCCCACATGACAGTGACAAAGACTAGTGTTTCTTAAAGTTTTCTCTCTAGACTGAGCCTAACTGGAATAATGAGACCTTCCCAAGGATTACCACGTCAAGTTTTACCGTTTTATATTTCATAAACTTTTACCTTCAGATGGCTTTCTCAAAGCCTTCTGATCTGTTGTGACAGTGAACTTAAAATTATGGCAGCATTCACAGCATCACTGTCTGATAGACAGAGGCAGACAGTGATGCCCAAACTAACATACCCTCCCAACAACAAAACATCTTGAAACTTCTAAACTAACATAACCCCTCCTATTAAATGTCCACAATACACAGGAATACAAATGGGATGGATTGCATGGCTAGGCTTATAAAGGCCCTGGTGGTTCTTAGCCTTGTATATAACTATGAACCTATGAACATCATGCTCTGGTCAATGATATTAGAACCTTATCTTTGATCACAAGAGCAGGATGAATTTGCATTTCCCATGCAGAATGAATGCAAGTCTTCAACACAGAAGATTTTGAAATTAATCAGCCTGATTTTCCAGCTGAAAATAACCAGTGATGCTTTCTAATCCTACCCTAGAAGAACAAGAAAGGATTACTAGGCTGAACTTTGATTAGTCTTCTTTTTGCCGCATCACCATGAAAGGTTTCATGGGCTGCCCAAGGGCAGACTGTAAAGAAAACTCAGTCTGTAGCCATGGAAGATGCATAAAGGACTTAAGACCTGCTAGATGAGACAACAATTAAGATCATTTAATAATGTTAAGGTTAGCTTAAGTATGACTGGCATTTTAACGTAATGCTCGTGCCCAAGTGCCTTAAACAAAGAAACATAAATCCAGATGCATGTCATGCTGTTCCAAACCACTATGAAGTTTTTCTTTTTTAGCACAGGCAACAAAAAAAAAAGGGGAAAAAAACAATTTTATGAATGGAAAGAACATCTGCACACACTCTATTATATACTAAACTTCTTGTTGTATGTTTATATAGGTATTCTGCTCTAATTTGTAACTTTTTCCCCGATGTGCTTTGATTGTCAAATGGAGGTGATTTGTGATGAGAAACTGTGTTAAAACTACTTGTAAACTCCATGTAATACATTATGGTTATTAATGTTCTCATTTTCTTTTTCAAATGATATACAGTTACATAATTGTAGCAGTGTGTGCAATTATTTTCAAAATGTTTTTGCTTGGCAAACTAATTTTGTGAAACCTAAAGTATATTTAAAATGTGCATAATCCTAAATCAGTGCTAGGATATGTAGAATGCACCCATTAAAAACAATCTCCACTTTTAAAAATGTTTGCCTCAATTTCATATCTCCTCTGAGGAACCAAAACCAATGTCTTACCAAGAAATTTTTAGCAACTCAAGGTCTATGCTATAAATATCCAGTTCTTTAACACAGAGTCAAGATCTGACTGTGTTCAGAGTTCTGCAAATTAACAATGTATGAATACTAAGCAGTGTTCATAGCTGTCAGGCAGAGACTACTGTCAAAACGCCACTACCTGTTGCCCATCATGGCTGACCTGCATTTAAATGGTGTTTTAATGTGGTTAGCATGTCACTCTTGAAGGTAAATTGTTAAAGCATTTAAGGTTTTGTTCTTTTTTATATAGAAATGTAATTATTTACATCAACTGGTATATGCTGTGTTCATCTGTTTGACTAGACATCCGTCTTTAAAACATGTAATCTTACATCTTGTCAGGCTGCAGCATAAGATAATTATTCTAAATAGCTGTATTGCTCTGAGAAGAAAACAACCTATGTGACACTAGGCAGTACCTATGATCTACTAAACCTTCCTGTACCTCTCAAGTAGTAGCTATATGTGGACAAGGTGAGAGTGCTAGTGACAGTTTTCTAACCTATGGCCTGGGGTTTGAAACAATACTATAACCAACATGACAGACACCTGTTACTCCATTCATATTACAGATGCCCTTAGTGCATAGGCCAGTGGTGCCTTGTTTGCATATGTCTCTCCAGGTAGAACTTAATTTTGTGATTCTACACCACATTTGTACTCAGTGTTTTCCTTTAAAGCAACTCCTGCTAATGTATTTTGGTTGAGAAAGGTCATATTGTACACAAGGTACAATTTCCATGCTTTAGTTTTATTTATCTTTAAGCAGTACAGTACTCATAAAACACAATGAAATTTGTGCATCAGTTGAGGATGTGCCCCCAAGAGTTGACCCAGTTGTTCGGGGATTTGGGAACTTCAGGAGACAATGACCTAATGTTAGTCCAACATGTGTCTATTGTTGTAAGAAAGTCCTTCTATGTTACACAGCTTATAAACAAAGCGATTTTGTCTAGATCTAGGGATGTTATTGTCTCCCTTTACTCAGTCCTCATCAGGTCAATCAGTGACTATAATATCCCCTTTGGCATGCATCTGTCTAGAAACATGTAATAAATGGAACACCCACAAAAATACCTTACTAAAAGGATACAAGGCCTAAACAACATGTCCTACATGGATCAACTTAAAGCCCTGTCAATATACTCGGTATCCTCCAGACTACTATGAAGTGACCTGTGTCTGGCAGACAAGGCATTGTCCTACCCATTACTGATGGATTTTACTGCACATCAACAAGTCAGAAATTCTCAGTCTAGGGATCTAAACATCTGATGCAACATCAAGAGAATGGTTTGCAGGGACAGGTATATTTTGTAGAGGATACCGCTACTGTGGAACAGACACCCCCCCCCATCCACAAAAAACAAAGTTCATTTTTAAGCACAACTTATAATCATGGATGGGAAACAAAAAATTTACCCCAGGACTGCCTTCTTTACTACTAATGGATAGATGTAGCTCCTAACTGCTTTATCCCATGCATGGTCCCCTCAAGTTATCTATGATACGATACCAGTTATTTTCATTAGGGGTAAATAGATACTTATCAACCACGGGATGGGTAAGGCTAATCTATAACTAAATTGAACTGGTTGAATAAGTGTGCACACCCTTAAACTTATACTTTGTTGAAGCACCTTTTGATTTAATTACAGCATTCGGTCTTCTTGGGTAGGAGTCTATCAGCATGGCACATCTTGACTTGGCAATATTTGCCCACTCTTCCTTGCAAAAGCACTCCAAATCTGTCAGATTGTGAGGGCTCTCTTCAGGTCAGTCCACAGATTTTCTATTGGATTTAGGTCTGGGCTCTGGGTGGGCCATACTTTTGTTGATTTGGATATATGCTTGGAGTCACTGTTGTGTTGAAAGGTGAAATTCCTCTTCATCTTCAACTTTCTAGCAGACGTCTGAAGGTTTTGGGCCAAAAGTGACTAGTATTTGGAACTGTTTATAATTCTCTGCACCTTGACTAAAGCCCCAGTTCCAGCTGAAGAAAAGCAACCCCAAAGCATGATACTGCCATCACTGTGCTTCACCGTGGGGATGGTGTTTTTTTGGTGATGCGAAATGTTGTTTTTGTTCCAAATGTACCTTTTGGAATTGTGGTCAAAAAGTTCAACAGTGGTCTCATCAGAACAGAAAACATTTTCCCACATGATTTTGGGAGACTTGATGTATTGTTTTGCAAATTTTAGCCAGGCCTGGATGTTTTCTTGTGCAAGAAAAAGGCTTCCATCTTGCAACCCTACCCCATAGCCCAGACATATGGAGAATACAGGAGATTGTTCTCACATGTAGTACACAACCAGTACTTGCCAGAAATTCCAGAAGCTCCTTCAGTGTTGCTGTAGGTCTCTTGGCAGCCTCCCTGACCAGTGTTCGTCTTGCCTCTTCATCAATTTTGGACGTCCAGTTGTTTGCAACGTCACTGCTGTCCCATATTTTCTCCACTTTTTGTTGACTGCCTTCACTGTGTTCCATGGTGTATCCAGTGCTGTGGAAATTTTTTTCTACCCTTCTCCTGACTGATACCTTTCAAAAGTGAGATCCCTTTGACACTTTGAAAGCTCTCTGCGAACCATGACTTTTGCTGTAGCAGGTAACTGAGTAAATGTCAGGAGAATCCTACTAAGACGGCTGAACTTTACTTGGGATTAATCAGAGTCTCTTTAATTGATGGCAGGTGTGTACCCAAGAAGACTGAATGCTGTAATTAAATCAAAAGGTGATTCAATAAAGTATTAGTTTAAGGGTGTGCACACTTATCCAACCAGCTTATTGTATGTTTTTTATTTTTTATATTTGCTCCCCTAACAGATTTGTTTGTTTTTCAATTGAACTGTACAGGTTATAGGTCACATTAAAGGTGGGAAAAAGTTTTGAAATGATTTATTGTGGTCTCATTTTTTTTATATCACAAAAAAACTGGCATTTTAACAGGGGGGTGTATACTTTTTATATCCACTGTATGTATACAGACACACATACACTATTTGTTCATATGCATTCTCTGAGACAGCATATATTATTTACCTTAATTGTTTTTAATTAACTTTAAGTCAACATTTAGCATGTCACTGTCTATTTACATTTCACCAGCTCAAAAACTGTCCTGATATTTTCTTTCTTCTATAGTCTTCCAGATCTAAATGACTTCTTTGGACATTTGACCTAGCTTTTGAGCCATTTCTTGCCATCCTACGACTTTGTTTTGGAGACACAGCTAGAAGAGCTTACTGGAGTTTCTTACATAATAGTATTCATCTCACTGCTGATTTCCCCCAGCATTTTCTGTTTCCTATATTGATTTTCAGGCATCAGTAAAACAGATGAAACAGGGAACTGATTTTTAGCCCTCTACCAATGACAGAGCTGGCGAGAGACTGAGCCTATGCAATATAGCATTTCAACATTCTAAAATTGCAAACTGGGAACCCTTCAACTTTTAGGATTGCGCTTTCCCATGAGATTTTTCACTGGTTAGTTCTTTCCACTTATCCATTTAAATGGATGTTATATATATGAATTATCACTCGTGCAGAAAACTTCAGAATTCCTCTGCTGTTGTCATATGGCAAT
Source organism: Protopterus annectens (assembly GCF_019279795.1). NCBI lineage: Eukaryota > Metazoa > Chordata > Ceratodontiformes > Protopteridae > Protopterus > Protopterus annectens. Next base: position 1,917,912,023 of record NC_056731.1, read on the forward strand.
GGTTCACATTACATATCAGTAATTCCCAGTCTTGAAAATATAGATTCTAATGCACTAATCACACTTGAGCCTTGTAAATCTTGCAGTTTAATTACTTCTGGAAACATGGAATAATAGCATGCACATACATAATACACAGATTCCTTAAAGTAAAATATATATGTGCCCACTTTGCTCCATGAACAGGATGGTACAGAGCATGGCAGCATCTCTGTGAATGGTGTATGGCAACATTCTTATCTACTTGTTATATATCATTAGACACACATACAGCACATGGCTTCCTTCTGTGACCAATCTGCATCAAAGATGACCAGGTACTGACTATGGAAGCATGTCTTTAGTCTACTCTTTCAATATCAATATACACTCTTTGCCAATACACTGTACCCCTTGCTCTTTGTTTACACACTATTCCCAACATGTGAGTTTGGTATCCTCTCAAATGTTTCTTTTTTTGGTTTATTGGCAACTATTACATTGTCAGTTCAGGACAATAACCAACAGACACACCTTACTTCTTCCTTAAAAGAAAACAAATCCTTTCCTTACTGATGATGATTATTGTTTAGGCAGTCTCTCACTGTAACTTCTTTCAGTATACTCATGTCTAAGTATGTACACGTACATATCTAGAAATCTTTTACTTTTTTCATTTGTCACTAACAAATGAGGAATTACCCAGATAATCCCTAGTTCTTCTAGCAATTCTTCATGCTTCTCAGCTAAAACCACACTTCTTAGTATATCTTCTACTTGAGTTCCATGGCCAGTCTTTATTTCCAGAACATACTTAGGTTTGACATTATAACATATCTTAATGTATACAGTTACTTTATAAGTATGTCCAATCCATTGTCAGAGTGTCTGATCAATTATTGTATAGTGTCAATCAATAAGACTTTTCCCCAAGGGTTGTTGATAAATGGCTCTGGATAAATTCTTAGTTCTTTAATTTTAATTTCTAATAATGCTGTGGTCTTTGGTAGGCTGTAAAAGTCTTCCAAAGTTGGTATTGCAGTGGTATTGTGGTGGTGTTGCGGTAGCGTTGTCACCTCACAGTAAGAGTTGTCCTGTTTGATTCTCAGCTAGAGCGTCTTCTGTGTGGAGACATGCGTGAATGGGCGGACCTTCGTTGAAGGTTGTGCGTCAGGGCTGGCAACTCGGCATGTAAAAATGTACTGTCAATCATTAGCGGACCGGAGTTCGCTGTGGTGACCCCTAACCGGGAAAAGCCGAAAGACACAACAACTTAGGTTAAGTAACATCTACTGCAATCACTGAGGTACACTGTACAGACTTCCTGACTATGCTTTAAAAGAGTTCTTTCTTTTTCAATCTGAACTTCTTTACTAAAAACATCACATTCATAAACCACTGCTAACAATTCCTTTTCTAACTGTGCATGTCTCCTTTGTGCATCTGTAAATATTCTTAACCCATATGCAAGTGGATTATTTCACTTTTAAGGTTACAACTCATACAGAATTCTAAATTGAATCTACCAGCAACAAAATCATCTTACATACACTGTAATATTTTAAATTGGATGCATCTATTAATTTACTAAGCATTTCAAAATTATTTTCTTGTTCAAACTCCACTCTCAGGTGCTGGCTTGTAACAGCTTTCTTACAACCACAATTATCTCAGGAACATTAGGTACAATTCCTAGAAATATATGTAGTACTTGTTTCTGCATGTGCACAACTGATGTGATCTTTTTTTTTTTTTTGCATCATGCTTCAGTCTGTCTGATATTAAAATCTGATCCTTGTATTTGCTCTTATTTAGCTTAAAATGATGCTCTCTTAATCTGTTCAGCGAGTGTATCAATCACTTGTCATGCATTTATTGCATGAGACTCTAAATTATTAAATCATCAGTTACCCTTGCAGCACTTTACAAGCATTTACTTACCATGCAATAGCTACATGAAATACTGTCTGTTGAAGAAATAATAATGGGGAGCCTTAGAAGTTTTTTTCCTCCCTAAAAGCATACTAAAGGTACACAACTGGGAACTACCTTCACTTATTTTTAGCTGACAAAATCCCTGGTTTGCATCTGCTGCTGAAAGGAACTTAACAGTTAGCATTCTTGATGCGAATTCTTCACTATAGGTAGTGGGCAATGCAATGTTATCTTTTAAATCACTTCATTCTATCCTTGTGGATCAATCAAAATGTGAATATTGTGCAGTTTTACAATGTAAGCATACAGTTCCCTTATTCTATTAGCTCCATTACTGTTCAGCTCTACTCCTAACCGGTACATTTTCTAAGAAAAAACTGGTACATTTTCTAAGAAAAAAAACAAAAAAAGTATCATTGTTTCCCGTCTTTCCTGACCTAGTGTAGTCCAAATACAGGCTTTGCTGTATTCTGGACTTTTGGAAAGTTCCTGTGTTGCCCATTTCCTTTCTTGGATAAAGGGAGGCTTCTTTGTTCACCAGTGGCAGTGGAGAGCTTAGAGCAGTCTATCTATCCCTGGAGGAGTGTTCCCAGCACAAGAATCTGGTAGTCTATTGGCCGTTTTGGGCCAATTTCTAGCTCTTTCAAGTTCCCCTGTATAAAACCCGCTTTGGCGCGGTTTTTGCGCTTGTTACTACTCAGCCAAGCTCCTCGTGGTCCTGCAGAGTGGTGCTAGCAGCAGAGAGGCTAAAAGAGCGACTGCTAACCTGATGAAAGTGTTTTTTGTCCTGCTACTACCTGGGCGACTGTCCAATCTAGCTAAACTGCAAGTATTTCTGCTTCTTCAACTGTTTTAAACTGTTTAAAGTTGTTTTTGCACCTGCACTTTTAAAGTTTGTCCTGTTTGCTGCATTTACCTGTTGAGGCTACACACTCAAGTGCGCTAGCCTGTGTTACATATTTATTGTATTTTCCTGCTGTTTGTTGCAAAAAAGAAAAAAAAACAAAAAAAATGATCCTTGTTTCCCGTCTTTCCTGACCTAGAGTAGTCCAAATACAGGCTTTGCTGTATTATGGACTTTTGGAAAGTTCCTGTGTTGCCCATTTCTTTTCTTGGATAAAGGGAGGCTTCTTTGTTCACCAGTGGCACTGGGGAGCTTAGAGCAGCCTATCGATCCCTGGAGGAGTGTCCCCAGCACAAGAATCTGGTAGTCTATTGGCCGTTTTGGGCCAATTTCTAGCTCTTTCAAGTCCCCCTGTATAAAACCCGCTTTGGCACGGCTTTGTGCGATTTTAGCATCGGGCAGCTCCGTTTAATTGGGTTTAAACCATTCTCGGCTCCACAAAGTCTGCTCTTCACTTTTTCCCTTAGAACTGATCTAGTTCTCATAATAAACACCCTATTCCTACTCCAAAGCCCGGCACTTGCTCACTAAAGCAATTAAGTCAGCACTAAAAAATTAAAAGCACTACACCCTCACAAACTCCCCCTGAGTACTTTGTTCCCCCCATTGGCCCTTTTCTTCAATTATAAAGGAATTCCCAATACTATTCTTGCATGTCCAAAGGTCAGTTGTCAATCTCCTCTCTGGTCCAGCTGGTGAATCTGGGAATCTTGAGGCAATGTTACAACTGCCTCATGTACACAGACAACCCTCTCCTCCTTCCAACAAATTCCAACACATGTGAGAGATGCAACCATATAGCCAAACTGGAGGCTAAGCTCTCTCAACTCAGAACTGGCGTAACCAGTAAGGAGGAGAAGGAAACCACACTCACTACAGTTCCAGTCTCACATAGACCTACCACAACAGCAAACCAAACACATAAACACACAAAAACATACTTGGAGGCTCTAAATAAAAATCTTCCTAAGCAGCAGAGACCTCCAAAGCAGACACCCAAGCAACCGCTACCCCAAAACAAAACACGTGCAACACATAGCTCACAAAGCCAGTGTGCCGAACAGTCACAGCCCTTAAGGCTAAACAACACACCTGATACACTTGTAATAGGTGACTCTATCGTCAGGCACACTGACGTCCCGCTCACCAGGCTGAACAAGGAGAAGGTCACGGTGAGCTGCCTGTCGGGCGCTAGGATCTGCCACATAACACAAGCACTCAAGTCACTCCAAAGCAAGTACAAATATGACTCAGTCATTGTCCATGCTGGTGTGAATGACCTGAGACGTACCTCCCTGGACTACATGAAAAGAGACAGAGGAGCTCTCTGAGCATGTAGCCCAGGCCGGTATGACCCTGACCTTGAGTAGCATCTTACCCTAACCAAGAATGATGCCACAATATGAAGACAAGATGATCAATTTCAACAACTGGCTTAAGTATTGCTGTCATTCAAAGGGGATCCAATGCCTGTCAGCCTGGGATGACATGCTCGACAAGCCACGATGCTTCGCTAGGGACGGCTTGCACCTGTCACCCCTGGGCTTTCGGATATTGGCAAAGGCTCTTGCCACCCCCATAGTGCCTTTTTTAGGCAAGGCTCAAAAGACAAACCCACCTCCATAGGTATCACAAGGGATAAGAAACTAAGAGTAATGCTACTCAACGCCAGAAGTCTAAACCTCAAGATGCATGCACTCAAAACTCTTCTTAGCATGGAGAACATCGATATCTGTGCAGTAACAGAAACCTGGTTCAAGGCTCCCGAGAGCACCCCGGCACTACCAGGTTATACCTCATACCATGCTTTTCGGCCTCAAAACTTGGACCGAACCACAAAAGGAGGGGGAGTATCAATATTCATCAAAGATACCCACACCTCCAGGTTGGTGGCACAGCACGAAGCATCAGAGACTATCCATGTGCAACTAACAGTGGGTAAAACTGCCTTCCAGTTTATAGCCTGCTACAGACCACCCACCCAAACCCAGGAACCCCACTCGGCCTTCCTGAGAACACTGGAAAATATGAAGGTCTCTCCAAACACCATTATATTGGGCGACTTCAACTACCCAAACATAGACTGGGAGCATTACTCTAGCTCCAACACCCTAGCCCAAAGGTTCCTAGAATTTATAAACTCAAATGCTATGGAACAACTTGTTACCACTCCCACAAGAGGGGAAAACATACTGGACCTGATTATCACCAACATGGGGGCTCTATACTCCAGACCAGAAGTGTATCCCTCACTGGTAAGATAAGACCATAAACTAATCTCACTGGATATTCACATCCTGACCCCACCCCCTGCCCAGAAAACCACATTGAAAAACTTCTCTAAAGCAAATTTCACACTCCTCAAAACCGAGGTGGAATCCTTCAAAGCCCCCGGCCCTGTGGAAAATACGGCCCAGACCGCAGAATCCTTTATAAACGCATTCTATGAACACCTTCAGGAATGCATGGATCATGCAATCCCAAATAAAACCAAGACCCAATCCTCCAAAGGCAGGCGTCCTGTCTGGTGGACCCCAGTCATAAACAAACTATACAATAGAAGGAGGAAGCTACTACATGATAAAGCAAAATCCCAAAAAGGGAAGGCATCTCTGATCAGTATTAGCAAAAAACTACGGGCACTCATAAAATCGTCTAAGGCCAGCTTCGAGAGATAAATTGCACAGGACACTAAGGATAATCACATGGCTTTCTTTAGTTATGTTAGGAACCTGGGTGGGAATTCCCAGATATGCTCAGAATTAGTCCAAAATGAAAAAAATACACCGAACCCACAGTCATTGCCAACATCCTAGCTGACAGGTTCAGCGCAAACCCCCCCCCCTCCCCACCAAAAGGGCAAATATTTATCCCAGCAGAGTGCTGCCCCCCTGACATCTCAGATGCTCAGGTAAGAGCCGCCCTCTCCAAAGCAAAAAACACAGCATCAATGGGACCAGACGGTGTCCCGGGCTGCATCCTACATGAACTCCAAGAAGAGCTAAATCCAAACATAAAACTACTGTTCAATCTCAGCCTTACTACAAGATATGTACTCAAAGAGTGGCGTACAGCAACAGTGGTCCCTATCCACAAAGGTGGTGCCTCAACGGATCCTGGAAACTATCGTCCCATAAGCCTGACTAGCTTGGTCTGCAAAGCTATGGAAAGGATCATCATGGACCTCATAAATAAAGATATTGGGGACCTACAGACACTGGATCCTACCCAGTTTGGCTTTGTTAAGGGCAGATCCTGCCTCTTAAACCTGGTTGATTTCTTTGAAACAGTCACCAAGGCCATTGACGGGGGGAAGGTGGTCCACACAGCCTACCTGGACCTCTCAAAAGCCTTCGATACAATACCCCACTCAAATCAAATATAAACCCTTATGTCACTAGATGGGTTGCAAACTGGCTCAAGGACAGAACCCACATGGTTAGAATTGCTGGAGCCATGTCAGACTCCAAACCAGTTACAAGCGGCATCTCACAAGGCTCAGTCCTGGTACCTCTCTTGTTCGGTATATATTTCTCAGAGGTACAGGCCAACACAGAAGGACTGTGGCTGACCAAGTTCGCAGATGACTGCAAACTAGGCGCCATGATCGACTCTCCAGCCGACACAAGCATCCTACAAAAGGGCCTCATAGAAGCAGACAACTGGTGCCAGAGCCATGGCCTCAAGCTAAACGCCAAAAAGTGTACAGTCATCCCCTTTGGTAAAAACAAAGTGCCCACAAATTACCACATAGGTGGTAATCCATTAAGTACAGAAGAAGTAATTAGGGACCTGGGGACCCAAGTTGATGAGCAATCTCTCATTTGAAAACCACATGGCCAAAGTGGTTAGAAAAACATTTTATATAGCCCACCTAATCATGAAGGGATTCACATCTAGATCAGGGGAGGTCATCGTGCCTCTTTACTCATCCCTCATCAGGCCCATAATTGAGTACAATGCCCCTTTTGGGATGTACCTTACAAGACACCTGCAGCAACTGGAAAGACCCCAAAAGTACCTCACCAAGAGGATCAAAGGGCTCAAACAGATGCCATATGCTGCCCGGTTAAAGAAACTCCAGCTCTACTCACTGGCATACTGCCTGCTCAGAGGCGATCTGTGCCTGACGTATAAAGCCATGTCCAACCCGGAATTAATGGACATGCTGCACCTCAGAAAATCCAAATCCCATCAAGCTACGCGCTCGAGAGACTTGAACCTCAGCACTGAAATAAATAGGTCATGCTGGAGGGACAGACTCATAACCCAGAGGCTCCCTTCACTCTGGAATAAAATCCCAGTCCAGGTTAGGCAGAGTCCCTCATTGACTCTCTTCAAGAGGAATCTTGATGAGTGGATGGGAGATTGTAGGTTTACCCCGGGTATCACTTCTGTGTCACTGTTAGACAGAGGCACAGTATACTAACCTCGAAAAAGGGCATAGCAAAATTCATTTAAAATGGGTGGCAAAAGCCAAACACACTCTGGCTAGGCTTATAAATGCCCTAGGGCAGATAGCCTAGTATGAACCTACGAACCTATGAGTCACTGGTATACCATCTAAATTCATTTCTATGTGCTATTCTTCCTTAAAACCTCCTATGCCTGTAAACAAAAGAAAATCAAAACAGGATAAGCCATGATCGACATAAACGTAATCCGTTGTAAGAGGTAAGAGATAAATGTAAAAAGTCCAAAAAAACTGCAGTAGTTTCTAATTAAATGATCAGCCAATAAAAGGTTTCCTTGACTCATGTTTATTAGGATGAACTCTTTTGTCATTTAACACGCTTCATCAGATCAGTAATTAAAAGACAACAACAGATGTTTTTCTTTAAGAGCTTCAACAAGGGGACGTAAGAGTACAAGTTGCATTCATTAAGGTAAGATTATAAGGAAGCCAATCGGATTTATCCCTGTGGTTAAGCTCAGGGACTGGATGGTATTAACACCTGTTTTGCATACCAGAGTTTCTCAGATGTAGCCCTTTGTAAGCTGATTTCTTTTCCCATGGTTTACCCATAGCCGGCCTTAGGCATAGGCCAACTAGGTGGCCGCCTAGGGCGCCGCTCCAGCAGGGGCACTTTTCCAGTATTTATTTGGTGTAGGTAGACCAAGATGGGGGCACTGGGTAGTGTGGTGGGGGGCGCCGTGGAGCCCTTCTGCCTAGGGCACCAGTTGACCTAAGGCCGCTTTTACCCTTGCCCTTTGTTATACAAAATTAATTCATTTTTATTTATTATGAAGTCATGAACATTTGAAGTATATTTATTTCATATATTCTACAATGTTTAAACACAGCAATACAGAGGTTGCTAAATACCTTTTAGGAACTGGAAGACAGCAAAATAACCAGATGAGCCCGCTTTTACAGGATCAGGAACTTCTAAGTCCCTGGGGGTTGCAGACATGTGGGAAGGTACCAGACCTTTTTTGTGGCAACTTCCAGGGTTGGATGCAATTCCTACAAATCATCCCCAGAGTCCTGGTTACTAAACATATGAATCCTTTTGTGCTAATAGCCTGTATGAATGGGGTCTATTAATCAGAAAATAAGAGTGAGTGACTCCAAATCGCCCACTTTTAATGGGCTGATGGCGGAGATCTTTTTGAGTAGTAGCCAAGGTGTTTAACACCCTTCTGACTCTGGAAATCTAATCTGCTTGAGACTAACACAGATAAAACCAGCAGATTCTTTGGGGAGCATTTTCACTCATAGTGTGTGAGCTTCATCAGACCTTCTTTGTTTTAAATGTTACAAAGGAAATATATATATACAGAGCTGACTGTAGCCATAAAACCAAAATTACTGAGAACTTTGTTAAATCTGAATTGTTTTTGTTGACTGTATGTGACCTACACCAGAACATCATGAAATAAAAGTCCCAATAGCAGCAATAAAGTATTGCAAACAAATGGACACTTGAATGGAAACTCTTTCCACAGAATGTTTTTAGCCCCATAAAAACATGGTCCAGAAATGTATACAGTCAGTCCTAAGTTAGTGAAAAAAAGTTTATGGTTAAGACTTCTAAGTTGCAATATGCTCTTGACAGAAACACTGGTGATCACTTGGTGTTTCACTTAGAAACTACTACAGTTTCTACTGACTATTTTTTGAACTTTGTATTTTTATCTCTTACATGGGATTATGTTTATGCCATTCATGGCTTATCCTTTTTTGGATTTCTTCAGTTAGTCCAGGGCAGGGACTCTCAACCCCTAACAAGTTTGGAATAGTAGCACTGAAGTTTGCTCCACTACAGGTGACCTGCAAAACATCTCATGCCTGTAAACAAACCAACACAGTCATGAAGGATATCGCTGATATGGCTCTGTGCAATATATCAGTGTCTCTGCAACAGTTCCTGAATCTGGAAACATACACTCTTTGCTTTCATAGTATGAAACAACATTTTGGGCCATTTGGAAATGGTAAAATAAAGTATTATAAGAAATAGACTTTTACGCTTCTACTTTTTATACACTTCAGGAAATGAGCATTTAAACCCAAAGGATATACTTGGTGCCCTGAACATGTTAACAATGTACATACAACTTTCTTTTAAGGCTGATGCATCAATATCTTCAGACAAAATACTGGACTATGCACCTGTTTCTAGTTTGAATTCAACATTTTGCTTACTGAATCTCAATTTTTTTATCAGTAATCTAGCTTACTCTTTTCTTCAGCTGCTTATGAATATTCAGAGTTCAAAGCATCAGTTATTTTCACTTAATTACTCATTTTCCTATTTCTGCTCAACAACAAGCAAGTTCTTCTGATCATACTTGTCTTTTTTTCCTTTTCTGCATTTGTTTTTTCCTTTTCTGCATCTCTTCAAAAAGGCTGTGACCAGCACAGTTTCTACAAACCTGATTAAAAAGCAAGGCAGTGCCTTGTCCTGTGTTTATAGCCATAACTAGTAAGTGCAGTTTAATTTTTAACTGCACTTTGCCTCCTCTGCACCATATTGCTCTCTCTTTCCTGTAACTGTTAAAATACACTGTCATTTTATTCCATTTTTTTACTTATTTATTTGACTCGTATTCTACCCAATATACTTCCATTAGCTCAGTTAATTGCTTCAGTCATGTGCCATAGCTTTTGATAAGGTTGGGTCTGTTTCTCTTAACAGCCTACTTGTTACATGCCTTCTTGTAAACCAAACCACTTAATCTGTTACTAATAAATCATGCAGTTCATCAAGTTCAGTACTTCTGATTCTTTTCTTTAGCTGAGTAACATACTCTTCTAACATTTTCACAGAACATTAAGCTAGTGAAAAGAACAAATAGTTCAAAGACTGAAATAATTCCTGGTCTTATTTTTAATTGCAACTATGTTGCCTTTTTCCTATTCAAGAAAAGTAAAAGTAATAAACACCTATACAGATTCTTTAGCAACACACACATTGTACCCTTTTAGGAATCTCAGCTATTTTTCTCACAGTGATGAACAATTCAAATTTCTGGAACCAAAGCTTCCAGTCTTTTTTTTTTTTTTGCTAAACTGCCTTGCAGAAACAGCATTTCCGGTTCATACATATAAATTCATCTCCTCAGTCAGTTAAACCAAAACAATCAAATAAACAGTCCACAATGTTCTGAATACTTAGGTCAATGCATATCAACATTTTAACTTCTCAAAGGCATTCCACTGTAAGCAGAGTTGACTGTACACTCATCTAAGTGACAAAGAGTGTTCAGAAATAATATACTAATACATAAGCACCTCATCCTACCTGCTTCTCAATGAATGTCCTCCATTCAGAAGTAGTGCAAAACTGCTCAAAGTCTTCAAGGAAAGTTTGGCTGCCATTGGTAGGTGGAAGTGATGGCAGATGATAATGCAGCTGAAGCAAATCATAGCACATGTCCATCAATGTGCGCATGATTGGTATTAAGCATGTGAAGGTTTCAGTCTTGGAGTTCATGGACCTTATTAGAGGAGCTTCCAGCTTACCAAGCAAAAAGCAGGCTTCTTCTTTCTTGAGCTCGGAAATTGTCTGTAGAACACTATGTAACTTCACATAAGCCAACGAAAATACCTAGAAAGAGATATTAAGAACCAAATCATTACCTTTAATCAAAATATAAACGCTCTTCAATACAAGTTAAACAGTACGTAAACATATACCACCCAAGTACTGCAATACAGTTATATGCTTTGCACCCTTCTTGTGCAAAACCACATTAAGACAAGATATCTTAAAAGGTACCCTTAAAGTGAGTGGCTCTTGTTTTTTGTAATACACTGTTTGAATAATCAGTACAGGTTCTACTAAGACATGTGCAATGTGATTTGCATACAGACTTACACAGAAGAAAATTAGAATAAAAATCTACTTAACAGTGACCGGAAGATAAACAATCACAGCCTCAAAATCTGAAGAGAAAAATTAGTCTACCTTCCACAATGACCATGTTCACCCACAGCAAAAGGACTGTGTTCCAGACGGCATGGAATCTTGAGAATCTTATTTAACAGTATCCTTGTTAAGACTCAGTTTGCATGGCTTGATGTAGGTAACATAATACATTAATACTTCTGCCATTTTTCTACTAATTGTTTTAAAAACCACCACTGAATATGGTTATCTGTTCTTTCTCTCCTAGACTGAAAAATCTTCATCTGCTCTTAAATTATTTACATGTACACTATTATAATATGCAATACACTACATCTACCTATACCACTCTTTGGAAAGGTACCTGTGGCATGGGAATGCAGAAAGACACAGAGCAATATTCTAAGGGGCAGTAAAACTGATGTCTTTACACAATTGATAGCATAAAACTAAAGGATCAAGACTTCTGTTAAACTGCTTGATGACTAAAACATGCCCGTGTGTGTTTGGCGGGGCATAAAAATACATAAATATTCTCAACAGAGGTTACTCTAGGTTCTCTTAAATAATACACTGATAGCCTAGATATATTATATCATGGTGCAATCCATCAAAAGGAAAGAGATATTATAAAAGTAAGGTTTGGAAGTGATCTTCAAAATCGTTTAACTGTTTGTTTACATTCTAAAATGATGAAAATTACACAAAAACAAGAAACACACAATGTATACATTGTTTCATAATAGATGCAGTTGCCAGCAAATCACAGGGAAGTGACCCAAATATAACCCCAGTTCTTGCTAATAATGCAAGTTTGCTTAAATAGCCAGAATTATGACCTAGTTACTACTCTTGTTACTTTGATATTGTTATGTAAATGGCACTAAAATACTGGCCTTAGCCAATCAGCCTGAAGGCTCTCACTGGTCAAATTCAGTGTTCTCCTCGCTCCATTCTAAACTACGAATCCACTTATTCATTTTGCGTTGGTACCAACAGCTGCTTAAGCAGGATCAATGTGAAACAATGGGGGAAGCAAACATCAAGTAGGCCAAGGTGCAAAAATTAACTTTTTAAGTGTCAGCATTCTAACCCTCTCAAATGCTTCTTAAAAGCTTCTGATCTTCAGATACATAAATGAAATAAAAAGGAAACAACCAAGCCAGCATAGAAAATAATTGTTTCCACAGTAATGTATGTTTTATAGTACTATCTGTCCAATTAATGTGTTCTAGTATGAACATTTCACTGTGTGTGCTGCATATTCAATTATAGATTTAGGATACATACCACAGAATAAAGGGCAGTCATCTGGGAAGGGAATAATATCCTAGGGGTTTTGCATACAATCAAATTTCTCTTTGTACTCCTGACAGAGCTAATCCATCTGTAGTCAAGAAATGTCACCTATATAAATGCCTTACCAAGTGCAGCACGTGTTGTAATCGTACATGAACAACCCAAGTATAATGACACATCTGGATTTCAGACTTTAACATTCACCTGTGTGCTGACATCTTGGTACCCATAGAGTGCCCAATTGTGCTGCCAGTGTCCCATGCTTGATCATGGGTTCAAGTTGTCAAATGGACCAAAGAAGGGGAGAAATGATTCAAGCAAATGGCAGTCAATTTTTAATTATGAAATTCTCTCCAAAAAAGAATAGCTGAGGATCAAGGAAGGCTATCAGCAACAGGCACAAGCAGAAGTTACAGGAAGGATGCTTGGAGAACTGTAAACATAGTTCTGTAATGTCAACACACTCTCTAGTGCGGAGGTAAGTAAAATTAAATATTTCTAAAAGGAGATGCATGAAAACTCCACAACAATCAGTACATCATGAATGCATCACTTTCCCTGTTTGAGCATGTTGTATAGTCCTACACCAATAATCTATAAACCTGGATTTATGACTTTTTAGAATCTACTTGTGTGCTGGCCCAGTGGTGCATATGCAGCGTGACCAACTGCAATGACCCATATCTGGTGATGGAGTGCAAATATCAAGTAGGTGTTGCTGGTGGGGGAGAACATAAGAGGTTCTGTACAACAAAATGACAACATGTTTGATCAAGACACCATAAAATTTGGACTACAACAATGATTATGGATAATGGAGGGGAAAAGGCTCAGCACGGTAAATGGGACTCTAGCAGTACAGTGAAAGAAGAGATCTACTTGATCCTTAGACTCTTACAGCACGGGTGATAGAAATCCTTATAAATGCACACAAAATATAATCCAAAAATGCACACAAAATGTAATCCAAGTTATAAACTACTGTTGTTAGTTACTACTAAAATGAATACATTAGTCGTTATAAAGAACAGCAGCATAGCTTCTTAGCTCAGTCTACTCACCTGCCAACTGGAATTTGTGGCAGGGATAAAGAAAAGGCTGAGGGACTAACTTCACTTTAAAAAGCTACCTTTACCTCAGTTTATGAAAGTGTTGTGTTATGCATACATTTATAAACAAACAATTATATACACAGTTATGTTTCTTTCTAACACAGTGCAATATCTCTCAACGGTCTTCTCTCTTTTGCTCTCTCTGTAGGGTTTTGTTAGTATAATGGTTAAGGTGTTTATCTCACACAAACAAGATACATGGTTTGATTCTCAGCCTTGAGGAAAATTTGCTAAGTTTAAAAAGGCCCAGAAGGACAGTTAGCCTAGTAATTGGCTCATTCCAAGTTGGACTTTCCCGGTTAACAAATGTAAAATAAATAAATAATTACATATAACCTATGTGACCCTATGATATAAAAAAAAGTATTTAGTTGAATACCTGTTTTTTTTTTTAATTCCACTTTAAATGAAACAGCAATGTGTATGTAGTAAACAGACAGCCGAGACGCTCTTACGTGCCTCCCACAAGTGTTTTATGTCATCTTGCTTTGGCACTGCCCCCAAACACCTGCTATTAGCTGCGTAGGTACAGGGGGGTGGTGCCATGGTGAAAGAAAGACAATGTATTGAGCTGTATCTTTTGCACCCATACTGAGCTGAGGGATGTAGTGTTTTCCCAACTGAAACCACTCACTGTGGGTACATTTGGAGCTTGGGGAGAGAGACTAGGGAAGGGAAAAAAAACAAGTCTCTGAAGTAAGAAGAGCTAGTTACTAGTTCATTTTGGTGCTTATGCATACTTACTGAAGGCGCTGATGGGGGAAATGTTTCATTTCAGTGCTTCAGCTTACTTGGACAGACTACTGAAGGGGTTGTTGGGGGAAATGTTTCATTTTGCTGCTTGTGCATACTTGGACAGGCTACTGAAGGGGTTGTGGGGGGAAATGTTTCATTTTGGTGCCTGTGCATAATTAGACTGGCTACTGAAGGGGTTATTGGGGGAAAATGTTACATTTTGTTGTTGTGCTTATTTGGGTGGACTACTGAAGGGGCCATTGGGGGAAATGTTTCATTTTGGTGTCACTGGAGTGCTTCTGCATACCTGGACAGACTACCGGGGGGATCTTTGGGGTGGAAATGATTCATTTTGGTGTCTTTGGAGTGCTTGTGCACATTTGTTCAGACTACTGAAGGGATCTCTGTGGGAGAAAGTATTCATTTTGGTTTTGCGAAGGCAGGAAGAGAGGAGGAAGGTTAGGAGTGTAGCAGTGAGGGTAGGAACTTTGAATGCTGGCAGTATGACTGGTATAGGAAGAGAGCTAGGTGATATGATGGAGAGAAGGAAGGTTGATATATTTTGCGTGCAAGAGACCAGATGGAAGGGAAGTAAGGCCAGATGTTTAGGAAACGGGTTCAAATTGTTCTATCATGGTGTGGATGGCAGGAGAAATGGGGTAGGGGTTATATTAAAGGAACAATATGCCAAGAGTGTTTTAGACGTGAAGAGAGTGTCTGACAGAGTGATGTTTATGAAGCTCGAAATTGATGGTGTAATGATGAACGTTGTTAGTGCATATGCTTCACAAGTTGGGTGTGCGATGGATGAGAAAGAGAAATTTTGGATTGAGTTGGATGAAGTTGTGGTGAGTGTACCCAAGGGCGAGAGACTAGTGATTGGAGAAGACTTTAATGGGCATGTTGGTGAAGTGAACAGAGGGGATGAGGAAGTGATGGGTAGGTATGGTGTTAAGGAAAGGAATGCAGAAGGTCAGATGATTGTGGATTTTGCGAAAAGGATGGACATGGCTGTGGTGAATACGTATTTTAAAAAAAGGGAGGAGCATAGGGTGACGTACAAGAGTGGAAGAAGATGCACACAGGTGGATTATATCCTATGTAGGAGGGCCAGTCTGAAGGAGATTGGAGACTGTAAAGTGGCGGCAGGGGAAAGTGTAGTTAAGCAGCATAGAATGGTGGTCTGTAGGATGACGCTAGTGATCAAGAAGAGGAGGAGGAGTGTGAAAGCAGTGCCAAGGATTAAATGGTGGAAGTTAAAAAAGGGTGATTGTGAAGTGGAGTTTAGGGAAGAGTTAAGACAGGCACTGGGAGCCAGTGGAGAGTTACCGAATAGCTGGGTAACTACAGCAGAACTAGTAAGGGAGACTGCTAGAAAGGTGCTTGGTGTGACATCTGGACAGAGGAAGGAGGACAAGGAGACCTGGTGGTGGAATGAGGAAGTACAGGAGAGTATACAGAGGAAGAGACTGGGGAAGAAGTGGGATTGTCAAAGAGATGAAGAAAGTAGACATGAGTATAAGGAGATGAGGCGCATGGCAAAGAGAGAGGTGGCGAAAGCTAAGGATAAGGCGTATGGAGAGTTGTATGAGAGATTGGACACTAAAGAGGGAGAAAAGGACCTGTACCGATTGGCTAGACAGAGGGACAGAGCTGGGAAAGATGTGCAGCAAGTAAGGGTGATAAAGGATAGTGAGGGAAAGGTACTCACAAGAGAGGAGAGTGTGTTGAGTAGATGGAAAGAGTATTTTGAGAGGCTGATGAATGAAGAGAATGAGAGAGAGAGAGAGAGAGAGAGAGAAGGTTGGATGATGTGGGGATAGTGAATCAGGAAGTGAAACAGATTAGCAAGGAGGAAGTAAGGACAGCTATGAAGAGGATGAAGAATGGAAAGGCTGTTGGCCCAGATGACATACCAATGGAAGCATGGAGGTGCTTAGGAGAAATGGCAGTGGAATTTTTAGCTAGATTGTTTAATGAAATTTTGGAAAGTCAGAAGATGCCTGAGGAGTGGAGAAAAAGTGTTTTGGTACCTATCTTTAAGAATAAGGGTGATGTGCAGAGATGCAGTAACTACAGAGGGATAAAATTGATCAGTCACAGCTTGAAGTTATGGGAAAGAGTAGTAGAAGCTAGGTTAAGAAGGGAGGTGATGATTAGTGATCAGCAGTATGGTTTCATGCCAGTAAAGAGCACTACAGATGCAATGTTTGCTCTGAGAGTGTTATTGGAGAAATACAGAGAAGGTCAGAAGGAGTTGCATTGTGTCTTTGTGGACTTGGAGAAAGCATATGACAGGGTGCCTAGAGAAGAGTTGTGGTATTGTATGAGGAAGTCGGGAGTGGCAGAGAAGTATGTAAGAGTGGTACAGGATATGTACGAGGGTAGTGTGACATTGGTGAGGACTGCAGTGGGAGTGACAGATCCGTTTAAGGTGGAGGTGGGATTACATCAAGGATCAGCTCTGAGTCCTTTCTTATTTGCAGTGGTGATGGACAGGTTGACAGATGAGATCAGACAGGAGGCCCGTGGACTATGATGTTTGCAGATGACACTGTGATCTGTAGTGAGAGTAGGAATCAGGTTGAGGAGACTCTAGAGAGGTGGAGATATGCTCTAGAGAGCAGAGGAATGAAGGTCAGCAGGGCTAAGACAGAATATATGTGTGTAAATGAGAGGGAGGGTAGAGGAAAGGTGAGGATGCAGTGAGTGGAGTTGGTAAAGGTGGACGAGTTTAAGTACTTGGGATCAACAGTTCAGAGTAATGGTGAATGTGGATGTTAGAAAAATATGTAATAGTAATATGCATGCTTAGTGCATTTAGTGCATTCAAGATTTAAAAGGGTTAATACATTTATTCTGTTCACACTGCATGAATCTGCACAGCCATTAGAAACTTAACAAGAAGCAATCTATTTTCTGCTAATGTCAGCAAATAACAAAAGTAGTAATTCATTTCTGCTAATGTCATGAAAATTAACAAAGGGATATTCATTTCTGTTTATGCCATGAGAAAACATGCAGCTGCTAGAAGCTATTGATAAAGAAAACAATAGATGCTTGAAAGTTTAAACCGTAGTCAGCATTACTTGTACTAAAGCTAGAAATGTACCTTGAATCTAGGTAAAATGTAACACATGTATTAGAACAGTACAATAGAAGAAATGAAATGCTGAAATGGACTGACAAACCCAAGGCCAGGTTGTTTTTCTCAAAATGTTTTGCAGAATGACAGATATTTTAACTTGGTCAGCAATAAGTCTAACAATATTTTCTGTAGAACATACAGAAAGTTGTGTCTAACTACGTCAGCAATAGAATGTAACATTTTCTATGTGACAGGAAGAGAACTGTATAAGTATAACCTACTAATCATTAATTATTCAGACAAATCCTGTACATACATGCTTTGTCTCCTTGCTGCAAGTAATAAAGAGTGCCTTGCTTGAACCTAACGTGAATTTGGTCTTTGAAGTTTTTTCCTTTGACAGATTAGTCCTTCGGACCGGAATCCTCTCTTCACCTCGGATCAGACGGGCCAGGTGGTTGAAACCGTACAGGGAAGAAACCAAATCGGTTCTTCTTATCTGAAAAGTCCTCCGACTGAATTGGCGTTCAAAAGAGGCCAGCCACTTTCTGATCTGCGACTGAAGGACGGGTCTCTGCGAATTAGTGATCAATCACATGGGCTCAGGTAAGGTGAATCTACTTTTTTCTGTTTTCTGTTTTAGATCAGGGACCAGATGTGTATTGTTTTTGTTAGACTGTATTTTTCTTACAAGTCAGGGCAAAAAAGATTACTGTCTTGTCATAGATCAGGAGAAACAGAATACGTAGGCAGTCATTCTGAAGAGACTATAACAAAATCCGTGGTACCACATTAAAAATAAGAGAAGTTATGTAACAATCAAAGGGTAGAACAAAATGGGTAATAATTGCACAAAAAGACCCCAAAATCCGCCGTTAACAGAAGACGCAAAATACATGCAGTCGCAGCGCGCCGACAATATTAAATATTATTCAAAATGGGTTAATAAGTATGAATTCGATGGAAAATTAGAAAAATCCTCGCTTGTCAAAGTTGTTAAACAGCTCAAAACCGATTCCAAAGGTCGGGTAAAAAAGCAACGTAAATTAGGAATTCCTCAGGCACACAGGTGGATTGAGGAAGTAAACCGTAGGGAACAAAAGAACAAGAATTCAAAAGCAATGTTTTTAGACAAGGAGGACAATAACTTAGTAATAGCATCAGCACCTCCACCTCCCTTACCGGAATATGAAGCGAGTGAACAGGTTAGTCCACCCCCACGATATCCTGTGGTCACTGAAGATAGAGGCATTATGAAAATAAACAGCATATTAGAAATCCCATCGAGACCAGGTCTCGAACAAAGGCAGGTAACTCAAATGAAGACATCGAGTTATGGCAAATGGTTAAGAATTCACGATCTATAAGTGAAGAAGAAATATGTCCACTTACAGAAGTATCCAACCCTCAGGCAGGTCAGGACAATCAGGACCCAACTATTTTAGTGTATAGACCTTGGACTCCGGAAGACATCCGGAAAGCCACTGAGGGAATCCCCCATCCAAAGGTTAATTTTAGAAAATTCTCTGAAGATTTACAAGGAATGAGGCTGAGTTATAACTTAAACGGAGAAGAGGTAGAAAAGGTAGACAAATAGTAGGGCCAGATTGGCATATGATTAGTGGGAACTGGAATCCCCGTGATGCTGGACAAAGACCCCTCCCACATAGCAGCGCAGAATTACACACCAGAGTAAAAAGTCTGACAGACCGCATCTCTGAAAAATGGAAACCTAGGGCAGACTGGACTTGCATTAATCAATGCATCCAACAAGAAGGTGAAACTATTGACCGGTATTATGCCAGACTATTAGAGGGTTTTAATAACCACTGTGGAATGCAGGTTCCTGAAGATCAAACACAAGATTCCCCATATGAACAGCAGATAAAGAATGCATTTTTAAAGGGCAGTATTGCACCTATAAGCAGTTTTATTACAAAACACATGGTAGATCATCGTACAAGCAGGTTACAGTCATTGCTTGAATATGCTAGGCATGCCGAAAGGCATTTTAATAGCAAAAAAAAAAAGAAAGCTCAAATATTTTCTGTAGAAGATGGAGCAGAAGTTTATGTAGTACAGTCCGGGAAAAAGGGCAAGAAAAATGCACAGGGAAACAAACAATCTGATCAACGATCAGAGGACTTTGAAGGGCGAAAGAAAAGGGGAGAATGTTTTAAATGCGGTAAAAAGGGACACTTGGCAAAGGATTGCAGGAAAAATAAGAAGGCAACAACGGAAGACAAGGTGGGTGAGGACTGACTATATGGTAGTCAGGCATCACTAGAAGGGGCTAGCGAAGAAGGGACAAATGAGAATGTGATAGAGGGAGTAGAGGAAGTGCAGGAAGTAAGTGACAATGAAGAAGATGAAATATTAGACCTAGCTTTATTGAGCTTGGAGCTTTATTTAGCAGACACGAAACCAGAAGTTACACTCTTGATAGAAGGGAGGGAAGTCAAATTCTTGTGTGACTCAGGGGCATCACGAACCCTGACACATCCCTCCAAACTACCAGAAAACACAGAGACACCTGATTACATACTGGTCAAAGCAGCTAATGGACAGCTGTATCGGGAGCCTCTCTCCCGTGACATTGCAATAACTGATCCAGTTTGAGGATTGACTCAAAAAAAGCAAAATTGTTGTTTCTGCAAAATGCCCAGTAAACCTCTTGGGCAGAGACCTCATGCAGCTATTTGGTATAGCAGTAGTCCCAACCATGCAGGGTATGGAAGCACAGCGACAAATTGATACATTTGCAATGCCATCGGAGGGTGAAATGTTTTATTGGTACAGCCAGGACTTGGTTACGACTGGTCCAGAGACTGTAACCGAAGAGTTAATGAATGTAGCCATCAGCAAATTCCCCTCCCTTGACATTGATAAGCAACAACTGTTGCATTGTACCCTGTATTATTGTAATACACCAGGACCTGATAAGGAATATGAGCAAGAATTGTTTACGAATCATGCAAATAGATTGATATTGCGTAACCTGTACTGGGACACAGAAGGGAACAGTGTAGCCAGCTGTTCATTGCCCCAGGAGTTCTTTGAACTTTATAAATCTAATCGATTACCACATGTTAGCCTAACCAAAAACAGAAATATAGAATGGGCAGACCTAGGAGAAAAAGTCACGAGATGGGAGAAACAGACCGAACTAGAACCATCAGAACAGGGAATACAAATACAGAAGTTGAATTGAATAACTCAGACCAACCCAGCTGTGCACTTACAGTCTGGTGAGGGCAGTTGATTGACACTCCTGTTAAAAGAGGAAGAAAATGCCTTACAAAATATACCAGAGACTCTCTGGTCAACAGGAAAGTCAGATGTAGGACTTATTCGTACAGCAGGACCAGTTACTATCACGCCAAAGTCAACATTCAGACCACAAAAAAGAGAGTATCCCTTAAGAAAAGATGCAAAGGCAGGGATAAAGCCTATTATAGCAGCCTTACTTAAAGGAGGAATACTAGTAGAATCTCCCGATTCACCATGTAACACACCCTTATTTCCAGTCAAAAAAGCAAATGGAGAATGGCGTATGGTCCAAGATTTACAAGCTGTAAATGATGCAGTAATACCAAGGGCACCCACGGTGCCAGACCCACACACCGTGTTGAATGATTTAAAACCTCAACAGAAGTATTTTTCTGTGGTAGACATTAGCAATGCGTTCTTTTCGATACCGATACACCCTGACAGCCAGTATTGGTTTGCATTCACATTTCAGGGGAAAAGGTATACATATAAGTGACTGCCACAGGGATATTGTGAAAGTCCAACAATATTCTCACAAGAAATGGCAAGCAACTTGGCGGGATTCACCCCACCAAGAGGCAGTCAAATTTTACGTTATGTTGATGACATCTTGCTGGCAGCCCCCACCCAGCAGGATTGTAGAGAAGACACCATAGCACTTCTACGATGTTTAGCCGCTGAAGGACTTAAGGTAAATAAAAGTAAACTGCAGCTTTGGATAAAACAAGTCAAATACCTGGGATATGTAATATCCAAGGAAGGCAGAACACTAGATGTGGACAGAAAGATAGCAATTTTGCAAGCACCAAAACCCACTACCAAAAAGGAAATGATGTCCTTCCTGGGTACAACTAATTTTTGCCGGAGCTGGATTCCAAACTATGCTTTGGAATCTGCACCTCTGACTGACCTCATATATAAGATGCCTATGGCAGCACAGGATTTGTTACAATGGACACCAGAAGCAGAATCTGCTTTCTGCAAATTGAAGCAGTTAATAGCGTCCTCATTAGTTCTGGGTTTACCAAACTACCATAAACGTTTTTTCCAAACTGTAGATTGTAAGCAGGGTTACATGACATCAGTATTAACACAGCAGCATGGGGATAAGCAACGCCCCATTGCTTACTATTCATCACAACTAGACCCAGTGGCATGATCCTTATCCCACTATGTACAAGCAGTAGTTGCAGCTGCAATGGCAGTACAGGCTTCGGCCTCAGTAATCTTATTCCACCCTCTCACTTTGAGAGTGCCTCATGCAGTCACGATTATTTTACTACAAGAAAAGGTGGCACATCTTTCCCCTGCTACGCATCTCTCCTGTATGACTATATTGTTGAGCCAACCTCACATGACAATTGAACGATGCACGACTTTAAACCCTTCTACTCTGCTCCCGACCCCTGCAGATGGCACACCACACCGCTGCCTGCAGGTGATTGAGCAAAAGACACTACCTAGAAAAGATCTCACGGATGTCCCCTTGGATGATGCCGAGGTGACATACTACGTGGATGGCTCATGCAAAAGGGGTCCTGCAGGACAGAACCTAGTAGGATATGCAGTAGTTTCTGATACTGAAATTATAGAAGCAAAACCTTTACCACACAACTTATCTGCACAGGCAGCAGAATTGATTGCCTTAACATGGGCATGTACCTTAGCAAAGGGTAAATGTGTAAACATTTCTACTGACAGCCAGTACGCTTTTTCTACTGTACGTTTTTGCGCAACAGTGGAAAAACCGGGGAATGATAACATCTACTGGCAAACCTATAAATCATGCACAGTTTATCTTAGATCTTTTAGAATCTATTCAGTTACCTCAGAAAGTAGCCATTTGTAAATGTACAGCTCACACCAAGCAACAAGACAGGATTTAAAAAGGTAATGCGAGAGCTGATACAGCTGCAAAACAAGCAGCCACAGAAGTATTTCTTTTAAATGAGGAATTACAACCTCTGAGATTTTAGACTTAAAAATGTTAAAAACAATGTAGACACTCACTACGCAAGCTGAAAAACAACGATGGGTAAAACGAGGAGCAATTCTCGAAAAGGGGCTGTACATCTCTAGAGAAGGGAAACCGATACTACCATCTCATTTGTTTAGATATGCAGATTTGTTGAGCCATGGGCAGTGCCATGTCTGAACAGGGGGGATGGTACAGCTGGCGAAGCAGGTGTTCACAAAGTACGGATTTACAAACTACTCTAAAAAATTTTGTTTGACGTGTCAGATTTGTAACAAACATCATGCACAGGGGGCGTTAAAGCCCAAGCAAGGGAGTTTCCCTACACTACCATATCCGTTTCACACTATCTGTATGGACTTCATAAAAATGAATAAATGTGAAAATAAGAAGTATTGTCTTGTCATTGTAGATATGTTTTCCAGATGGGTGGAAGCCTTTCCAACCAAAAATCCAGATGCAGCCACGGTGGCAAAAGTACTTGTCAAAGAAATCATCCCTAGATTCGGCATTCTGGAAAGGATCTACAGTGACAATGGTGCACACTTTGTAAACCAAACCATACAGCAGTTAAGTAAGCATTTTGGTATTTCTTTAAAAAATCATTGTGCATACCATCCACAATCTGCAGGGCTAGTTGAAAGGCATAATGGTATATTAAAAAACAAATTGAGAAAATTGATAGCTGAGACAGGGAAAAATTGGATATACTGTTTACCCCTGGCACTGTTGAGCATGAGAACTGTCCCTACAGCAAAAGGATCGACTCCTTTTGAAAAGTTATTTGGAAGGGCTTACTATACACCCCAGTGGAAACTTCTCATGTCATCAGACCAGGAAGCTGATTTTACACTAGCTGAATATATGAAGAAAGTCATGAATTCTAAACATCTGTTGCAGTCAAATTCTGTTTCAGATAAAAAGCAAACCGAGACATCAGAAGTGGCAGTGACACCCGGGGACTGGGTGTGGATAAAAGTTGTCAAGAAGAAGAATTGGTCATCGCCAAGGTGGGAAGGTCCCTACCAGGTGCTTCTTTCGACACCCACTGCAGTCAAAATAGCAGAGCGAGCTTCGTGGATCCACCTGACGCACTGAAAACTTGTTAAGAACTTTGAACTGGACAAAAATCTTACCTCTCCATCGGGGCCCTCAGCACAAAGTCTGGCTACAAAGGGGGGTCAGATCAATAGGACTGATCCATCTCAACCCCAGTGAAGAAACCATCGGTGCTGAAGGTCCTATTAGGGCAGAGATAAGAACACATGTCTGAAATAAA
The DNA here is from genome assembly GCF_019279795.1 of Protopterus annectens. Classification (NCBI taxonomy): domain Eukaryota; kingdom Metazoa; phylum Chordata; order Ceratodontiformes; family Protopteridae; genus Protopterus; species Protopterus annectens. The sequence continues at coordinate 1,917,935,953 of NC_056731.1, forward strand.
GATGACAGAATCCAGTAAGATCCAAATGTACCTATTCAGAAGAGTCGGAGAAAACAGGAATGCAGAACAACCATTTCCTCGGAAGTATTGCATAACCATCATGTTGACTGTACTAGTGACAATAATCTTTTTGTTGTGGCCATTTCTTTTCACAGCCACACAAACTGAACTGAACAAGCGTGCAGAGTTGTATGCAGAGTGGCACCTAAACTTCAACACTTACCAGGCAATCAAATATGTGTATGCTGAGACCTTCAATGCTTCGAATTGCTGGATTTGCACAGCTTTGCCAACAGCATATGGGGGGGGGGGGTTATTGTTAACTTCAGTCACCCTAGGAGCCAACAAGACCTGGGAAAACTTAGTCTATGATACATCAGATGTCACATCACAAGATAAAGCAGCATTGCACTTGTCTGTTCGACAGAAGGGGACTGTGTGTTTTTACAAAAATGATACAGTTCTGGTGGGTTGGAACAATTGCAATGTAACTGTTCCTTATAGATGCTACAATAAGACTGATAACACAGGGTCCTACTGCAACATGAGCTATGATTCATTTGTTGAACTGAAGCATAGGACAACTGATGAAGTAAAACATAATGCTGACCTTTATAAACAACGGTCAATGATAGACAAAAAAATGTTTCATCCAGAGCCAGGACATAGTAAAGTTACTACCAAAGTAGAAGACTGTTGTTTTGTATGTGGTAGGAAAGCATACAAGTGGTTACCTGAGAATTGGTCCGGCAGTTGTTATTTGGGGTACCTGGTTCCGGCCATACGACACACAGCAGTTTTACCTCAAGGGAAAATTCGGAATGTTCGACGAGAAATCAAGAAGCCTGTCAATCCAGTGGGGCAAATGAATGTGGGCTGGACAAATCATCATGCTGTGGGCTTAAGGAAAAATGGACGGTCACATATGGACTTGAGTGATACTGTTATCTCATGGGCAGGTTTACTGCCAGCATATGGAGCAACAAAATAAATCTGGGAACTGAGAAAATTGTCTAAACTTTTCGAAATAATGAGCAATGCAACCTTTTATGCCCTAGAATTGGTGACTTATTAACTGACTGCCATGAGAACTGTAGTGCTTCAAAACCGCATGGCTCTCAACTTCACCCTAGCGGCAAGAGGAGGTAAGTGCGCTTTAATCCAGGAGGAGTACTGTTCATATATTCCTGACCATAAACACGAGATAGACAATCATCTTGAGGTAATTCAGCAGGTGTCAGCTTTGACCAAACCAGGACCAAATCCATTGACGGATTTTTTTCCAGCAATTGTTTGGGGGGTGGGGCAGTATCCTGATGAACATCCTGATTGCCATCTGTGTAGGAATGATCCTACTGGTGGTATGTGTGTGCTGCTGCATCCCTTGCATGAAAAGACTGAGTAAAGACTTTATAGACATGTCAGTTTCAGAAACCTTATACCAAGGCGCTGAACTTGAAGAATTGTTAAAAATCTGAAAATGCTTTCATAAGTTTAAACTGAATGACTCTCTTAACTGCAAATCCAGAGTAGGAAGAGGTTAGGGGAAGAAAAACTGTTTATGCTTATCTTGAAAGTAGAATAAAAGTATTAAAAGGGGGGAAATGCTAGAAAAATATGTAATAGTAATATGCATGCTTAGTGCATTTAGTGCATTCAAGATTTAAAAGGGTTAAAATGTTTATTCTGTTCACACTGCATGAATCTGCACAGCCATTAGAAACTTAACAAGAAGCATTCTATTTTCTGCTAGTGTCAGCAAATAAAAGAAGTAATTAATTTCTGCTAATGTCATGAAAATTAACAAAGGGATATTGATTTCTGCTTATGCCATGAGAAAACATGCAGCTGCTAGAAGTTATTGATAAAGAAAACAATAGATGCTTGAAAGTTTAAACCGTAGTCAGCATTATTTGTACTAAAGCTAGAAATGTACCTTGACTCTAGGTAAAATGTAACATGTATTAGAACAGTACAATAGAAGAATTGAAATGCTGAAATGGACTGACATAAACCCAAGACCAGGTTATTTTTCTCAAAATGTTTTGCAGAATGACAGATATTTTAACTTGGTCAGCAATAAGTCTAACAATATTTTCTGTAGAACATACAGAAAGCTGTCCAACTACGTCAGCAATAGAATGTAACATTTTCTATGTGACAGGAAGAGAACTGTATAAGTATAACTTACTAATCATTAATTATCCAGACAAATCCTGTACATACACAGTCTCCTTGCTGCAAGTAATAAAGAGTGCCTTGCTTGAACCCAACGTGAATTGGTCTTTGAAGTTTTTTCCTTTGACAGTGGAAGAGAGGTGAAGAAGAGAGTACAGGCAAGGTGGAATGGGTGGAGGAAAGTGTCAGGAGTGATTTGTGACAGACGGGTACCAGTAAGAGTGAAAGGGAAGGTCTACAAGAGGGTAGTGAGACCAGCTATGTTATATGGGTTGGAAACAGTGGCATTGACAAAAAGGCAGGAGTCAGAGCTGGATGTGGCAGAGTTAAAGATGTTAAGATTTGCACTCGGTGTGACTAGGATGGATAGGATTAGGAATAAGTATATTAGAGGGTCAGCACATGTTGGACAATTTGGAGACAAAGCAAGAGAGACGAGATTGCGTTAGTTTGGACATGTGCTGAGAAGGGACGATGGGTATATTGGTAAAAAAGATGCTAAGGATGGAGCTGCCAGGTAAGAGGAAAAGAGGAAGGCCTAAGATAAGGTTTATGGACGTGGTGAGAGAGGACATGCAGGTGGTTGGTGTGACAGAGCAAGATGCAGAGGATAGGAAGAAATGGAAAGAGATGATCCGCTGTGGCCACCCCTAATGGGAAAAGCCAAAAGATGATGATGATGGTGTCTTTGGAGTGCTTGTGCACATTTGCTCAGACTACTGAAGGGATCTCTGTGGGAGAAAGTATTCATTTTGGTTTCATTTGAGTACTAGTGCATACTTGGACAGACTTCTGAATAGATCTTTGAGGAGAAATTATTCAATTTGGTGTCATCTGACTGCTCAAAACTACTAAAGAGATTGTTGGAGGAGCTGTTTCATTCTGGTATCATTTGAGTGCTTCTGCATATATGGACAAACTACTGAAGGGGCCTGTTGAGGGGAAGTGGTTCATTTTGGTGCTTGCACATATTTGGACAGATTGCTGAAGGGGGTTGTTAGGGGAAATGTTTAATTTTGGTGCTTGAGCTTACTTGAATAGACTACTGAAGGGGTTGTTGGGGGAAATGTTTCATTTTGCAAACTTGGACAGACTACTAAAGGGGTCATTGGGGGGGTTCATTTTGCTGCTTTTGCAAACTTGGACAGACTGCTGAAGGGGTTGCTGGGGGAAATGTTTCATTTTGGTTCTTCAGCATACTTGGTCAGACTACTGAAGGCATCTTTGTTGGAAATTATTCTGTTTTTGTTTGTGCATACATCCCCACTGAAGGGATTGCCATAACATTTAGAGAAAGAAAGCAAACAATGCAGCTACACTGCTTGATAGATAGCAAAGCAGTAAACCCAAGCATAATTTTAATGTATATTTGTCTTGATTTTAGAACAAGGATATGGTAAATCCTTCCACTATGACTCACCAAAAATTAAACCCCCCGATATCTGGTCTCACTGAAATTTAAGTGTTTTTAGCGGGTGGGGGAAAGACTCTCCTGCATCCCCAATGAGGAGGAGAGACATCCACACCCTCCAAATTTATATTACTAGTCTTTTCTTGATCACTGAAAGAAAAAGTAACATATGTCTCTTCCTCTCATGAAAACGTTTCAAGTTACAGAACTTCGACTATGCAAAAAAAATAAATAAATAAATAAACACAATGCACAAAACAATAACTTGTAAGCAGGGGGCAAGCCTCCCTGCACCCCCCATACCCCCGCTACTTAAATATACCAACTCCAAGATCGCACCACATTGAAGTGAATGGAAACCTCTGCTTACGGATCCAGACTTCATCGTGGGGATGGTGTTCTTTTGGTGATGAAAAGTGTTGTTTTTGTGCCAAGCGTACCTTTTGAAATTGTGGTCAAAAAGTTCAGCCTTGGTTTCATCAGACCATAACACATTTTCCCACATGCTTTTGGGAGACTAGACATATTATTTTGCAAATTTTAGCCGGGGCCTGGATGTTTTTCTGTGTAAGAAAAGGCTTCTGTCTTGCAACCTTACCCCAAAGCTCAGATATATGGAGAATAGAGGAGACTGTTGTCACATGTAGAACACAACCAGTACGTGCCAGAAATTCCTGTAGCTCCTTCAGTGTTGCTGTAGGTCTCTTGGCAGCCTCTCTGACCAGTTTTCACCTTGTCTTTTCAGCAATTTTGGAGGGACATCCAGTTTTTTACAATGCAACTGTTCTCCATTATTTTAGCCACTTTTTGATGACTGTCTTGTTCCATGGCATATCCAATGCTGTGGAAAATTTTTGTACCCTTCTCCTGACTGATCCCTTTCAACAATGAGATCCCTTTGATGCTTTGTATGCTCTCTGTGAACCATGGCTTTTGCTGTAGCAGGCAACTGAGTACATGTCAGAAAAATCCTACAAGGACAGCTGAACTTTATTTGTGGTTAATCAGTCTCTTTAATAGATGGCAGGTGTGTAACCAAGAAGAGTGAATGGTGTAATTAAATCAAAAGGTGCTTCAACAAAGTATTAGTTTAAGGGTGTGCACACTTATGTAACCAGCTTATTGTACATTTTTTATTTTTTATATTTTTTCCCTAACAGATTTGTTTTTCAACTGAATTGTACAGCTTATAGGTCACACTAAAGGTGGGAAAAGCTTTGAAATGATTTATTGTGGTCTCATTTTTTTATATCACAAAAACCTGGCATTTTAACACGGGTGTGTAAACTTTTTATATCCACTGTATCTTGTAATATAGCTGCTACTTAAAGCCTCCGAAAAAGTGATCACATAACAGTTTTCAGTATAAGCAGCAAAGTTTTTATTGTCTAAAATGTAAAGTGGCTTACTCAACTTACTAAAGAAATCAAAACTAACAAAGTATGAGACACAAGTATTTTTTTTAACAGAAAACACAATCTTATTCAATTTGGTAGTTCCTGAGCACATCATCTCTATTTCAGAATTTCCATCTTGCATAAACTACTATCAAGTCCATGGCTCACTGTTAGCCCACACAGTTCTGCCTCTTAAGCACAACCCAGCATAGGTCACCTCCACTATGTCTTTTCTGGTAACACCCAGTTCAAGTAAGGTTTTTCTTACTTGTAGGTTTCTCTTTATGGCAAAGACAGTTTTCTTACCTACACTCTCAACAGAGAAAACAAAACCAGGAAAATCCTCCCACCAACTCTTAACCACAATATCCAAGAAGCTCCTCTAGTCTGCATTTCTTTAACTAGTATGGTAGGCTGCTTTCAGCACTTTACACATTACCTTTTCCTCTTGATCAAACACACAGCTTAAAAGTCATTAAATCAATCTCAGAACTATCTTCACGTCAGGGCGCAGAACTAAACTCTTTTTCTTCCTCCAGACGATTTGATTCTTATAAGAAAACCTTGCTGCCTTGCTGTAATTTACAAACAGCAAGAAGCACTAAGCACTTCAGACAGTTTCTAGCATAATTCAGATTTTAAAAAAATCACAATATCTGAAAAAATGCCTTTTCACTCAAAGTAAAGTAAGAACTTCCCATAACAGTAGATGCTCAGCTGATCACAGTTGCAGTATTACTGACTGATGTGATATCCTGCCAAGGATTGTTATACATCAAGCTAGCATACCAAAGTATAAGCTCCTCTTCTCGCGCCATACGTCTGATGTACAACCTAAATGAGGGAGAGCAAAGAGGTGCATAAGCGATATGTGGGCATGAATTATCTCAAGACATTCTTGCCCCAAACCAAAAAGGAAACTGAAATAGAAGTAAAGGTAGTTATATACAAATTACAGAAGTAGTGGAAAATGGGGATACCTGTACACCTCAGCCAAGAGAAAAAACAGAGGGAAAGGAAGGTGGGATGCAATACTCCAACAACGATCAGTTACACATCTACTTTTATGGTAAGTTCTTACACAACTGTACTACGTCCCTCCTTAAATCAATGACGCAGTATTACTGACTGCTGGAAGGATTCACAAAGCTACTTAAATGGAAAGGGAGGTGCACTGAAAGGCTGAGCTGAGGTCTAAGATTCCTTGAAATATGGCTAAGCAAATCCAGCTCTAGCCCTGGAAACACATCAATATTACAATGTTTAGTAAAGGTATGGATAGAAAACCAAGTGCACGTGCCTGTTTCTAGAATGGATTTATAACCAAAACCTTTGAAAAAGGCTCTAGAGAAAGCAACTGCTCTTCCAGAATGGACTTTAACAAGACCTGGAAGTGGTAACAGAAAGCACTAGAAATCCATTTAGAAACTATTTAGAGACTGGAAGATCCATCTTTTAGTCCTGAAGGGAAATAGAAAAAAAAAAAACAAAAAGCGATCAGATTTCCTAATGTCCATGGTTTTGTCAAGTTAAATATACATTGCTTATGGATGTCCAAAGGGTGTAGAAATCTGTCTCTTTCGCTCTGAGAAGATGGAAAATGAAGTGCCAGAATGAAAGTCTTCATTTCCCTCGATATTAAAGTGGTACTTGCTGTCTATGACTGACTAAGCATCCTGGACCTTTGTGTTGTTACAACATGCCAGCATGCCAGGTCTGAGGTATATGTGGACAGCTCCTGGCAAAAGATATAAACCAGAAAGGGCACTCCTGGATTGAGTAAAATCTGGTTGACCTGCCAAAGAAATATTTTTCTTCATGAAGGGGAAGAGAAGAATTTGGAAATTCATGGGGTGGCAGTCCTGAATAGAAATGTTGACCTGAGATATCTGTGAATCCCACATTAAGAGAGTGCTTAAAAATATATAAGATACACCCTACAATGAATGAAACCGTGGTAAACCACTATGCAGTTATGCCATGATAAAGGAAAAATTATTATTCCAAGGACAAAAATTCAAAGGTGGAAATTCCAGGGTGACTATCACCACTGCTATTTTGTCTTGCCCTTAATCCATAAAGTTGTCTACTTAACAGATTAATCCATGAAAATGAAAAACAAACCAAAAAAAACTCAACATGAAGGGCTGGGAACAGCAAAATGAACAACCAAAAATAAAACCATTTTCCAACGGTAAGCGCTTTTGTTCTGCTTAAACTTGCAAAACTTCATCAGACAAATTCAATTAAAAAAAGAACCCTACTTAAATAAATCAAGTCATGTGCTATGGCAAAACATGTGAATGAAAATCATTGGCATGGCTTTAAGTTTTCAATGTTGGAAAAAGTTACACAAAATGAAAGGGGCGGTCCCTGGTCAATATGGTTAGAGGAAAAGGGAACTCTTTTGGCAGCTGGAATTAAATTCCTGTGCTTGGCCAGGTATTAATGAACATATTACCATTGCCCCACTACTAAGGTGAGAGCCCTTAGCAGATAATAAATATGTATATTTTTTACATATATATTTGTTCCTTCTAGGTTGGGGTGATTGACGAATAAGTAACAGGGATGCAAGGTTTTTAATTTGTATGTATTCTTTGGTCTGTATTTTAATTGCATATTTGTTGGTAAAAAGTTTTTTAAGTACAAATTTGGTTGAGTGGCAAGTGAGTGCGAAATTTTTTAACTGAATTTGTCTGATGAAGTTTTACGAGTTCGTTGAAGATTGGGCGTCGAGCTAGCACCTCGGCACCCGTAAAAAATCTACTGCTAATCATTAGCAGACCGGAGTTCCACTGTGGCGACCCCTAACCGGGAAAAGCCAGAAGAAGATTAGGTCATGGCTACAAGCTAGCTCTCAGAAAACAAGTTTAATGACTTATCTTCTTTTTGTAGATGATTTAAAACTGTATAGTTCATCAGGTGAGGAACTGAAAGCAGAACTGCAAGTGGTCAAAACTTTTTCAGATGATATAAGAATGTCATTTGGTCTTGATAAATGTGCAAAAGCAACCTTTAAAGCAGGAAAGCCGCAGCACCAAGAAAACATCAATTTGGGACAGGAATGTGAAATAAAAGAACTTGAAGAAGAGGGAGTGTATAAGTATTTGGGAATTGATGAAGGATCAACAATAAAATATGAACAAATGCAAAGAAAACTTAGTGAGGAATATTTTAGAAGACTTAATACTGAAAAGAGCAGTGACATCTTGGAATAAAATCCACGCTATAAACCAGTTTATTCTTCCTGTCCTAACTTACAGTTCTGGAGTGACTAACAGGCCCAAAACGGTGTTGGACAGGAAAACAAGAAGGATGCTTCATGCTCACCAAATGATCTATAAAAATCAGTGCACACCCAGATGATATATTCCCTGTCCTGAAGGAGGCATGGGCCTCCTCGAAAATGATTACATATATAGATCTGCCATCGTGGGACTGCATACATATCTCCTGACCTCACAAAACCCAAATGTAGTGAAAGTTTTGAAACACGAGGAGAATAAGTCTAAGATGACATCCGTACTTAGTTTGGCAGAAGCATATCAGAGTCAAGCAGGAATAGAAAACAAATTAGAAGTAGATAAAAATCAGCCAGCAACTGAATATACTAAAAAACAAAAGAAAGAATACAAGGTAAAGGATCAGATGAGAAGACAAAAAATGGTGAAACTGAATAAAAATATTTGCAAGTATAGAAAACTCTTGGAAAAAACTTCATGTTGATCAGGACCGAATGCATGAATGGTTAAGGAGAGGTGAATTTAAACCAAAAGATATAAGGTTAATATTAGTGGCCCAAGATAGTGGACTATGTACACATTGATTTACAAAGTCCATTGAACATGTGTGAGAAACAGACAAATGTAGGTTTTGTAAAACACAAATGGAAACAGTCACACATCTTGTTGTTGGCTGTGATATACTAATGGCAGAAGGGCTGCATACTGAAAGGTATAACAGTGTGACAAGAGTGTTGCTTTGGGGATTGTGAAAACCTTATAATACAAAATATTGAAGTAGCTGAAAAACACTGGAAATATCAGCCATAAAACATCATAGAAAATTATGAAGTTTATATCACATGGGATCATCCATTACCAACAGTTCAAAAAATAGATGCGAGAAAACCAAATATAGTAGTCCATGAAAAGAAGATAAAAGTAGCATTGATCACTGAAACTGTTACACCCAGTGACTACGGTGTCTTACGTACAGACACACAAAGTCATAAAATACCAGGATTTGCAGACAGAAACAAGGGCAATGTGGAAGAAAGATACCCAAACAGTTCCAGTAGTAGTAGGAGCAACAGGTCTTATAAAAAAGGATTTACAGTCATACTTAGATATGTTACCGACACGTAACTCCATATGAAATGCAGGAGGAGTCACTACTGGGCACATTGCTGGTACTGCAAAGAGCACTTCTAGCTAACATCAAAGACTGAAACAATACTAATTTCATGAATTTAATCATACTTTGACTTGGGAATGGGGTCCATTCCCATCACAGTATTAGAAACCCAAAAGACTTGGAGAAATTAAAAAAGAGATAAGTCCGGCAAAAGATATCACAGGGATTGCTGAAATACAGCAAAGCCCTCAAAATCTTTCCTGCTGTGGTCAAATCTAAAGGGTAGAAGGGTCTGAAGATAATTTGTCATTAAATGAACTTTGTCTGGAGAAAGAAAAGATGTAATTGACAGAGAATAAGCTTGCTTCTGAGGAATATCAGATCCTGAGATGGAATCATAAGAAACTTTTTGAAATTCAAGGTAAATCCAAGATGATGAAAGAGATCTATTATGAAGTGCAAATCTTTCAGTAGTTTTTCGGTAAATCCAAAATGATGAAAGAGATCTATTATGAAGTGCAAATCTTTCAGTAGTTTTTCTCCTTGAAGGAGCCCAAATCCAGACGGGAAAATCAAAATCCACTTTTATATATATATATATATATATATATATATATATATATATATATACATACACAAACACACGTGTGTGTGTGTGTGTGTGTGTGTGTGTGCATATATACATGCACACGCATGCAGATATCCACATATAGTTATGCATATATATGGTGGGAGTCTGAGGTGTAATAAATTAAATAAGTGCCAATCTGGAATTTGAAAATGAGTCTGTCATATCCACACTACATGTCCCATGGTGCTGTTTTACTTATTACACCCCAGACCCCTCCAAAAGTCCATTAATCCATGTTTTCTATTTGTTTACATTGCTGTTTTACATTCAATTCAATTTCACAGCTCTGGAACTGGTTCTTTGGCTTCTCAAACAAGAAAGATGTAGTAATATTGTTTGATGTAGTAATATCAGATTGGATTAGGCCAAATTTCACTGTCACTCATCACCAGCCCCTGTGACACAGATGGAAAACGTCCTGACTACATCCAGGTGACTCCAGCTCAATTAGTGGATTGGGCTCTTGACACAGCTGTCAGGATGTGATGACCACACACAAGGGTAAGACACTATGGTAACCACACAGTAATAGAGGTAAGCTTCTCCTCCACCACTCAAGGGGTTAGTTTAACCCATGCAACTCCCATATTCCTGCAGATGTCTGTAAGGACAAGAGCAACCATCATGAGTGTCTGCCTGATAATCCTTCCAGGCAGCTCTCCCCCTGTACTATACTCTGTACTGGGGAAATTTCCTAATATGGGGAATGAACAGATACAGCCCTTCTGAAGGAGACTTGGTGGCCATCAGGCAAGGGGGGAATGCAGATAGGAAAAGTTTCACATTCAGTCCATCTCAGAATAAGTGCATAGAACAATGCTTTTCTCAGGAAAATTAACAGAATATTTGGAACTTGTTTACTGACATTTTTGTAGAAGAGTATTTTTTATTAGTGTATTTTTTTAGTTCATATTTTTATTAAGACATCAGTATCTGCACATTCAGTCTGTGTGTATTGTGAACTTTATCCTATCAGTGGTTATCCACAATTAAGTGTGCTTTTCTACACCTATTTTTCCCCATGTACTTTTTTAAAATTCCCCTTCTCTTTTATTCCTTCGCCTTTATTCTTTCTATCTTTATTCCATAGTACTCTAAAATCTCTCTCTCTCCATTCTTCTTTTACCTTCCTGAGCCCTAGGATCAGCGTTGCCAACCTTACCATTCCACTTGCAAGTATCAGGAATTCTTGTGCATCTCTTACTTCTCTTCTGCTTGCTTTTCCAAGTCCTGGCTATAATTCTTTTTCACCTTATATTCTATTTATCTGATGCCTTTAATTTTCTGCTTTCTCGTCAGCTTTCTTCCCTTCTAATCCACAAGTTCCAATGTTTGCTTCCATCTTTTTAGTATATTTTGTTCTACACTTCTAACACCTTTCCCAAAACTCATGTGCCCATTCCTACTCCTAATAGTATACATGCACCATTCTTGCTTCTTCCTGTGTTCACTTCAGGCATCTATTGTTCTCCTTCCCACCTCCTTTCGCCAGTCTTTTTTTAGTGTTAAGAACCATTTATGCATAGTTCTTCGTTGCCAGTCCCCTGCACCATGAATTCCCCTCGTCTCAGCTGTTACCCTTTCTACTTCCTTCTATTTCTTTTCCATTGTGCTCAGAACTTCCATTTCTTAGCATTTCTGCAACCTCATTCTTGCCACATTGCCATTTTCTTCTGATACTTGCACATTAGCCTATAGTTCTTTTCCGTTTTCCCATGGTGCCATTCTGTTCTTTTTCTCCTTCCTGTTTTGCTTCTCCTTCACTGACTGTTTGCTTAAGTCAAATATCTCTCAAACTTCATTATTCTTGCTTTAGGTGGTCCAAGCTGCTTTGGCAACTCATCCAGTACCATATACTTGCACATTTAGTGTGTTGTGTGCCCTCCTCCTTTTTATTTGGTTTGTGCACTCCTGATTTTCCATGTCACTGGATTTATCCTTCCTATTTTATTTGCTCTACTGTATCTCTTTTCCCTCTCTCTTCCATGTGCCAGACTGTATCCCCCTTTCCTGACGGACTGCTGCAGAACGGGTTCTGAAAGGTTAACCCTGCAGCTGCAGGTGGTTATCGTAACAGAGCCAATATAAAATAATGAAGTGAAATTAAGAGTTCTGTGCCCTGAAGTGAAATTGAGAGTTCTGAGTTACAGTTGAGATTTAAAAAAGAAGAAAGGGTTCAATTTTAAAATTTAGTTTGAGTTGTGAGTTTAGCCAACAGGAAATAGTGGGTGACTTAAAATAATGCATGTGGCCCGCCAACTGAGGCCCAAGCAGGACAGAGAAACTTTTAAAGTACTGGACATCCTGGTTTAGCAGTGGGAAAGGAATGTCACTGCTCTACTGTCCATTATGAGAGTTTAAGTAAGGAACTGTGTAATTATTTTAAAGAGAAACCTTGGAGCAAAAAAAACATGGACATTGCTAGAAGAAAAAAAAAAACAGTAAAAATGACTGATGCTGATCTGTTCTTAAAACACAGACCTTTGATAAAATGTCCAAATTTCCTACAGCTGAAGAAGTATGAGACATTATGGGGAGTGAGGACAGTTTGAGATTGGGAGAGCTTTGTGGATACATGAATTTGTGTTACATGTGGTGAACTGTCTTACAGGTTCACAGGTTGGTACTAGGTTATCTGCCCAAAGGTATTTATAAGCCTAGCCAGAATGTGTTGGTTTTCGCAGTCCCCTTAGATTAGTTCCCAGAGCCACTGAAGTGATCCCCGAGGTAAACTTTCTGTTTCCCATCCACTCGTCAAGGTTTCTGTTGAAGAGTGTCAGCGAGGAGCTCTGCCTAATGTAGATTGGGATCTTACTCCAAAGCATGGGAGGTCTGTGGGTCAGGAATCTATCCCTCCAGCATGTCCTATTTACTGTTATGGTGAGGTTTAGATCCCTAGAGCGTGTGTCTCGAGGGGATATGGTTTTCTTTAGGTGGAGCATGTCTATCAATTCTGGGTTGGACATGGCCTTGTATGTCAGGCAGAGATCACCTCTGAGTAGGAGGTATGCAACCGAGTACAGCTGGAGTTTCTTCAGTCGAGCTGCACAGGGCATCTGTTTGAATCCAGTGATTCTCTTGGTGAGGTACTTCTGTGGTCTTTCCAGCTGTTGCAGATGTCTTGTAAGGTACATCCCAAATGGGGCGATGTTGTGGTGGGTCTGATAAGTGATGAGTAGAGGGGCACAATTACCTCTTTTGATCTGGATGCAAACCCTTTTGTGATTAGGTGAGCCACATAGAAGGATTTTCTAATCACTTTGGCAATGTAATTATCAAAGGAGAGATTACTATCTACTTGGGACCCCAGATCCCTTATTACTTCTTCCATATTTAGGGGACTACCACCTATGTGGTAGTTTGTGGGTACTTTGTTTTTTCCAAAGGTGATGACTATGCACTTTTTGGCAATTTGCTTGAGGTCATGATTTTGACGCCAGGTATCTGTCTCAGTGAGACCCTTTTGGAGGATGTCTGTGTCAGCCGGAGAGCCAATTATAGCCCCTAGTTTGCAGTCGTCTGCGAACTTTGTCAGCCATAGTCCTCCTGTGCTTGCCTGTACCTCTGAGAAGTATATGCCGAACAGGAGGGGTCCTAGGACTGAGCCCTGGGGAACACCACTTGCAACCAGTTTAGAGTCGGACCTAGCTCCCGCAACTCTGTGGTGAAGTTCATCTGTATAAGAAATGGTTAGCCACTGGCAACCTATCTTGTAGCAGGTCTATGTGCTGGTTAACAAGAACTTGGTATGATTCTTCCAGAATATGTGAAGAGTAAAATCTTTCCATAACTGGTCTAGCGTTAGGCTGGCGTGTATCAAACATTCCCCGGCTGAAAACCTTGAGATCAGTCTCAAAGAAGTCCACTGAAACAGGTATTAGAGACTCTTTAGATTCAATCTTCTCAATGTCTATGTGAATGAGATTCCATGATACAAGAGTCTCATAGTTTCTTGCCAGAGAGGAAAGGCGGCGACAAAACTGAAGATGAGCAAATAGATGTGTAACTTTCGGCCCCTCAGACCCTGTACCAGGCTTGGTGGGTGGTGAGAGGGTACCGCTGATATCCTCAAGCAGGAGCAGAAGCGAGGGTCCTACATATTGTTCTACCGACTGTGGACCCTTGATGACATGCGGTTAGGGGCATGAGAATGAGTTATAGATTAAGCTTTAGAATTTGCACAAGTAAGGCAAATCCTAGGACCAGAGTGGCACCTTATTTGCACTTGGGACCCTGCTACCAGGGGAAGGAGGAGCCTTGTCGTTTAACTCCGAAGTGTCTTGCATTAATCAATGCATTCAATCAGAGTGGCAATTATCTACATCGTCTCACACAATGTTTTGATGCTCATAGTGGGTTGATTAAGGCAGAATGTCGGAAAATGACTCGCCCTTGAACAGCAATTGTGCATTCCTAAAGGGCTGCAAGACAGCCATTGGTAACTTTATACAAAAGCATATGATCACACACAGGACAGGCGTCTACAGCCCCTTATGGAGTATACTAGACATGTTGAGAAATACCTGAAGGAAAAAAAAGATAAACAAGCCCAGACAGTGAAGATAACTTTAATATCAAATTCTTTGTGACTCAGGGGCTTCCAGTTAGTCAGAAGTATGTCCATCTGGGATGACATGCTCGACAATCCACGCTGCTTCGCTAGAGACGGCTTGCACCTGTCACCCTTAGGCTTTCGAATACTGGCCAAGGCTCTTGCCACCCCCATAGTGCCTCTTTTAGGCAAGGCTCAAAAGACAAACCCACCGCCGTAAATAGCACAAGTAACAAAAAACTGAGGGTAATGCTACTCAATGCCAGAAGTCTAAACCTCAAAATGCACGCACTCGAGGCACTCCTCAGTATGGAGAAAATTGATATATGTGCAGTAACAGAAACCTGGTTTAATGCTCCACAGAGCACCTCAGCACTACCAGGCTACAACTCATACCATACATTTCGGCCACAGAACCCGGAGCGAAATACAAAAGGCGGGGGCGTATCCATATTCATCAAGGATACCCACACCTCCAGGTTAGTGGCATAGCACGATGATACAGAGATCATCCACGTGCAACTAACAACGGGCAAAACTGCAATTCAAATTGTATCTTGCTACAGATCATGCGCCATGTCCCATGAACCCCATTCCGCATTTCTGGAAACACTGGGAAACATAAAGGTCCTACCAAACACCCTAATATTGGGTGATTTCAATTACCCAAACATTAACTGGGAGAACTACTCAAGTACTAACTCCCTTGCCCAACATTTCCTAGAATTTATAAACTCAAATGCCCTGGATCAACTGGTCAACACTCCCACCAGAGGTGACAACATATTGGACCTGGTCATCACCAACATGGGCGACCAGTGTTCCACACCAGAGGTCAACCCCTTGCTGGTTAGATCTGACCATAAACAAATCACTCTGGATATCCACATTCCGTCCCCACTCCTGGACAAGGAAACCACAGTGAAAAATTTTTCAAAAGCAAACTTCACGTTACTTAAGACTGAGGTGGAAAGTTTCAAAGCCCCCATGCTAAAGGATAACGCTGTCCAAGCTGCAAAATCCTTTACTAATGCATTCTACGGGCACCTACAAGAATGCATGGCTCATGCTATCCCAAGCAAAACAAAGACTCACTCCTCCAAGAAAAGGAAACCAGTCTGGTGGACCCCTACCATAAACAAGCTAAACAACAGAAGGAGGAAACTAGTACAGAACCAACTGATATTGCCAACATCCTGGCAGATAGGTTCAGTGCTAACTTTACCCCCCTCTCACCCCCTAAAGGGCCCATCTTTATACCGGAAGAATGCAAAGTTCCTGTAATCACGGCTGCACAGGTAAAAACTTCACTCTCCAAAGCCAAGAACACAGCATCCATGGGACCTGACAACATCCCAGGCTGCCTTCTACATGAACTACTGAATGAACTGGCACCCCACCTCAGTACCATGTTCAATCATAGCCTCACCTCAGGCTTTGTGCCCATTGAATGGCGCACAGCGACAGTTATCACACTCCACAAAGGGGGGGGCCACAACAGACCCGGGAACTACCGCCCCATTAGCCTGACGAGCCTCGTCTGCAAGGCCATGGAACATATCATCATGGAACTCATAAACAAAGACATTGGAGATCGCCAAACCCTGGACCCCAGAAAGTTTGGGTTTGTAAAAGGCAGATCATGTCTCCTAAACCTGATAGACTTCTTTGAAGTAGTCACCAAGGCCATGGATGAGGGTAAGGTGGTTCACACAGCCTATCTAGATCTCGTTAAGGCGTTCGACACCATCCCCCACTCTGGAATTATAGATAAACTCACTAAACTAGGTATAAATCCCTATGTCACAAGATGGGTTGCCAACTGGCTTACTGAAAGAACCCACACTGTGAAAGTAGCAGTCTCCATATCAGACTTCAGACCAGTGACAAGTGTAGTACCACAGGGTTCAGTCCTGGGTCCTCTCCTGTTTGGTATCTACATCTCTGAAGTACAGGCTAACACAGAAAGTCTTTGGCTAACTAAATTCGCAGATGACTGCAAACTAGGAGCCATAATTGAAACTCCTAACGATGTGGACATCCTACAAAAGGGCCTCACTGAGACAGATGCCTGATGTCAAAGACATGGTCTCAAGCTCAATGCCAAAAAGTACATTGTCATCCCCTTTGGTAAAACTTCTGTACCCATGAACTACCACATAGGCGGTAGTCTACTTAACACCGAAAATGTGATAAGATACCTTGGGACACAGGTGGACAGTAGTCTCTACTTTGATAATCACATCGCCAAAGTGGTCAGGAAATCCTTCTACGTGGCACACCTCATCATAAAAGGTTTCTCATCCAGAAAAAAAGAGGTAATTGTTCCCCTCTACTCATCACTCATTAGACCCATTATAGAGTACAACGCCCCTTTTGGTATGTACCTCACAAGACATCTACAACAACTGGAAAGGCCGCAAAAATACCTCACAAAGAGGATTACTGGCCTTAAACAGATGCCTTCATGAACCGTCTCAAAAAACTCCAGCTTTACTCCGTCGCATATCACCTACTCAGAGGCGATCTCTGCCTAACATATAAAGCTATGTCAAACCCAGAGCTGTTGGACATGCTGCACTTAAAGAAATCCCAATCCCTCCGAGCTACACGCTCTAGGGACCTAAACCTTGTCACCACAATAAACAGAACATGCTGGAGGGATAGATTCCTGTCCCAGAGACTTCCCATACTCTGGAACAGACTACCTATCTATGTCAAACAGAGCTCCTCATTAGCACTCTTCAAGAAGAATCTTGATGATTGGATGGGTAATAGGAAATTCACCCCGAGGATCACTTCTGTGGTTCTGCTTGACAGGGGCACAGGAAAACAATTTTCTTGGGTGGCGAAAGCCAGGGTACATTTTTGGCTAGTTTTGTATAGGCCCTAGGGCCAATAGCCTAGTACCGACCTATGAACCTATGAACAGAAAAGAGTAAAGTTAACATAAGTTGTCCATGACGATGTCATGTTAACTGCATACTTATCATTTTTTTTTTAATTGTGGCTTATTTCAACCTGTAAGACATACCAACACTTGAATGAATGAAACCGTTCAACAAACATGCAAGACTTTTTAAAACAGAATCATATGTTGCTTGGCAATTCCTAGGTACTTCAAATAAAAATAAATTGCTTCCAGTTAGGAAATTCTGTCACCATAAAGTTCTGTGTTTTAAAAACAGCTGAGCATCAGTCACCTCTACTATACACAGCTACATAAATACATGACCTACATGAATACATTTTACAGGCTCTCTGGAAGAATCAGTGAGGTCTCATCAAAGTGGTGACTCTTAATGGAAGGGGGAAGGTGAGTGGGTATGCTGAAGTGGACTGACATTGATTATGAAGATACCGCAGTCATGCAACTTCATTTACCGTAACATGGGATGGCTGAAAACATCACTGTAGCAGTAGCCATTACAATATGGGATATATCCTGCCAATGATAACATATGTCCAGCCAGTCTACACAGGTTCAGGCTTCTTCTAACCATGCTATACGTCTGTCCTTAGCATGAGTGGATGTGCTACTATAAGAGGGACATAAGATCATGCCAAAACTCACGAGCATTCTTGCCCAAGACAAGGCTGAAGTCTTAAGCTCTAAAGTCATGTCAGAATAAGAAAATTTTATTTTTTTATTTTTATTTTATTTTACATTTGTTAACCGGGTTAGTCTGGCTGAGCTTTTGGCTCATTTTTAACAGAGACCCGGGTAGAAAAGCTTCTCTGGACTAGAAAACAATTTATTAAATTTGAGTAACATAGTAGTAACAATCAGCCATAGGATCTTACAAGCACAGACCTGGAGAGAAAAAAAAAGCTCCTCAGGCAATTCAATTATACAGAGTATTAACAAGTGGCAGACAAGTATGTGAGTTGTTACGAACAAGGTTTTAAATAATTAGCAGAAGAAAATGTGACTAGTTACAATATTATTTTAGCTGCTTAGAGCAAAATGAGTTAATAGTTAGGCAGATGCTTATTTAAAGTGGGTAGGATCTAGTGGTATAGGAGTTTGGAAACAGGAAAGGAAAGTAGGAATGGCTAGTAGATGTAGGGGAGGTAGAGTATAGGAGACAGACTAGACAGGTTGGTTATTTTGAGACTAAGAATTAAGAGTGGTTGGAGATAGAGGAAGGTAAGAGGTAGAAGAGGCAGGGGAATAGTGTTAGAGATGCATTAAAAGTGAGGTGGTGAAATAGGAGAAAGGATGGTGGTTTCAGGGTGGTTGGCTACAGTGGCAGAAAAGGTAGAAAGATTACCAACCCTGACTAGGGAAGATAATAAAAAGGGGGGTGGAAGGAGGATGCTAGCACTACAACAGCAATCTATTCAAACACCTACTGTTACGGCAAATAAACTACACAACTGTAGTGTGTTCTTCACTAGATGACTACTGCAGAAGCAATAAACAATATAGGACCAGAATCAAACATACCTTGAATAACATATTTGAGGAAGCCTAGCTCTAGAAACAGAATCTAATTTGTAATGTCTGGGGAATGTGTGAACTAAGGACAAAGCAGCTACTTCTAATATAGGCATAGATTCCACCCTTTTACAAAAATTTCAAGATGCGACAACACCTCTAATCATATATGCTTTCACATTCTAAAACAGATTTTTACCACTGCTGAATTAACAGAACAGAATGGAAAAGCTATATGGATAAAGTCTGTTTGGACACCAGATGTCCCTTCTTTCTTTTTTGTTCTGTTGACTATGGTAATGAGGTTGAGGTCTCTGGAGCATGTGGTGCGGATGGATTGGGATTTCTAAATGGTGTTTCTGTGAGCCTGTCATAATCATAGGTTCACAGATTAGTACTAAGCTAACTGCCCTTGTGGGCTATTTTAAGCCTAGCCAATTACCCCATGTGAGAATCAAGCCCTGCACTTTGGGTCCGTAAGGTAAATACTTTAACCATTACACCAACCTCCCACCTTTTTTTTTTTTTTTAACTTCATTTTCTTAACTTCTAAATGAAAAGTATGCACCAAAGACTCAGCAGCAAGTGCCACAATTAGGGCTATAAGAAATAAGTAATCCAACTCGGAGTATATTCCAAATGAACAGCAGCAGTTTAATAAAAGTCCAAAATGAACAGCAGCAGTTTAATGAATACGTAGCAACAAATACACCTCACGTTTCGTCAAGAACTTCATCAGATAAACTACACACCCTAAAACAACAATTAAATACTCCAATTTGATTCAAACTAACCTATAAGAAGTTGCCTGTCATGAATATATAAACAGTGATACAAATGTTAAAATAGTTGATACAACTGTTTAAAAACATTTCAATTTATGCAACACACAATAAATACATTTGTTTTTATTATTAAAAGTACATAAGAATTTATTTAAATAAATAATTAAATGTATTTGTAAAAATGTTAAAATAAAATATTGTAATGAAAGATGAACATTTTATATAATCTAGTCTTTTGATGCCCTCTAGTGGAAAAAATAGGTATATATGTATGAATGCATGTGTGAAAGATGAAGGACCAAAGTGTTTTATGTAAATAATTTAAATAAAACATTTCAAATAGAAAGTTGGTGAAAACAAATGGACACTTATAAATGTTTATTCTTTAAAGTTTCGCTGATCTCATTTTTAATATCGGAGCCAAAGTAATCATATCATTGATACCCGGGAATTTATTTGACTCTAGAACTATTTGCCAGTAGAGTTCCCTGTATGCAACTAACGTTTCCCAACTACCTCCCCGAGGGTCAAGTGGTACAACTTCTAAAACAAAAAAGTTAAAATAAGCACCATCACAGACCAAAGTATGCTTGTATAGAGAATTAGTATCTCGCTTGGTCCTAATGTCGTACAGGTGCTCATAAATTCTTTGTTTCATTTTTCTTTTGCTCTTACCAACATAAAATGCTTCACATTGACCACATAATGCAATATAAATAATGCCCTTTGTGTTACAGTTAACAAAGGAGTCTAAAATAAGTGTCCTATTGCAGGCTGCCAAATAGTGTGTGTCACCAATTTTTAAATTGTTGCAGTAACCACAAGCTCCACATTTAAAAACACCATGTTTTTTCTTTTTGTTTTCTTCACTTCTCCTTGTATGACTAACATTTTCTAAGATTCCTTTTATGTTCATACCTCTTTTGTAAGTATACTTTATTTCTTTGTCAAAGATGTGTCCCAAGTCAGATACTTTTGCAAAATTTTCCCATTCCCTTCGGAGGTCAGCTTCGCATGAAGGGACACCAAGGGACAAAGGACGGGTTCGTAATGGAGCTAGTACAAGCATTAACTCGGACATGGACATTCTAAACGAATTACCGCATTTTTCTTTTAACGAAGCAAGGGAGAGACGCACAGGCCGACCACCTCGTACTGAAACAGGACTTAATGATTCCATTCATGTATTGAGTACAACACAAGGTACTGAACAGTTATTTAAGGACATTGTGAACACTAAATTTGATTTTGCTAATGGTAAAACTTTGAAAAAAGCTACTGGTTCGTACAAACAAACCCTGGATGACTTACACTTTTATCTCAAAAAGTATAAAATGCTGGAGTTGGACAATGCTTATCTCAAACATTGTATTGGATTAAAAATTGTGCCGAAGGGGTTAAGGGTTACAAAATTTCCAAACAATGTATATGAAGGTACTGACTTTTATAAAAACTTAATTCAGATATTTGATGATTGTGGCTTCTCTATTATGCGTGCTATAATTGTAAACAACGAACATGAAATGGAGAAACTATATAACCTTATAGACGAGACTAACAAGGCTATAGTTAATGATTTGATGTTTTCTATTTCTGAACAGAGACGTCACTATAAAAATTTATTAAAAGATGTGGAAAGGCATTGTATTGATGTTCAAAATAGAAAACTTTCCAAAATAGACAGAGACATACATGAGTACAAAACACACACCCACTACCCCAAACCTAGGTTTTGGGGTAAACAGATGGTAAATAATTGTGATAGAGGCAATGAAGGTACAATAGTCGAAGAAGTTGATATGCATATTGAAAATCTTGTGGACAATGACGAATTTCCTCCATTACGTAGGTCAGAGAGACTGATGTATAAAAACCCTGTAAACTATAATCCAAAAAACTAAAGGGGGAAGTGGGGTTACCCCTCCTGGAGGGACAATCACATGGATGTTTAAAACAAATCACAAGTGAAGGAAACAAATTTACTTTAGATAACTTTAACATTTTAAATTATTCACATATTACACTCAGTAAAGTTCACTTTGATTTATTTTCAAAGGGCTTTGGTTTTATTCCACAATGTAAAACAAACATTTTCAGACTGCTTGTTGATGTCAAAATGTTTATTAGGAAGAAAAACCTGGAAATATTCTTTAAGGGAAAACAATTGCCTCCGACTATTAATGAACCTGTACGCAAAAGTAACTTTAACCCTCCCCTACACCCCCAATTAAAGAATTTCGAATTATCATTAGAAAGAGAACTGAGAAAAGGTTTAAGAAAAAATTATATAAGTCCTAATCTTACAAAATGTGAAAATGACATTTTAGTGGCCCTAAGCAATGATACAGGGGTTCGTGTCATGAAACCGGACAAGGGAGGGGGAGTGGTTTTCATGGACAGAATCATGTATGAAGGAAAGATGTTGAATTTATTGAACGATGTGGAAAAGTACAGTGCTATTTCCATAAATGAAATTAATGTGGCGTACAAAAGAATAAATGTTCTCCTAAATGATTTATTAGTTGAAGGTTCAATTGATTTAAAAACTTACAAGTATTTGTATGTGGAAAAGCCCAGGATTCCAACTGTTTTTGGAATCCCGAAGGTGCATAAAAATCATACAGACCCTCCCCTTAGACTTATTGTTGCTGCTGATGGATCTGTTACAGCACCAATTGCCAAGTACATAGACTTTAAAATCAAGCATATAGTTGATGAATACGAAAACATTTTAAAAGATTCTTGGCATTTTCTTAGTAAAATAAAACCAAACTTGTATGATGAGACCACTGGCTTTGGCACACTAGATGTTACAGACTTATTCACCAGTATACCCCTCGACACCGGTTTGGCCTGGTTTGAAGAAATGTTATTACCACTCAAAGGAATTTCTCATAATGAATTTAGAACTATTTTAGTTCTAATGGAGATAATATTGAAAAATAACTTCTTATTCTTTGAGGGTGAATACTACAGGCAAACCAAGGGGGTGGCGATGGGAGCACATTGTGCACCTACATACGCCAATATTATAATGGCATATTGGGAGAAAAAATATGTTTTGACATCTAGTTTTAAAAACAAGTGGGCATTATATGTAAGATTCTTGGATGATTCATGTTTCTTGTGGAAGGGTACCTCTGATGAGTTTGATGTGTTTGTTGAGTATTTAAACAGCACCACTAATTTTTTAAAATTTACCAAGTTTTTTACTACTACCAAGATAAATTATTTAGATGTTTATTTGGAGAAAAATGGTCAATGTTTTGTGTCAAGTGTGTATAGGAAGAAAACCTTTTCAAACACACTTACACTTTTCAAGTTCTCACCCATTTTTTCAGAAAAAAAGTGTTTTGAAGGGACAAATGGTGAGAATTTGTAGAATGACTTCAGATGAAATTTTATTTATCAATGAATGTGAAAACTTGAAGTCTATGTTTTTGGATAGAGGTTATCCTAGAGAATTGATTGACCAGACATTGCAGGAGGTAATTGAAGGAAGAAAGGGCAGATTTGCACCTATATTAGGCCAAGACTTTAACGCAATTTCTGCTACAACTACAAATAATACCATTGCCAAGGAGAGATACGATTCGAGTTTAACTCTAACCTATGATGGACAGGCCAGTAGGGTCAGAAAAATTATAGAAAGGGAATGGGAAAATTTTGCAAAAGTATCTGACTTGGGACACACCTTTGACAAAGAAATAAAGTATACTTACAAAAGAGGTATGAACATAAAAGGAATCTTAGAAAATGTTAGTCATACAAGGAGAAGTGAAGAAAACAAAAAGAAAAAACATGGTGTTTTTAAATGTGGAGCTTGTGGTTACTGCAACAATTTAAAAATTGGTGACACACACTATTTGGCAGCCCGCAATAGGACACTTATTTTAGACTCCTTTGTTAACTGTAACACAAAGGGCATTATTTATATTGCATTATGTGGTCAATGTGAAGCATTTTATGTTGGTAAGAGCGAAAGAAAAATGAAACAAAGAATTTATGAGCACCTGTACGACATTAGGACCAAGCGAGATACTAATTCTCTATACAAGCATACTTTTGTCTGTGATGGTGCTTATTTTAACTTTTTTGTTTTAGAAGTTGTACCACTTGACCCTCGGGGAGGTAGTTGGGAAACGTTAGTTGCATACAGGGAACTCTACTGGCAAATAGTTCTAGAGTCAAATAAATTCCCGGGTATCAATGATATGATTACTTTGGCTCCGATATTAAAAATGAGATCAGCGAAACTTTAAAGAATAAACATTTATAAGTGTCCATTTGTTTTCACCAACTTTCTATTTGAAATGTTTTATTTAAATTATTTACATAAAACACTTTGGTCCTTCATCTTTCACACATGCATTCATACATATATACCTATTTTTTCCACTAGAGGGCATCGAAAGACTAGATTATATAAAATGTTCATCTTTCAGTACAATATTTTATTTTAACATTTTTACAAATACATTTAATTATTTATTTAAATAAATTCTTATGTACTTTTAATAATAAAAACAAATGTATTTATTGTGTGTTGTATAAAATGAAATGTTTTTAAACAGTTGTATCAACTATTTTAACATTTGTATCACTGTTTATATATTCATGACAGGCAACTTCTTATAGGTTAGTTTGAATCAAATTGGAGTATTTAATTGTTGTTTTAGGGTGTGTAGTTTATCTGATGAAGTTCTTGACGAAACGTGAGGTGTATTTGTTGCTACGTATTCATTAAACTGCTGCTGTTCATTTTGGACTTTTATTAAACTGCTGCTGTTCATTTGGAATATACTCCGAGTTGGATTACTTATTTCTTATAGCCCTAATTGTGGCACTTGCTGCTGAGTCTTTGGTGCATACTTTTCATTTACAAGTTTTGTTTTTTGCACCGGCCATCCTTTTTTTACTATTTTCTTAACTTCATAAGAAACAAAAAGCTGATCAGATTTCCTGAAATTTTTGATTTTGTCCGGGTAAAATCTTAAATTGTCTGTGAACATCAAAACAATGACAAATCCTTTCGCCATTTGATCTGAGGGTCAGAATAGAAAAGAGGCAGTTGTACAGATTTATTAAGAATAAATTCAGACATAAAGATAAGGTTAGATTCGAGACTCGCCCTATAGTTGTGAAAGACCACAAAAAGGCTGAGAAGACATAACAGCCGGCAGTTTAGAAACTAGTCTAGAAGAGGTTAAGGCCTGCCAGCAGGACAGCCTTTCAGGTTAAAAGCTTTAGAGATGTGCTGACAGTGCAAATGGTGGAAGAATTGCTTTTTTTCTAAAAACAAAATTCAAATTCCAAGATTGAGCCACTTTTTTCTTGGTGGTCAGATATGCAAAGCCCTCTCTCTAAAATGTATTTTGAAATGAGACAAACACAAAGGGGGATCTTGTATCACATATGCAGAAATGGCAGAGCTATGTACCTGTGCTGAACTGTTTGCAAGGCCAGAACTGAGCAATTCACTTTTCAGGTATCACTGTATTTTCCTCTTGTGGAGCTTTGCTAAGGGAATCATTAACATGCAACAGGCAATGTAACCCAGGGGCTCTCAAGAATTCCTTGGAAGGGGTTATCTCTTTCTAAGTAAGTGACTTGAAGTACTGAGTCAGAAACACAATCTTTTCAATTCAGAGTACTTAAAAACATAAGTCTTTGTGGGTATAATACTCGACTTTTAAGGTTGAGAGAGAACCCAAGTTTGAGATGCAGGTTGTGGTCAAGTGAAGAGAAGCTGTGAGATTCTCTGTGGTGTTTGCTTTCATCAGACAAATGTCTAGATAACAGTAAGTTTTCACACCCTTGATTCTGCAAAAAAAAAAAAAAAACTACAAGAGTCAGATATTTGGTAAATACTCTGGGAGAAGTAGAGCAAACAAGAAAACTGAAGATCCAACCACGATGTTCAGTCCAGTCAAAAAAGTGTAAAATCCAAACGGGTTCTTGAATTAGAGCAATATTTTATTTGTAACATAAAAAGGTATGATAAGCGCTTTCACTCTGGGAGAAGTAGTTAAGCCAAAGTGCAATACAGAGAAGATTACAACCCTTCCTAAAGTGAAGGTGTTGCCTATGCTCCTTCGCTATGGTAACATGGAGGTACACACTGCTTAGATCAAAATTCACTATGAAACCCTGAGAGGAAATCATGGGTAGTAGCTTTAGAAGAATAAGCATCTTGAATTTTGAACAACCAAAAACTTGTTCAACCTTGAAAGATTTAAGATCTTCCTCAAAGTTCTTCCTTTCTTGGAAGTGGTCTCCTTTAAGGCCCCCGAGCCGGCGGAAAACAGTACTCAAGCCGCTGAATCACTTACAAATGCCTTCTACCAGCACCTGCAGGACTGCATGGATAAGGCAATCCCAAGCAAAACAAAGACTCTTTGTACCAAAGGCAAGCGTCCAGTCTGGTGGACCCCAGCCATAAACAAACTCTACAACAAAAGGAGGAAGCTACTACAAGATAGAGTAAAATCCTTAAAAGGTAAGACACCCTTGATCACTATAAGTAAAAACTAAGAGCTCTCATAAAATCATCCAAAGCAAATTTTGAGAGAAAAATAGCTAAAGACTCAAAAGACAATCATAAGGCCTTCTTTAGCTATGTTAGAAACCTGGGAGGAAACTCCCAGATATGCTCAGAACTAGTTCAAAATGATGTGAAGATTACTGATCCTACAGACATTGCCAACATACTGGCTGACAGGTTCAGTGCAAACTTCTCCCCCCCCCCAAAAGGAGAGATATCTATACCAAGCGATTGCAGCCCCCCAAACATCTCCAACGCCTAAGTGAGAACTGCTCTCTCCAAAGCAAAAAACACAGCATCCATGGGACCTGATGGTGTCCCCGGCTGCGTGCTCCACGAACTCAACGAGGAATTAAACCCACAGCTAGGACAGCTGTTTAATCATAGTCTTACCTCTGGATACGCATCCAGGAGTGGCGCACTGCAACTGTGGTCCCACTTCACAAAGGCGGTGCCTCCACCGACCCTGGAAATTACCGGCCCATTAGCTTGACAAGCCTTATCTGCTAAGCCATGGAGAGGATCATAATGGATCTCATAAA
Source organism: Protopterus annectens (assembly GCF_019279795.1). Taxonomy (NCBI): domain Eukaryota; kingdom Metazoa; phylum Chordata; order Ceratodontiformes; family Protopteridae; genus Protopterus; species Protopterus annectens. The sequence goes on from NC_056731.1 coordinate 1,917,962,793, forward strand.
TAAAGACATAGGGAATTTGCAGACTTTGGATCCATCCCAGTTTGGCTTTGTCAAAGGCAGATCATGCCTTCTAAACTTGGTTGACTTTTTCAAAACAGTCACCAAAGCCATTGATGAGGGAAAGGCAGTCCATACAGCCTACCTCGATCTGGCGAAGGCCTTTGATACAATACCCCACTCGGGTATCATTGAAAAACTCATCAGCTTAAATGTTAACCCATACATCACAAGATGGGTTGCAAACTGGCTGAGTGACAGAACCCACAGGGTCAGAGTTGCTGGCGCCATGTCAGACTCAAAGCCTGTCACAAGTGGTGTACCACAGGGCTCAGTCCTGGGCCCACTCTTGTTTGGCATCTACTTTTCCAGTACAAGCAAACACAGGAGGGTTATGGCTGACAAAGTTTGCAGATGACTGCAAACTGGGCCATAGTAAAAACACATCTGACACAGATATCCTTCAGAAGGGTCTCACAGAAAGCGGATAACTGGTGCCAGAGCCATGGCCTAAAGTTAAATGCCAAAAATGCATAGTCATACCCTTCGGGAAAAACAAGGTTACCCCTAGCTACCAAATAGGTGGCAATCCACTGAGCACAGAAGAAGTTATCAGGGACCTGGGGACCCAGGTTGATAGTAGTCTGTCAATCGACACCCATGTAGCTAAAGTAGTTAGGAAGACCTTCTACATTGCCCACCTTATCATGAAGGGATTCTCATCTAGATCAAGGGAGGTCATAGTCTCCCTATACTCATCACTCATCAGACCAATGATTGAGTACAATGCCCCATTCGGAATGTATCTGACCCGACACTTGCAGCAGCTGGAGAGGCCACAAAAGTTCCTCACCAAAAGGATAAAGGGTCTCAAACATCTGTCCTATGCTGCCCGACTGAAAGAACTCCAGCTCTATTCAGTCGCACGCTTGCTCAGAGGTGACCTTTGCCTAACATACAAGGCCATGTCAAAACCAGATTTGATGAATATGCTGCACCTCAAAAAATCTAGATCCATCAGAGCTACAAGGGTGGGAGACTTAAACCTCGACACGGCTATTAATAGGACGTGCTGGAGGGATAGATTCATCACCCAAAGACTCCCTATGCTGTGGAATAAAATCCCGGTATATGTGAGGCAGAGCACCTCGCTGGCCTTGTTCAAGAGAAATCTTGACCAATGGATGGGAGATCGCAGATATACCCCAGGGATTACCTCAGTGTCACTGCTCGACAGAGGCACAGCAAAATAATGGGTATAGTTCCCCATACTAAAGGGGAGGCGTAAGCCACAAAACTATGGGCTAGGCTTGTAAATGCCCTCGGGCAGATAGCCTAGTATGAACCTATGAACCTATGAACTAGGATGAGTCTTGAATAAAAACCTGTTTTCCACTGTTGTGGAGGGCTCGTTCAATGGATCCTTGAGCCCGAAGAAGTCTTATTTAAGCTTCTTCTTCTCTGAGTTGTCCTTTAAGAATGCTATGAAGGCCTAAAAATTTTGAAGGGGATGCAAACTCTACCCTGTCCTTATACTCTGTAAAACCCATTTGTCTAGGATGATGTTTAAGCCATTGATCTAAGAAGAGGGTGGGGGTGGGGAGTAGCATGGGGTCTTAAGTAGGGGGTGGACAGGGAGTTGCTCTATGAATCACAGTTACTCCCTGCTGAACCCCTGAGCATGGAGTCCAGTAGGCCTGGATACCTGATCAGGTTACCACATTCTTTTTTGTCTCAGTACTCTTTCCATCCTGGTCTTCCTGTCCCTTTGCCTTGATCATGTGGCTTGAAAGGACTACTGAACTCAGCTGTACCTACAGAAAGTCCTTGACTGTTTACAGGGACTTAGCCTCGTCCTCCCGTTTTTTTAAAAATACAGTGTGCTTTGGGTACAAACCTAAGATCCTTGTCTATGGGTACATCAAGGATATCAGTTTTAACAGAAACAGGCAAAGAATGCTCTCTCAACCAAGCCTGTCAACTGATAACAGTACCTGAAGCAATTACCCTACTAGATACTTCCAAAGTGTCCTACCCAACATTTAAATGAGTGTTTAGCAATTTTTAGAACAAGAGATGCAGAGTTCCAGTAGCTCCTTCTGAAGAGATTCATCCACCATACTCTCCAGCTATGGTTTCATTTGGATTCCTGAAACTTTACCATATGAAGCTTGCAATTCAAAGCTCTCATGACCAGAGTAGCTGATGTGTAAACTTTTTCTCAGTAGGCATTTGGCTCTCTTGAGACCTGAGGAAACTACTTCAGGATCCACTGCAGTTTTTCTGAAGAGATGGTTGTGTATAGGACTCTTTAAAATGGTCAGGGTGGAAGGATGTGTCTTAAAAAACATCATTCACAACATCTATAATCAGATGAACAGCCAGAGGTTTGTGCTCAGGAAGCCTAAGAAACTCACTCACTCTTTTCTTACACTCTGGGTAATCCTAAACCTTACAAAGTATTGCATCTGACTGAGTTAGCATATTACCTTGAGGAAATCTGGTTAACATATGCCAGTTCATCTTCATCATTGGGGAGAAAGATTTACCTCTTCTTTTTTGCAGGAGTTGTTCCTGGAGCAGGGGTCCTGCCAGTGACCCCACTGTTTGGCTCTCATAAAATCCATAAGATCCTCAGGTAACATGACCAGGTCCTGTAGGCATGTCTGAATGTCTAAGATGAAGCAAGTTACTAGCAGTCTTTTTGTGCTTGTCCTTGGGTCTGGTCTTGGATGGGGCACTGGCTATCATCAGCACAGGTCTGTACTCAATCTGCAGAAGACTCCTCTTGTAACATGGGGAAAATGACCTCCGAATAAGTAGGACTAGTGCAGGTGTCGGAAGCCAGAACCTGCACAGTGACTCTGGACCTATCTGACACTCAAACACTTTTTCCAAGTGGACATTAAAGGGGATGGCAGCATGGAAGACTCCACAAGAATCTCCTTACAGGCTTTGGGCACAGTCATTGGAGAGGATTGTGAACATTTCTCTTCCTCTTCAATGAGTCTTGGAGAACTATCAACACTAATAACATGTCATCCAGTACACAGTCTTCAGGTGCTTCTCCTTCCTTTTTCGAGGGAGTTCCAGTTCAGCATAACTGTCAGATGGTGCATGAGGGGTACTGATTCTCTTTTTCCCTCTCTACAAACTTCTCAAGCATCTCCACTCTAGGCTTAATACCCTTAGAGTTAAAGTAAGCAGACCACGATTTCTGAGATGACTGCACGTTGATCAACTGCTTAATTTCAGCTCTTCCAGTAAGAAAACAAAAACTGAGAAAAGGAATCCAGTGAAATTATCATTTTGGGTAAAATTCAGTTACTGGCTAGAAACTACATTGCCTGCATGCCAGCAAAGAAAAACATTTAGATAACCTGAAAGAAAATCAACCAGAAAAAATGAAGAGAAAACACTGGGAAGAATCTTGCACCTGTTCAGCAAAAATCAGTGCAAGCTTCAGCTCTGGTAGAAGAGATGGCCTCCAATAAGCTGAAAAAAAAATCAAATGTAATCAGAGGTGATTAAAATAAATGAAACATTGAAGGAATATAACAACTCAAATACAGAAAGGCTAGAAAAAAATAGAAGAAACGTTAACTATGCAGGATCAACTGATCAAATTGCAAAAAATCAGAAGCTGAAATAAAGAAAAGGCTGGCTTCACAAGAAGGGTTGCTTCAAAAAAGAGAGTTAGAAGATAGAGCATGCAGCGAAAACCTGTGATTTTCTGCTGTATCAGGAAAAACTTGATGGAACAAACTGCATTAATTTTATGAAAATACAAGCCCCGGGATTCAATAAACTCCATGTAGGCTGTGTGCAAAGCCTACATGGAGTTTACATCTGTGCGCAGTAGTGCATGGCAAGCAGCAGCACACGCCACACCAAGTAATGCATATTCATGCCGCACATCATGTCTAAGCGAGGTTTTATGGCTGGCAACCAGGAAACCATCACAGATACAATCCTGCTTAAAGCAGAGCACTTACAGTGCGTAGTTTTCCACAGAATGCTACAATGATCACCAAGGCACCAACACACCTCCACAAAGGCCAACATAATGCAGGGACAATAACCCAGAAATATGGACATATCTGACATAGACAACTTATACAAATGTGGTAAAAGTATATGTTCTGAAGGATTTGAAGTATGAAAGTCAAACATAACTCTCAACCTTTTAGAGCAAAAGATCTAGACAAAGCTATAAATAACAGGGGGACAAAGGACCAAAAATAAAGACAGATTTTCATACTGATCTTCCAAACTGAGAAAGTTGATAGAATATCAGGTTTTACATTAGCATTAATTTTCTGAGGAGCATGAAGTTTGAAACTCAAATGTCTGTCATAATTTTCTGATTTCAATCCACAATGACAAACCAAAATTTTATGAGGAAAAGATCATAAATATGAGACAAAAATCTGGACATTCTGCAAACATCTGGACAGTTGAGAGGTATTAACTCAAATACATGTAATAATGAGTCACATCAGTCCTGAGATTATCCAAGTGATATGGCAGAAAGCCACAAATTCAATAAGGAAAACATATGGACATCCTGTGGATACTTGAACAGTTGAGAGGTATAAATGCAAAGTATAAGGTCCAAATACAGTACATGACATTGTATCTACAGTGCAGAGTACTGTGGTATCCCATTCCTGGCATGCTGTACTGAAGCTATGTAAATGATCTGTAACAGTATATGCACTGTCATCTACAATAAACACTCAGGGGAAGTGTTTGTATTGAATAGGGACATACAGATGAAGTGCACAAATGAACATAGGGAAAGAGGACAGCTGAAACAACCTAATGTACAGCATATGAGGCCAAGTCAGTGGCAGATCGTTATAGCAGCAACACCAATCACATATCTATATGGTAGAGTACGGACTGCACAGTGAAAATGTGTTTTATGTGACTGTAACACAAGGTGACATAATGGGTAGCATGTCAGTGTGAGATGAGCATTCTTATATAAATAATGCAGAGGACATCTATTTGGGATATGACATACAACTGGGTGTGTGTGACATCCCCACGCTGAGCCAATAATCAAGGAGCCTGAATCCTCACCACTGACACTGGAGAGGGATATTCACTTGGAATACAAATGGATAAGCTCAGTATTTCCTGATGCAGACCTCTTTGCATCAAGCAAAATTTCCCTTAACAGGACACATGAAACACTCATTCCAGGATCTGGATTTCTCTATTTCTTTCCCTCCAGGTCCCTAATAAGACTCCCCACTAGTACAGCTGTAGGGTTAGGTCCACAGATGGGTGTCCAAGCAAAGTCCTCCAGCCCCCTCTCTGTAAAACCAGTGCTTCGTGTCCCTGCCCCAAGTAGCTGACATACACACTCTTTGAGATTTAATTTTCACACAACACACACACTTGGGAAAGGCTGGCACAGATTAACCACTCTACCAACTTTGCCCAGATTATAAGACAGTTTCACTGCCACCAGTAAATTACTATAAGGCTTTTAAAAGGGTACCCAATTATACTGAGTAAAGTCAATATTAATACAAATGGTAATGTTGACCAAACAAACAGGCTTTCAGGAGTGGCCAGGGTTATCAACAAATAAATATATATTCAAATACTCTCAAAGCTTAAATATTTTCTAAAATGGACCAGCCACGATGAAAAGTTTAAATATATTTAATAATAAATAATAAAAAATGAACATACTATATATCTATTTATAGTAAACACTACAGTTTCAGTTAAAGGGAATATTAGAAATAACACCGATGGAAAGTTTCACACAATAACAGAAATAGAAAAACAGTATTTAGCTATTCTCACTATATATTCCTGATTGACTAAAAGAATTGCTGTTCCTACTTACTGAATACAGCATGGCAAGATGGGTACGTAATCCTTATTATCAGATGCAAGACAGAATACAGAATGCTGCTGATAATTCAGTCTCTTCTAACATTAAAACATTATTTCTGTACAGAATGATATTACACACATCTGGTCATCTGACTCTGTTTCCCGCACTATTCCCTATGTAATGTCAAGTAAAAGCACGCACGCACACACACACACACACACACACACACACACACATACCAGTTGTCTGCAGTGAGAATAGAACTCCTACCTACCACAGACTGCAGACCTCTGTATTTAAGGCAAGCGCCATAGCTCAAGGCTGACTTGGGCATGCCTCACACAACACCTGATAGCTGATAACATCAGAAGTGTTTCCTGAGAATAATATGGTAATAACAGTGTCCCACATGATGGTGTAAAATGCTTTCTGTAATGTCAAGCAACAGCACATACACACACACACACAAGCACACAGTTGACAGCAGTGAGAACAGAACCCCTACCCACCTAAGTATACAGACTACAGAAGTCAGTACTTTACAGAAGCGCTACAGCAAAAGTCTGACTTTTACAAGACTGCAGGTTAACTTATAAACTTATAGTGTATGGCATCAGTAGGCCATATGGGAGAGCAGATGTTGGGAGGCCTGCATGAAAAGGATGTGTAGCGTGTGCAAGCATCACAATACTGTCAATCCTTGGTACTTGAGCACTAAATGTAGGATACACACTTCTGCTCTTCTGTCTAGACAAACACACACTTGACAGCAGTGAGAACAGAACCCCTACCTACCTAAGTACACAGACTACAGAAATCAGTACTTTACGGAAGTGCCACTGTACAAGTCTGGCTTTTATAAGAGTGCAGGCCAGCTTATAGTGGATAATATCAGCAAATCATGTGGCAGAGCAGATCTTGGGAGGCCTGCATGAAATGTATGTATTGGCATATGCAAGTATCAAAATACTATCAATCTATGGTACTGGAGCAGTAACTGTAGGATGCACACTTCTGCTCTTCTGTCTAGACAAACACACAGGCAGACACACACACACACACACACACACACACGCACGCACGCACACGCACACACACAGATGACTGCAGTGAGAGGATGTGTAGGCATGTGCAGGTATCAAAGTATTGTCAATCCATGGCATTAGATCAGTAACTGTAGCATACACACTTCTTCTCTTTTGTCTAGACAAACACACACACACACACACACACACACACACACACACACACACACACACATGATTACAGTGAGAATAAAATCCCTACCTAAGTACATAGACTACAGAACTCAGTACTTTACAAAAGCGCCACGACACAAGTCTGACTTTTACAAGAGTGCAGATCAACGTATGGTGGAGGACTGCAGGCCATGTGGGATAGCAGATGGTGGGAGGCCTGTATAGGTTCATAGCTTCATGGGAAGTTACCAGCCTAATGGCCCTAGGGTGTTTACAAATCCATCTGTGTAAAAACATAAGTACCCTTACTGAGCATTGTTAGACTGTCATTGTTAAGAGCGATTTTGTGAGCAGCACCAACTGGCCTTGTCCATGAGGAACATAGGTGCCACCCCAAGGGTGACTCTACAATCACCCATCCAGTTGTCAAGGTTGCTCTTGAATACAGTCATTGAGAAGCACGGCTTCACATGCAGTGGGAGGCTATTGCAGAGTAGTGTTAATCACTAGGGGCTATTGCAGAGTAGTGTTAATCACTAGGGGATATATCTGTCTCCCCAGCATGTTCTGCATATGTCACAGGCTAAGTTAAGGACCCTGGAGCAAGTTATTCATGTCCCACTTGATTTGCAGATGTCCAGCATTTTCAGTAGGCTGCATGATACTGAGTACAGAGATAGGTCACAAACCTCTGTGTTTTCTCCAATTGCTGCAGGTGTCTGGTGAGGTACAGACAGAAGGAAGCATTGTACTCAATTGATGGTCTGATAAGGGTAGAGTACAGCAAAGCTATGACCTCCTTGGTCTTAAATGTGATGTCCATATCTATGAGGTACGTAATGCAGAATGTGTCTCTCACCACTATGGACACATAGTGATTAAAGTGTAGATTGCTATCAACATGAGTTCCCAAGTCTCACAACACTGTGCTTGAGGTTAGAGGGATACTATGTATATCATAATTAGCAGGGGTACTTCATTGCCAAAGGAGACACTATTTCATTGTTTGCTTTAAGGTTCAGTCTGTGAGTTTGGCACCAATCAATTGTCTGTGTCAGCCCCTTCTGTAATATGTTACCATCATTGGAGGGCTCCATATAACTGTGTCCAATGAACAGTCATCTACAAACTTGGTAAAGTACAGGCCATCTACCATTGCCTGGGCTTCAGAGAAATGGTTTCCAAACAGATGAGGGTGCAGCACAGATCCTTGTGGTATTCCACTGGTAAGTGAGCTAGTGGTGGAGGTGCAGTCCCCAACTTTGACAGTGTGTGTTCTGTCGGTGAGCCAGTTGGCTATCCGTCTAGTAATGCATGACTTAATTCCCAGATGGAAGATTTTCACTGGGACATGAATGGGGGATAGTGTCAAAGTTCATGGATAACTCAACATAGGTGGTATGTCCCGTTATCCCTCATCCAGGTCTTTAGGGTCAGTATCAGAAAAGTCCAGGCTTAATAAGCAAGATCTACCCATGACAAAAACAAAATGGGTTGGGTCAAGTGTGTTGAATGTCACCTATGTCCCTGTAGATAAGGTCCACGCTGATTCCTTCCCTAGCCTTGCAGATATGGCTTTTTAGGTTTATGCATCAATAGTTGTAGTTCTGCATGCTACCAAACTGAAGTGTATTGCACATCACACAACACTGGATATTACTTTCTGTAGTGTACGTGATATATATGTGGAAAAGTTACTGAGACACCAGGGTTGCAGTGCTTGGGGGAAGGCAACACATGACTGTATTGTAAAAATGTGACATGTCGTTAGATAGGGCCTTCAGTTTGTTATGTTTCCACATGTAATTTCACATCACAAACAGGAAATGGACAATAAACAGCAGTAATGCATAATATTATTTACTTTTCCATAGTCGGCAAGCAGTGGGTTTGAGCAATGGTTAGCAAAGTGTACTCGCACATGAGATGCACATTTTGAATACTATTCATGTTTGAGCATAGCAAAGCAGTGAGCAAATGTGAGCCCCATTGCTAAAGTCTGAGAGTTAGAACTGACTGTATGAAATGCACCTGCCACTTAACTGACTCTGTGACAGCACTTGTTAATGCACTGATGCATGTTTTCTTGAGTCCATATAATACTAGGTTTGAATTCAGGTGTATCTAATACTTTTAAGTACTTTTCAATAAACACTGATAATCCAATGACATGAATTCTTTATAGTACTTGAGTAGCTGTGTGCAGTGGGGTTAAGCGGCATTGTAAGGTGGTAACCACAGCAGTTTGCTGCTGCTCACCACATCCATGCAAACAGGAAGCCCAAAAAGTGAATTGATCCATTATTTTTTCTGCTACTTATGTGTGCTGTGTATGAGTCTAATTTTGACCAGAATAAAATGGTGAAAATGGGGTAGATAGGAAAGTGGTGAAATGGGGAGCAAGCAAGAGGAAGAACAAAGGGAAAGCAATACAGGAATGTGCCAGAAGAAGGTAGTAAAGAACCATAGCTATCCATTTCTTTAACAGTGCAAACTGAAAACATGTGCACAATATTAAGTGAATTTAGACTGTCACTTCCACAAAGAGGGGTGACCACAATGCAATCATGTTGCACAGCCAATTGAACCAAATCAAGTGTGGCAAGATGATATATGTGCAAAATGGAGAGCTATGCATGGGATAATTTTTTTTGTGGGACAGGTGACCATTAATTTTTTATTTGAGAGAGAGGAATGTTAGGGAAGGGACATAGGTAGTGTCTGTGTCAAATAAGTTGAGTAGGTGAGGAAGCAACTGCAGACAGACAAGACAACAAACAGGGAAGGTGAAGGATAGAAAAGGTTGGAGGACACCATAATTGGGGGTGAGGGTGGGGACAACCCGGGCCATGGCCATCACGCTTGGGGACAGTGAAAATCAAGTCCTCACCCACTGGACTGTCATCATTTTCACTTTACTCTGCAGGTGGCTGAAGGGCTTGACGTCTCCTCCACCTCCACAGGAATATGAGGGAAAGCAGCCTCTCCATCTGACATAGGCGTGCACCACCGTACGCACCATCCCTGGCAATTCACTGCAGGTGATGAAATCACCACCTCTGCCCTCGGAGAGTATCACTGGACCAGCCTCTGGGGCAGGACTACCAGAGGGTGTAAACAGTGAAAGGGCAGCAGAGGCAGTGCTGCCAGGTTGGCTCACATATATGCTGGACATTGGTGATCGTACATGTGGATGACATGGACACACTTTGATGACACACAATACAAACAAAAAAAGAAAAAAAATAGAATTAAAATAAAATAATGAAATAAAAATATTTTTAAACATAAAATAAAATAAAATAAAAATAAAATATTTTTTAAAAATAAAAAAATAAAAACAAAGAAAAGAAAAAGATGAGGTTTGGTATGAGAGAAAAAGATAAAATTAGTACAATCATATGTGACATACACTATTATTTAAGGTTTACATTCAAGTTTACCTCCTAACAGATACACACTATACTACAGACTGCAAGTAATCATTGAAATGTGCATATACTGCACATATGCGTGCTCCAATTATACAGATTACAGTTTACAGCAGGTCATTTGTGCCACTGGTATAGAGGGTTTAATTTCATGCAAATATTATTAAAGAAACAGCAGTATTGTAGAGTCGTAAATTGTAGTATTTGAACCCACAACCTCTGACTAAAGTCTAATATTGGACTCTTACAACTGGTTTGTGCTAGAGACAAATGAATGCATATTTGCTTTTACAATTGGGATATGCATGCTTAATTTGATACAACTCTATAAAATACCAATAAAACCGTATTTAACTTTTTATGCTACAATAACACTTCTCCTCTGCTGCATACATATCATTTGGCTTCCTTCAGTCTCTCCAATCGAGCTTCATAGGCCCAGACATTGAACTCACGATCTTTGGCAAGTGGGAAAACAACAGAAAACAACAGAACAACTATTCATAACAATCTTTCCTATATTAAACTTTCTAAGTCTTACAAGTACTTTCTATAGTTCATACTTCCACAGCTGTGAGGTGTCTGCAGTCCTAAATTCCTCCAACCGTCGGGAGTATCCCTCTTCCTCCTCTGTAGGTCATTAAATTGATGCCTACATTGCTCACCAGTGCGCTAGATACCAATGGCACTGGATACTGCCTGGGCTAAACTATTTCAAGCCTTAGACTTGTACTGGGAGACAGAATAGTCCCCCTGCAGAAACCTGGGGCTGTGGTGCTTTACTAGGAGTCCAATAAATATCTTGGACACCCCACCTCTGTGTCCTAAACCTGGCACCTTCCCTACTAATGCCAGCCATGTCTACCAGCAGACCTAGAGCAATGGAGACTGATGCTTTACTGACAATTCCACTTATCGCTTTTACTGCAGTGTGCACACCCGAGCAATGAACTTCCATGATGTTAAATAGATAGCAGCAGTGTCAAGCAGTGAGGAATGAAATAATTGCAAATGGAAGGTTAATCTGACACTTGGCCTTAGTTTGAGGGGTGTCTACTGATATAGCCTGGAAATATACATTGGAAATTGGAAGGTAACTGTTAGGTGAGTTAGGTTTGCAGACATGCACAGGGGGTATAAATGCAATGAACTAACACATTTATTTTTATCTTTATACACTGAAAATTGGTTTTACACTGTGGGATTTAAACCTAGGCATAAGAGACAAAACATTTTCTTCCACAATGTTGATTTTTCATCTTTTCCACAGAAGAAGTGCTGCTCAAACATAATCAAGAATCATACATAAATACAAGTAACAGTATGAGCTGTTACACATGTATGTGTGTGACCTGACAAGGTTATAGTGTATACAGGCAGCTGTGTATGTCTATTAGGCAAATGTGAAGGCCATGCAAGTCCAGATAGCAGAATTATACTTACAGAAATATAGTACACAGTATGCTCTCAGTCATACATCTGATAACACAATAATAATGTCTCATCCCTCATACATATAATTAATATCAGCTCCTCTATTTAACGTGCTATAAGTGAGACTGAATATAATGCGAAGTGGAACAACAGTAAAAGCACATGGAATAACCTGTATTACAACCCAAGACCATGCATACGGCAGTCCTACACTTACACCTGTTGCCACAAGAAAGTTGAAATAACAGTTGTCTATGTTTCAGTTTACTGCTACAAACTGCAATGTCACAACAATAAAACAAAAGTTGCACACCCACTTCTTACACCCAGAACTATCTAATCTGTATTGCAGCCCTACACTTACACATGCTGCCACAGGACTAGTTACATGACATTCCCTAGTTTACTAATCATTGTTAAGGTGTCTCTGTTAACTGCCACGCAACGTCGTTTAGGTTTGCGTAGTGTCCACAGAATTAATTCAATGTATCCATTTTCTACTTTTGACTGTCTGGGTCCTGTCTGCTTCCTGGATGGTCCAGTTGTCCACTTTGCACACTGCCATGCTTTGCACAAACAAGATAAGCACAGTCAAATCCACCATTCATTTTTTCTGTTGCCGTAATTGTGCTGAGCACTGCATCGTGTAAAAACTGCCCCCCCCCCAAAAAAAAAATAAAGAAAAAGAAAATTAAAAAAGGGGAAAGTAGCTGAAATGAGGATAAGCAATGTACACAACATATTAAGACACACGAGATATTTCTGCAGAGGTCTGGATTCGATCTCTTACTCCACTGAACCTTCAGAACACAGTAAGTGTGCCTTCTTTCTCTCGGCCACAAAAACAGCTTTGCGGCAAGGAACAAAAATCATTCTGCATAAAACCAACTGCATCATCTACAGTAATATGAAACCATGCAACTCTTATATGTACATTTATCATTTCTGGATGTAGTGCACTAAGTGATCATATAACCAGTTATGATTACCATTTGCAAATATACAGCTCTGCCTTACTTCTCTGTGTTTGTTGGTCATTCTTCTCTTATCTGACCAGTAATCTGAGACATGCACTCTGTAAGCTGTTCTATATCATTGGCCTTAAAATGTGTGAGGACATTAAATGGAAATAATATCATATGATGTTGCCAACAAATGAAGGGGAGGGTGTATGTTAATGAACAGAACCTGTGAATTTGTGTGCTGCATACTTACAAGTTCCATCCTTGACAGAATTACATCTAATACTTTGTAAGTCTAACCTGACACATCACCATATCTCTCAATCTGGAATCATAAAAAATATGAACAAAGGCCCATGCAAAATAGGTACAACTGGCCAACAATCATCATGCTGATTAACATAAAATCTGCATGCATAATTATGCAACCCCACCCATTTCAGTGGAATTGTGGGATACCACCTTTTAAAAGCAAACTGAACAGACAAAATATTAAACAGAAAATAAACAGAAGAGCAATAGTGTTTTATTGATATTAATATTTGAATTTGTATTAAACTTTGAACTTGTGCAAAAGTAAAATACAATTTGTCTTGAATTAATGGCAGTAAGAATAGTGTATCACAGGATAACTTACATCACTGAGTGAATCAGAAATGTATTAAGCAGAATAAGAAGAAGAAGATGTGGTGATGAAATGGTAACTGAACTCAGCCTTGCACTTAACATTTAAGTTCTACATGATTAAATGATATATAAATTTAGAACAGTTCTCCATGATATCATTGATGGGTACTGTTTCCAAATTTCTCATTATACTAACAATAATAATAAAGACACTTCTTAATATTTTTTCTTTATTGCTGTCGGTTTTATACATAGAAAGCCGCACAAGAACAGGAGTTCCCAAAGTACTCTGAGATCAGTGGTGCAGTTTAAATTTCCATGACGTGTTTCCATTTAATGAAGAAACAGCCCTGGTTGTGCACACTCCTCTTTGCCAGAACAAATTCTTTACACAAGTTTTAACATCTCCTGCAAGTCACACTAAGTGCTGAAGGGTCAATAGCTCCTTTTACATTGTGACTGTTATCTTCTAAGTCTGAGATTAAATTAGACCATCTATACTTCCTGGCTTGGGACACAGTACTACAGTACAACCTCTGCTTGCTCTGGATAGGCATCTGTATGGAAGACAGAGTCCTTGCCATTATAAGTACGAAAATCAGTGAATTAGATAGCTCTGGCTGCTAGGCTGAGGTTGGCAGGTCTTAAAAATGAGATTTTGTCCAGCATGTTTTCACCCAGGAAATTAAAAAAGAACTGATGCTTGATTTATGGATTTCAGTTGTCCAGCCAAGTTCTAAACTGACACATATGAACAAGATTCTATACTTCTCAATCTCTTTATAAGATGTCTTTCATAGTAATAAACATGTCCAGAGATGGAAGAGTACTTTAACATGAAAATATTTCCCATAAATCTGAATACAGTGATGTGCTTTTTTAATTCTGTCAGTGTTGATTTAAATAAACTATGCATGTGCGCAAGAACATTTAAAATATCACTGAACTCACATTTTTCCACAGGTTTTCTGTACTTCTGAATGACTACTTTTAACAGCAAAATATTCTTTAGCATCAAAAACTTTGTTTTTCACATGAAAAACAGATACATTCTTGTACTTCCCATTTAATGAACACAAGCTGCTTTCCTGATGTCATCACAGTGACTCTTATAGCAATATGTGTATGTTGGAATGATTAAATTAATGTGAGAGCTTATATAAAAGTTTAGGAAAACACCAGCAATGTAAGGATGGCACCATAGCTCTCAATCTCTTAGAGTAAGAAATCTAGACAAAACCACAAATAATGGGGGAAACAGACAAAACAAGGCATGCAAACAGTGACACTTCTTAAATATTGCTCTTCGAGAGGCTGGCAGTCTGCCTCACATAGCTAATGTCATTGTGCACGCCCCCCAAGTGATGATGTCTGCAACAACTTCAGAAACAAAATCAGGAAAAAAAACCATGGGAAATTCAGGAACTGAATGGGCCACTTGGGAATTTGTGGCACCTCATTATTTTGCTCTCAAAACTGGTTAACACTGAGGAATTCTGTAAGGTTGAGAGGTATGACACCCACTGGATGCAGGACAGTCTGCATTGCTGTTGTGCTTACCTTCTCCCTACCAGTAATCATTCATAGCTGTAATCCAATCCATTAAAAACAAATACTGAGGGAGTGCTTGTGGTACGTTTACATTGGCTACACGGAGTCAAGTATTTGGGCTTTAGCAATTCTAAGGAGTTCACTTCTCATTTGCATCTTCATCGTGTGACAGCCCTGTGTCTACACCATAAAAAGGCATGTTTACCAATTCCCTACCAGTAATCATTCACAGCTAAAATCCAACAAACACTGAGGGACTGCCTGTGCTATGTTTACATCAACTACACGGAGTCAAGTATTTGGTATTTAGCAATTCTAAGGAGTTCACTGCTCATTTGCATCTTCATTGTGTAACAGCTCTGAGTCTACACCATAAAAAGGCAACCGTGTAGCTAGGGAAACTGAAGGTGAGCAGACTTGTTTATGTGGAGAACACACAAGAAGCTATTACTTTGGATACATCTGCATAGAGGATTACTGATTTTGAGAAGGTATGCTTGCATTTTGCAAGGTACATACTGCAAATGCTGACATATAATTAAAAATAATCTATTTAATTGTATTATATATATATATATATATATATATATATATATATATATATATATATATATATATATATATATATATATATATATATACATATATATGTATATTAATTAGTAAGGACATTTACACTTTTATCTGCATGCGTTAGTTAGAAGTCTACTGATGGCATGGGCAAGTTTGTCAGGGCATTTCACAAGTATACATGATTGGCAATTCCTTAACATGGAATATTCTGTGTTAAACCTGTAGACATGTTTCAGGGACAGTACTTTGATAGCACTTTTAGCATTTCAAAGATAGTTTGTTAGCAAAATTTGTCATTTGCCTGTTCTTTTGGGGTTGAGGGAGCAAAGCTGCATTTCTGTTATGGCACAAACAAAGATATGTTGCTACTGTTGCTCTCTTTTATAGCCAACCTTATTTTATCCCCATCTATAAAGTTTATACAGATGCAGATTATATTTCCAAAGCATCCACAACTTAGATGTTACTTACAGATGTTACCACTTCCAAAGATGCACATGTATTATTTCACAAATCATTCAGTTCTTCACCCAAGTTTACCATTATATGATCCACTTCCAGACTGCACAGAATTTTCATAAGCCGTCTAAAGACAGCATACCTCAAGAACTGATACAGTAAACTATCAGTTAACTGGATCTCAAGCAACCAGAAAGAAAAAATCGAAGAAATACAGTACAATTTTCATGTGTTGCACTTTCTGCCCCCACTGCAGAAAAATACCTTACGTTTGTAGAGTTTTACAGTTTTAAAAAGGAAGATAGTAATAAATTCACTCTCTCCCCAACCTAAGATCAAGTCAAACCAAACAAGTAACATAGGGTACAGTATTAGTCAGGCCTATTTTAATAGTGACTCTCAAGCAACCAGAAACTACAGTTATCCGCATCTACCAATCTCCATGAGTGCCAGTTAACTGAGAGTTTACTGTAGCTAAGTATGTGGCATCAGTGCTCCCCCCTCCCCCCAGGCAGTAACATGAGTCACCCCCATGGAATAAACTACATTCACTGTACTTGTTGGAAAACACAACCTTTTACTTCTGACAACTGCATCTTTGTTCTTATGATTCAATTAATACTAAGGGCACCATTTATTTTTCTCCAAATAGAATGTCTACAATATTTTCCACTTGTGAAATGAAACTGACTGTTCCACATTTTAAATGTTCTTCCCTAACATCTTGTGGAGTATGGGTACTCCATTTACAAGTTTTGCAAAACAACCCCAGCACTACCTGAGCTGCAGAACAAGGTTGTCAGTGAAGATGTCAGGAGCTCGCACATGTAGTCCACTACTCCAGTCTGTATTCCACTCCAAACCAGATGCACTGTCTAACTTTATTTCTGTGTGTTACTTCAGGGCACATTCTTTCACAAAAGACTTGTGTCAGTTGCCTTGACATATTTTTCATGAGAGTTAATTGCATCTACATATCATCCTCTTCTGATCATACAAAATTAAATAAAATTTCAATATTATTATCTTGCCAGAGTCTTTTTTCAAACTCTGCCTTTTAATAATCAGTAAGCACTACAAAATATACTGTATAATATACACTTCATGTAAAGGATATCTTCTGACCAGTGTGCCACGAAAAAAATAAGATACATATAAAAAACATTCATCAGATCACTTTTACAAAAACTGGAATAATCTCCAATATTCTACTGTCCAACATTCACATAAATGCATGTAAATACAATTTTTACCTGTACATTATCCAGTAAAATGTACCCTGTAATAATCCGGAGACCAATTTGGGCCATCTCTTTCAGCTCAGGTGTACCATTAGCTGAATAATACCACACTGACAACTTGTCAAGCAAATTGCAAACACCTTCATATATCTGCAGAGAAAGGGGAAAAAGTTATTTGTTAAACAAGAAACATCTCTATTGAACGATCACTTATGACACAGGCAATCTCACTTATATATAAATCAAATCAAACAATGCTGATATATTTCCACTGCAAACATCACACATCACTTATATTCTTCTATATAGTCATGGTCATTTAAACATTGCATAGCTCATTCAATTCTTACTTCCCCTACACCACATTTCTCCTCTAAAACATTATTCTGCATGTATTGTTCCAACAATTCCCATTTTTTTCTATGTTGCCTGCTCCTATCATTTTTCTATCCCACTTCCAATTCTGTCATCTCTGCTACTATATTCACTACTTCCAGTATGGTTGGTTTAAACTTTGATTTCCGTTTTCTAGTAACTGCTTTTTGACAGCCACCAAAACTAAACTCAGCAAGGGCTTACTATGTCTAAGTAATTCTGATTCTATATCACAGCTCAAAAAAAAAATCTTTAGTTACACCAATTTGCTCACCCAGTACTTATAACAGAGTGGTCTGTAGGGAATTTTTAAAGTCTGCCAACTCATTATACTTCCAAAAATATGTTCTCAATTACCTCTTGAATCCCATCACATCTCCAGCATTTGTAATCTGCCTGAAGAAACATTATTCAGAGTCTGCCCGGGGTATAAAATTACCTACGCAAACACTTAACAAGCAAAAATCCTAAATCTTCTAGACTTTGTTGCATATCTGGGAGCCATGTGTACATCCTCTCACTGTTTCTTGGTGAATTGCTTATCCAATCTCTCTTCCTAATCCTTTCTAACCTCTTCTGACTGATTCCTATATTTATCGTGCTATATTTTATATGCCATACTAATTATCCCTTTTTAACAGCAGCCTATGTTCTAGATTCTTCTAAAAACTCTACCAGTGCTAGTATTTCACTAAGGATCCCCCTATTCCCTTCTATGTGCCTATACTCTGACAGGAAGAAGTTATTAGAAGTCCACTACAAGCCACAAAATATTTGAAGTACGAGTAGAATGAATATCTGTGACAGTTCCACTGATTCTGCTAGCTATACATTCCAAAACTTAAACAAAATAATGTAGCATCATGCCCAAAACTTTAACAAAATAAGATTGAAACACAGAAAATCAACAGAAAAACTAGATGTGAATTCCTGTTCATTATAATCAGAGATCTTAACATAAGAAAACATCATGCAGCAGTGTAACAGATATGCTTTCCACTCATCTTCACCAGTTAGCCACAATATGATTCTTCAAGCACTTCATGCATTCCCCTGAGTGCACAGTAATGGGCTGTCTCAAACTTATGTGTTAGTGGTTTTAGCTGCTGTATACTGTATAGAAATCCAACATTGCTTCAAGTCACCCTCAAACTATCAAGAACTTCCAGGATTAACCCATGGTTACACCCACCTACTATCTGTGGTCCTTCCTATCTTTGACTATCTATCTTCCTCCAGCTACTAAGCAACTTACTCAATCCCCTGTCCTCCTGGGTCTCAGCACTCCACATCACATTGTGCAATTCTGCATTTTTTTCCACTGGGAATCTGCTTTAAGGAGCTCTCTAGGAATATGGCTGCACAATTGGGGGTCAGAGATGGAAGCTAGATAGGCAGCATCAATGGCTATCCTGGCTTGGATCTCTGACAGAAGGTTGGTGCTTCTTCAGTGCTATCAGGCCCAGAAGTATAGATGAGCATTCTCACCAACTCTGTCCCCTGACTGCAAACATTCCTTGTAAGGCTACACCTGTCTTGTCCCTGTAATTGCAGTCTTATCATACTGGCTGCCCAGCAAGACTGGAACAGCACCCTCACCGCTGGATGGGTGAGTCAGCATTAAGAACTGAAGGGCATCATGGTGCCATGGTTGTAAGATTACTGTCTCACAGTTCCATGGTCTGAAGCTTAATCCTGACTTCCACCCTCTGCCTGAGTGCAGACTGCATGTTTCGTCCAGGCATACCAGCCTCCACTGCCTCCCAAATCCATGTTGGTTTGGCTATATTAAACTGTGTTTTATAATATATATGTTTATGTGTGTGTGTGTGTGTGTATATATATATATATATATATATATATATATATATATATATATATATAATAAATTCTCATATTTAAAACAGTTTTACACAATAACAGAGGTGCATATGCATTAAAAGAAAAGTGGAAATTATGTACTACTTGCAACACTGGATCCTTTTCATCAAAGTCCACCTTATATGGTAGATGGATACCGAGCCGCTCCTTGAATCAGGTACGGCTATCCACTAGTACTCTAATGCCTCAAACTCCTTCAAACTTCCCATAATTCTCCATGCACTTTCCTTCAGATACAGTTTATGGCCTAGTGACCCCTGAACAAGAATAATAGCAATGGAATATTGAGTAAATAGCGGAAATTGACAATCAGCTGGGTTATGAAATTGGATAGACCTGGATCAAAAGGATCCAGAATCATGTTAAGTACATAACTTCTGTATTTTATTTCATCAGTCTGTCCAATCCGGTGGATGGGTCAGAATCCTAAGATACCTGAGAAATCAAGTAGATCATTACAAGATTCCTCCGAGAACCCCATTGCTATTCTGTTTCTAGATGTCCAGTTTATAATGTTTAGAAAAGGTATGTAGTGTATCTGCTGCACAAACACCATCAATGGAGGAACATCTGACAAAGGCTGAAGTTACATTAGCTTTTATGGAATGAGCATTTGGTTTTGAGGTTAGTGTCTTACTGTTGGAAGTATAAACAAAGATACAGTTAGAAAGACATCTGGACAGTGTTTGCTTAGAAACTTTGGAGCCCAGTCTGTTAAGAGTAAGACAACCAATTGGTTACCCTTTCTAAAAGTTTTGGTTGTGTACAGGTAAAATGCGAGTTGTTCTCCTTTCTTAGGATAATTTGGAAACACTAGAGGGTTAATGGACTGGTTAATACTGTTATTGTATGTCACCTTGGGATTAAAGGATGGATTAGTTCTTAAGGATACTTTGTCATTATGGAAAACCAAATGTGGTGCAGTAACAGACAAGGCATGTAACTTTGAAATTTGTCTAGTTGAGGTAACAGCTACCATAATAAAGTGCATCTCTAGATAAATACATAAAGCCTACTGAAGAACCTGGTTCAAATGGAAGACTTAGTGTTTCCAGTACTACATTTAGATCCCAGGGTGAAGCAGGGTCCTTAGTGAGAAGACAAAGAAGAAGCTATTTGCACAGTTTGATGGAAGCTAGGGTATTGTTCTAGTATTAGAGACAGTAGACAAATGGTAGCCAATCACACTTGAATTGTGGAATAGCTGGGGTCTGCTTAGAATAGTGTATTCAAAAGCTGCAAATGTCTGCAAGAGAAACTGATTAATGTTCAAGCCCTTGAGTGGTTGCCCATATAGAAAAATGCATCATGTGCCCTTAGAAATCTTTTTTGAGTAGATTGATTCTGAAAAGCAGAAAGAATGCTGATTACATTTTTTGAAGGAGCATACCAGGCCATTAGGGGAACTGGAAAATCCATGCAGTTAGTTTGAGTTGAGGTCGTGTAGGTCTGGTTGAGGCTGATTGGAGTGGTATGAAAGAAGGTCTGGTTGCAGATCCAGTAGCCAAAGGAGTTTTTTCAAGTAAGGCCTGACTGGGGAAACCAAATCTGTCTGGGCTCTGATAATCCCTTGTGATTTGCAGATTGATGCATTTTGTTGTAACTTGAGAATTAGGGGAAGAGGCATAGAATAGACTGACTGGCCACTGGCAGACTAGGGCATACCTGGGTGACTGGCCCTCTGGGGAAACTAGACTGAAGTAGTTTCTGCACAGTGTTGGAAGGCGTGGCAAACAAACTGCAGCAAAGCTAGCTCCAGTGACTGAATTGCTATTCAGCCAGTGATGAACTGAAGGACCTCTCATGAGGCATAAGGATGCATTTGTCAAGTCTG
This sequence comes from Protopterus annectens, assembly GCF_019279795.1. Classification (NCBI taxonomy): domain Eukaryota; kingdom Metazoa; phylum Chordata; order Ceratodontiformes; family Protopteridae; genus Protopterus; species Protopterus annectens. Next base: position 1,917,984,217 of record NC_056731.1, read on the forward strand.
AGTCTGTCCGCTAGTCTAGTGAACTTCCCAGAAATGTACATAGCTATTAAAAGGTGACCCAAATCCAATGCTCACTGCCATACTCAAAGTATGAGGGGTAAGATCTGATTCCTCTCTGTTTCCTGATGTACCAAACCTCCGACATATTGATGTGATGACTAGTCTCTGACTGAGTCCAAACTGTTTGGAGCATCCTCCCCTCAAAATGACCCACACCCCCAACCCCAGAGAGGAGGAATCTGTGGTTAGTTTTGCTGTTAGTGTAGGCAGAATGAATGGTCTTCCTAGTTGAAGAAACAGGGAAGTCAACCACCAGTTCAGATGATTCCTCTAGGACTAGGTTAAAAGAATGACAACTGAAGCAGGGTCCATCAGCTCGACCACTGAGCGGAAAACACACACTACAGGATTCTCATATGAAATTTGGTGTAGAGTACCACTGAAATTATGACAACCAAGAGGTCAAGAACTCTTAAGACTAGCACCACCAGGGGTTGTGATATTGGCACAAGATTTGAACTGAATATTGTAGAGTGAGTAATCTTTACGGAGATTAAAAGACAACTGAGAAGAGGCTGCATCAAAGTGGCATCCAATAAAGATGATTTGTTGACAGGGCTACAAAAAAAAAAAATTTGTAGTTTATAGAGATATCCAAGAATAGGTAGACCCAAAAAAAGCAATCTTTGGCTGTTAGTGATTCTTTGCTTGTTGCATCTTGGAGTCAGTCATCCAAATATGAGAACACTCTGACCCCTTTCAGCTACAAGCAGGTTTCAACTAACGCCATGTACCTGTTAAACACCTTGGGGGAGCTGTGGTAAGACTGAAGGGCAAAGCTCTGAACTGGTAATGATTTGATCCACATCCAAAAGTGCAAAAACCTGCTGGACTCCTTTGTGATCTTTGTATGGTGGTAGACTTCCTGGAGGTCTATGGACTACATCCAGTCATTTGTTTTTAGGCATGGCAAAATCATTCTGAACTGGATCTTTTTTGCAAAAAGGTTTATGCCATTCTTGTCTAGGAACTGGCACAAGGTCCTTGTTCTTCTTTGGAAACAAACACAATCTCAAATAAACTCTTCCCCATCTCTGGTCTGGTGCAACCTTCTGGATGGCTCTTTTTTGAAGGACGGCCAGCACTTTCTAAACTGCTGCTTTCATTTGCTGGGGTGGAACACTGGGTAATGTCAGCTGTTTCTAAGGTGGTCTTTGGAAAACAGTGGTATTGTATAGCCTTTGGATATGATTTGTTGCACTCATTAGTACTGTGTAATGGCTATCTACTCAGCTGCTGCCAAGATAATTACCCACCTGTCTACCTTTAGAAGTGGACAGTCAGGTAAGCCTTAAGTGGAGATGATTTGGTCTTCCTAAAAAAGGCTCTCTGCATCCCTGGTTTTCAGACCCCTTCACTGTTGTGATCAGCATCCATTAAAGGGATTGGTTGCCTCTGTCATGGCCACTCCTAACAAGAGTGGAATCAAAGGGTTGACACTAAGATTTCTAGAACCACAGGGATTTGGCACCCTTTTAATTTCTGTTGAAAGATCTCTAAGGGTTCTAAAATTTGACTCTAGCAGTAGAAAGTCTTCTTTATTGCTCAGCCTTGATCAATGTTTCCTTTACAGAAGGTCCAAATCAAATGGGACATTAGTAAAAAAACAAAAAAAGACACCTTAAAGTTGTTTATAAAATCAAATAAATGGATCAGGCATGTTACCAAAGCATTATGCTAGTGTCCACTACCCTGGCATCCCTATCGGCTGCATTATGGTACAGATGCATGGAGAAATTTTGATGTTAAGCATGGTATGTGGGGTGATCAGCTGCTTGGAAGAGTACCGAGTCATAGGCAGAACCAAAGTATCAAGAGCTTGTTTTGCTAGGTCCCTTAGGTATCAGTCCATGTGGGTTAAATAGTTTAAGGCTCTCAGGACAAAAGTACCCAAGGTGTAGATACAGTTTCCCATTCGATCACCCTAGACTACATATTTGCGGATGGAGAGAGGAAGACTCAAGAGTTCTTTTTGGTGGAAGCAACAATAATCATAGAGTCTAACAGAGGATCTTTAGAGTAAAACTACCTATCCCTATGGGGACATAAAATGTTACCTGGTATCCTTGGAATGACTTCTGATGTATCAGATTTCTGTCATGCTTCCTGGTGACTAAACCAATAACATAGCATGCAGGCAGGACCACCCAAAATGTAGAAAGGGCACAACCGTACACCACAAAAAGCACTTCTTCATCCAGACAGGGTGGATAGGATGGCCAAGATCTTGTCTATTTCAATAATTCCAGGACTTTGACAAATAACACATCTTCATGATGGAATTGGTGGAAGCCCTCTCTTTCATCCAAGTTGCTGTCAGATGTCATGGACTTTGAAGGGGAGTCCACATGTTTCCTTTTACAGATTTTTTTCCTGACAATCTCTGGCTGTGAATAGTCAGATTGCATTTGCTGGGAATTTCTGAAGGATACAACTCTGCTCTGACCCTAGCAACCATAATGAATGGTTTGATGAGTAGGAGGGATGGGCATCTCTGGATGAAGATGTAAGTGGTGGAAGCCCTGTCAACAGACAGGGTGGACAGGAGGCTATAATCTTCTCCATGACATCGAAGGTAGGTCCAGAATTCATCTGCATTGACGGCCTGGTCCTCAGAACTGACTTCTCCTCCTTGTCCAAAGGCAGAGGTTGGTGGTGCTAAGGAAGGGAGCTCTGATACCAATCATCCACAATATCTTGTGATGGAGACTGGAAGCACAGGTTCAAACTTCAAGGATCCCAACACCAAGAATGGTTCCAAGAAAGCTGTCCCTACAGAAAGTGTAAAGTACTCAACTCCAAGACCCATTTCTACACTGAGGAGGCACGTGTGACAGTATTCGCACTGGAGGCAAAAAGAATTTATGGTGCCAAAGTGGCAGGATGCAGGTAGCAAAAGCACCAATGCAGTAAATGGAAGAGGTGAGGGGGCCAACCAAATCTACCATGTTAACAGAGGGGGTGAGATGATGCCCAGTTCCATCTATGTGTTCAGGAATCCCCCTCATAACTAGTTCCCAATGAGCTTCTGAGACATTCTTGACGGAATGAACAGATTGTCAAGAAGTGGTAGATGGTGGTCTTAAAGACAAAAATCTAGATAATTCCTGTTTTGAAAGAATGTCTGCTAGCAGACTTTATAAGGGACTTATCTGTAATATCAGAGACTTTCAGACTGGTACCAAGGCGAGGGAAGATTCTCTCCTAGGCACTTCTGGTAAAGCAGAAGCAGCCTGATCCTAATTCTTATGTTTTTCATGCTCTTGGTTCCCTTGTTTTTATCTTTCTTCCTATCAAGTTTCTCTGCTTATTCTGGGGAAAGAGTCCCATAATACTCAGGTTAGTCTTCTTGTTTGCCAAAAAGCTAGGGATGAAGCCCTTACAAACAGAAAAATCCACATTAAGATCAAGTCCCATGCAAATCACACAACAATTGAGTGAATCTTGTGGTTTGAATTTATGTTCACATTTGGTACATTTTTTAAAAGTTTTATCCAAAATCACAAAATCTAGCTACACTCACAAAAACAATAACCTAAACTATGAATAAACAAACTTTTTTTTATTGAAATAAGCAAAAGCTAAACAAATGCCTTAGCACTGAGAAGTCACTAGAAAAAATACAAAAAGTCAACAAGTAAAATATATACTTATACTAAGCAAAAATACTAAACTACCCTATTTAATACTGTAGCTCAAGAAAGCAAATTTTAGCACAAAAATATTTGACACTTTGCAGACAGCCAAAAACAAGATCTTTTTACTATGGTGGCAAACAAGATCTGGCGGCAGCTCACATGGGATTATGGAAAAGTTTGAAGGAGCTTACTGCACCACAGCACTAATGAATGATGAGACTGGATACCAGAAGCAGCTCAGTACCTTATTTATCGGACTGGACAGATCAATGAAACAGGGTCATAGCCTACCAATATTTTTCATTATTTCTATGCATTAAACTTTTTCTTTTGAACAAATTTAATTCTCTCTATTAAGTAAGTTGCTCAATTCTTGCCTTCCCTTAAACCTCACTCCTCCTCCTGAACTTTATTCTGCATGTACTGTTCTCACAAATTCAATTTCTATGTAAACTGTTTCTTCCCTTTTCTGAAGATCCTACCTCTAGTTATTGTATCTCTACAACATTCAGTACTTTAATTACAATTCATTTAGATTTTTATTACCATTTTCTAGTAAATGTTTTTTGGCAGCTAATATCATTAAACTTAGTAAAGCTATTCTATGTATAGGCAATTCAGATCTGGTGTCCACAGTTAAAAATAATAATTTCTTTAGTTAGTGCAATTTGCTCCACCATAATGTCTAACAGAATGCTCTGTATGGAATTTTTAAAATCCACCGAGTTTTATTCTCCCAAAAAAACATGTTCCCAGTTACAGCTCTCATTTACATCATACCTCCAGCATTTATCTACCCAAGGAAAAATTCTCTGCAGTCTGTTTGGGATATAAAAATATCTTGCAAACACTTTCCAGCAAAAAATCATAAACCTTATGGGTTTTGTTGCATAACTGGGAACCATACAGATGGTATTCCATTGTTTCTTGGCAAAACGCATTTCCAGTCTCTCTTCTCAATCTTTTCCATACTCTTTTGATTGATTCTTTTTATTATCGTGCAATACTGTATAAATCCTATTTATTAGCAAATTTTAAAAGCAGCTGCTGTTTCAGACTGAATTGAAAACTCTACCGGAACCGGTCATTCACTTAGCACCCCTTATCCGTTTCTCTCTGACTATACTCGGATGAAAATTCCCAGAAAGCAGTCTCTAACTTATTTACTTATCTTAGGGCCATATATAAGCTTTTTGCTTTACTAGGGTCTTGCATGTTTATTTTTTTTTTTTTTTGAGATTTGTCTTAATAAATTATATGAATGCTACTCCATCTGCATGTGTGCATTTTCAGTCAGTGCAAGTTATGTTGTAACCAGCAGGGATAACTTCCTCATCCTTAACCTGCAGGTTTAGTCAGGTTTCACTGACTGCAAGTATGGTAAGGCTTTAAGTTTCAATCTAGGAACCTAGTTGAGAGGTTTCGTTAAAGACTACTAGCATTAACATGTCAATTTTTTAGTCTTTTATGACTGCCACTGGCAGTAACATGGCATGTAATTTTAAGAATTAGGGCTATGGTTTGTGTAAAATAACAGGTGTGTTGTACCTTTAAGAAGAATCTCCAAGTTCTGCGTGTGCATATAAATACCAAGCACCTGTTCCAAAGCCATTTTGAAGGTGCAGCGACAATATTAACATCCACGTGAATGACAGCTAGTTTGTTTCTAAGTTAAAGTTACTTAACCTTATTTATGATATATTTGCATACAATAAAGCTGATTGAACAAGATCCCACGATGCTCGCTTGTTTTATCCTGACCTGGCGAGTGACAGTGTCAGAACTGGGATAGCAAAGACCATTCTTCAGAGCCATGAAGTGCAGAGGTACTGGTGAAGGCAAACTAAAATATGAGAGCCAAAAAACAAGGGCCAGAAACAAGTTAAAGGTAAAGCACACACAAATTATTGATTTATTAAGAGAGGTTAAACGGAGCAATACAAGAGCACAAAACTTATTGTTAAGCAAACAAATAGCACAGAAATATTTATTAAGCAAATGAGAAATATGAAGAGCTCATTAATCAGGCGAAATGTTTAAAGCAGAGTTAATCGATAAAACGAGAATTACAAAAGTACGCAAGGGTTTAGAATTACCTCAGAACTGTAAAACAAGCATGTTTAAAGCAAAATGACTATAACACAAGGGCAGAAAAGGCACATTAAGAGATTAAATTAGCAAAATAACTATAATACAAAGGGCAGAAAAGGGGAGACTGAGTATAAATAAAGCAAAGGCGACTGCATGTGTTTTGGCACAAATGCCTACTTTGTATTGACTGAAGCCTTGAATAGCATAACTAGAGTTGTTCACAGTATTTCAGAGTGTGTAAAAGTGCTTGCAGTTCATGCTTATTGCTGTGCATTTATTCTGGAGAATTTGTTGTGTGCAGTCAAGTGCAGCCATTTCAAAAAGTTTCTTGTGCCTGGGTGTGTCTGTTCACAGAGAACCGCCATTACAGAGTAGTTTGGCAAAGTGCAGCCATTTTGGGGAAATTTCAGTGTGCTGTGTACTGTTTATTCGCAAAGTGCAGTTATTTTGAGGTGTTTCTCACTCTGAGCTTCTCCTGCCCAATACATTTGCAAACTGCAATTTCTTTGAGGCAATATATTTGCAGGGTGCCATGACTTTGAAACTGTTTATTCGTAAAGTATTCGTAACATCGAGATAGTTTATTCACAAAGTACAATTATTTCACAATGTTCCTTGCCCTCAGCTTCTACTGCTCAGTTTATTCGCATCGAGCAGTTCGAAATGTTTTTTAAAATGATGATAAATGACTTTGGCAGTAAAAATGTTGATAAGTGGCTTTGGCACTAAAGCAATTACAAGACAAAGGGTCATACAGTAAAATAATGATAAATAACTTTACCATTAAAGCCTTTACAAGATAAACAGCTCGTGTAGTAAAATAATTTCAAGGCAAGTGGGTTTTACAGTAGAGAGATTTCAAAGTGTTACAGTGCCCAGGAAACTTATTCCGTGAAATTCAGTTATACAAAGGCTCGTTATGTTCTTGCAAGTACTGGCATAAATTTCAAGCACATGTGTATGTATAAGTGTGTGGGTTTTGTGCATTTTTCCAAGAGTTTTCACTGAGATATGTCAATATGGCAAATGGATTTTGCAAGCCACAACCACTCGTGTTTGATCAGAATAGTGTAGAGAACTGGAGAGTATTTGAGCAAGAATATGATATATTTATACAAGCAGCTTATTCTGATAGAGATGCATGTACCAGGGCATTCATTCTGCAGAACCTACCAGGGTCAGAGGCCACTGAAAGGGAGCATTCATTTGTCTATGCATCAACAGTATATGAAGGTGAAGGAGAAACTCATCGTGTTGTTGTGCAGGCTGAATCAAGGGAAGACCCAGAGTGTTTAAAGCACAAATTCAGAGAGATGTGTAACCCCCAGACTAACGTGACACTGGAGAGTCATTTGTTTTACACAAGAGATCAAAAGCAAGGGGAAACTTTTGCAGCTTACATTACTGACCTGAGAAACAAAGCTAAAACTTCTAGGTTTGGAGATTTAAAGGATGAGTTGATAGCTAGTTTGTTTATAAGTTAAAGTTACTTAACCTTATTTATGATGCATTTGCATACAATAAAGCTGCTTGAACAAGAACCCATGATGCTCACTTGTTTTATCCTGACCTGGCGAGTGACAGTATGAGCGTCTTAAGACAGTACTTTTGCAGTTGTGGAAGACAACAGTGTGTGGTGAAGGATATGTACTAGGTTATATTTGGGTTTTAATACATTTGTGCAGGTCATGTGGTTAATGGCTAAAGACACTTGGACAAGTAAAAAAATAAGTAAAGCAGATTAGATGGGAGTAGCATGTGTGAAGGTTGTTGCAAAAGAATGCGGTTAGGGCTGCTGGATCGTATTGTGAAAGGGTGCTGAGATAGACAGTTAATTGTGAAACTGTACTGAAAAGAGAAGGGGAAGTTCCCCTAAGGCCTGGCCAAATTTCCCCTAGTAGTATAAATACCACCTCTGGTCTCCCTTGAAAAGTGGTCACTAGCTTAGTGGGACTAACCCAGTCAAGAAAAGATGGATGGACAAATAAATAAAAAGAAGAGTTAAGACTTATTATAACAAATGACTCAAAAAGCACCATATGCATTTTTGGATATACTTTAAAGTTTAGTCAGGTTTCACTGACTGCAAGTATGGTAAGGCTTAAGTTTCAATCTAGGAACCTAGTTGAGAGGTTTCATAAAGACTACTAGCATTAACATGTCAATTTTAGTCTTTATGACTGCCACTGGCAGTAACATGGCATGTAATTTTAAGAATTAGGCTATGGTTTGTGTAAAATAACAGGTGTGTTGTACCTTTAAGAAGAATCTCCAAGTTCTGCGTGTGCATATAAATACCAAGCACCTGTTCCAAAGCCATTTTGAAGGTGCATACAATATTAACATCCACGTGAATGACAGCTAGTTTGTTTCTAAGTTAAAGTTACTTAACCTTATTTATGATATATTTGCATACAATAAAGCTGATTGAACAAGATCCCACGATGTCCTTGTTTTATCCTGACCTGGCGGACAGTGTCAGAACTGGGATAGCAAAGACCATTCTTCAGAGCCATGAAGTGCAGAGGTACTGGTGAAGGCAAACTAAAATATGAGAGCCAAAAAACAAGGGCCAGAAACAAGTTAAAGGTAAAGGACACACAAATTATTGATTTATTAAGAGAGGTTAAACGGAGCAATACAAGAGCACAAAACTTATTGTTACAAACAAATAGCACAGAAATATTTATTAAGCAAATGAGAAATATGAAGAGCTCATTAATCAGGCGAAATGTTTAAAGCAGAGTTAATCGATAAAACGAGAATTACAAAAGTACGCAAGGGTTTAGAATTACCTCAGAACTGTAAAACAAGCATGTTTAAAGCAAAATGACTATAACACAAGGGCAGAAAAGGCACATTAAGAGATTAAATTAGCAAAATAACTATAATACAAAGGGCAGAAAAGGGGACACTGAGTATAAATAAAGCAAAGGCGACTGCATGTGTTTTGGCACAAATGCCTACTTTGTATTGACTGAAGCCTTGAATAGCATAACTAGAGTTGTTCACAGTATTTCAGAGTGTGTAAAAGTGCTTGCAGTTCATGCTTATTGCTGTGCATTTATTCTGGAGAATTTGTTGTGTGCAGTCAAGTGCAGCCATTTCAAAAAGTTTCTTGTGCCTGGGTGTGTCTGTTCACAGAGAACCGCCATTACAGAGTAGTTTGGCAAAGTGCAGCCATTTTGGGGAAATTTCAGTGTGCTGTGTACTGTTTATTCGCAAAGTGCAGTTATTTTGAGGTGTTTCTCACTCTGAGCTTCTCCTGCCCAATACATTTGCAAACTGCAATTTCTTTGAGGCAATATATTTGCAGGGTGCCATGACTTTGAAACTGTTTATTCGTAAAGTATTCGTAACATCGAGATAGTTTATTCACAAAGTACAATTATTTCACAATGTTCCTTGCCCTCAGTTTCTACTGTTCAATTTACTTGCATTGTGCAGTTCGAAATGTTTCTTAAAATGATGCTAAATGACTTTGGCAGTAAAATGTTGATAAATGGCTTTGGCACTGAAATGATTACGAGATAAAGGCCCGTACAGTAAAATAATGATGAATAAATTTAGCATTAAAGCCTTAACAAGATAAACGGCTCGTATAGTAAAATAATTTCAAGGCAAGTGGGTTTTACAGTAGAGGGATTTCAAAGTGTTACAGTGCCCAGGAAACTTATTTCATGAAATTCAGCTTTACAAAGGCTCATTGTGTTGTTGCAAGTGCTGACATAAATTTCAGGCGCATGTATGTATAAGTGTGTGGGTTTTGTGCATGTTTCCAAGAGTTGCCACTGAGATATGTCACTATGGCAAATGGACTTTGCAAGCCAGAACCACTGCTGTTTGTTCAGAATAGTGTAGAGAACTGAGTATTTGAGCAAGAATATGATATATTTATACAAGCAGCTTATTCTGATAGAGATGCATGTACCAGGGCATTCATTCTGCAGAACCTACCAGGTCAGAGGCCACTGAAAGGGAGCATTCATTTGTCTATGCATCAACAGTATATGAAGGTGAAGGAGAAACTCATCGTGTTGTTGTGCAGGCTGAATCAAGGGAAGACCCAGAGTGTTTAAAGCACAAATTCAGAGATGTGTAACCCCAGACTAACGTGACACTGGAGAGTCATTTGTTTTACACAAGAGATCAAAAGCAAGGGAAACTTTGCAGCTTACATTACTGACCTGAGAAACAAAGCTAAAACTTCTAGGTTTGGAGATTTAAAGGATGAGTTGATAGCTAGTTTGTTTATAAGTTAAAGTTACTTAACCTTATTTATGATGCATTTGCATACAATAAAGCTGTGAACAAGAACCCATGATGCTCACTTGTTTTATCCTGACCTGGCGAGTGACAGTATGAGCGTCTTAAGACAGTACTTTTGCAGTTGTGGAAGACAACAGTGTGTGGTGAAGGATATGTACTAGGTTATATTTGGGTTTTAATACATTTGTGCAGGT